>NW_008346548.1:12158988-12237515 GCF_000622305.1 Nannospalax galili | reverse complement strand
CCCCCGCACAGCCCGCCGCGCCGCCGAGGCCGGGCGCGCACCATGCCGCGGGCGCCCGCGCCCCTCTATGCCTGCCTGCTTGGGTTGTGCGCGCTCGTGCCGCGCGTCCCAGGTAAGTCGCGCTCCGAAACTTTTGCGGCGCGCACGGCCGCTGGCAGGTCCGGAAAGAGGGCGCCTGCGCTCCCAAGTGGGCCGCCGCCGTGGAGCAGCGCTTCCGAGCTGCGTGTCCCGTCTCGTGCCCGCGGCCGCCCGCCTGCCTCTGTCCCCGGCCCCCTTCCGGGCCGAGGAGTAGCTCTCCCTGTGTAAACAGCCAGCCGTCGGCTGACCCACCCCGCCGGGGACGCGCGAACTGCCTCCGCCTGCCCCGCACTGGGGCCCCCGCTCTGCAGTCACCCGCACAAAGCCGCCCTTGTGGTCCGCCGGGTACGGGCGGGGAGGCGCGCAGTGATGGGGAGGGCAGCGGGAGCCAAAGTGTGTGTCGCCCGGGCCGCTCTGGAATCCTGGCTCCTAATCCTAAAGTTGCTCCACGCCTGGGCCAAGTTTAAAGTAGTTGCATCTCCGCGCTCTCGGAGCCACTGGCAAGCCCAAGGGAGACCGCGTCCCGCGCGAAGGCCCCACCTTGGGACTCCAGGATCTGATCCTTCTGTCTGCCCCTGTGTGGCGGTGCTTAAACCCTGGGAGGGGCAGTGCCCTAAGTGGAGCGTGTGGGGCAGAGGGCAGGGCTGCGGGCACTACCATAGCCGCGGACCGCGGGCGGCTGGCGCGGTGGAGGAGGTGTTCCCCCCCAGACCCCTTACCTGAGTAAAGTTTTCAGAGTTGGGAGTGGCAGTTAAGAAACCCCTGGGGAAGGATGTTGTTCGGCCATGGGCTGTTAGGGAGAAGAGCTGCCTTACCTCTCGCTCCTCCTTACCATCCAACCAAAAGCTGGAATCTCCAGACTTTCTCCTTTCTCTAGGAAGTCGTTGTGTGTTAAGAGTGTGCTATTCACTTTCAAGCCCGAGGTACTTGCTTGTCTTTCTGAGCCAAGTGGTTGCCTGGCTGCTAACTGTTCCCCTTCCGCGGCTCTTTTACGTGAAGGCGGAGGTTGAGGTTTCTTTCCATCCTTAAATGAGGAGGGGGCTGCGGAAACAAAAGCGTCCTTCAGGCCCCAATTCAAACGTTATACTATAGCAGGTTGCTTTTATGGGAAAAGAAGTAGATCGGTGGGTTCTAAAAACTCCCTCCACCGTCTAGCAATAAGTGCCCAACTTTAGTTTTCCCCAGGAAAACACAGAGATGTAGCTTGGATCTCCACTAGACTATGTTCTTGTCAACTGACTTTTAGAACAGTTTTTTTAGTTTGAAGTTATTATGCTTTTTAAAAAATACTTTATTTTTATTGTGTGTGTATGAGTGTATTGCCCACATGTAAGTGTGCCCGTGCCATGCAATACCTGTAGAGGACAGAAGAGGGCATCGGATCCCCCGGAGCTGGAGTTACATGGACGATTGTTAGCCACCTGGTGGGTGCTGGGAATCGAACCCGGGACTTCTGCAAGAGCTCAGCTGGTGCTCTTAACCGCTGAACCATTGGTCCCATATGCTTTTTAAGTTGTTTTTGTTTTTGTTTTTTTCTGAGACAGAGTCTTCCTGTAGCTCCAGCTGACCTAGAGCTCAATATGTTAGAACAGGCTGGCCTTGATCTCACAGATGTCAGCCTGCCTCTGCCTCCCAGAATGCTGGGATGAAAAGTATGTGCCATCACACCTGGCTTGTGCACTACACTGATCTTCAATTAGTGTTGGGCCCTAGAGGGCCAAAGGACTTTCCCTCCTGTATGCCTCAGAGTGGATGTGGAGAGCCAGGGCCCTTAGGGCTGTTTGGGTTTGTGTGCCTTATCCTGCCTTAGGTAGAGAAAAAGCCTTGGGCCTGTTGGTTTTATTTCCAGGGCCTTCAGGATTAGTTTTGTCCACTGCCCATCTCTGTGACTCAGGCTTGTCTTCTGCCATTTGAGTTTTGCCAGGGATGAGCAGAACAGGCCTTTCACTGGCCTCCAGACTTGGCCACCTCCTTCTTAGTGTCCTGGCACTTTACAAGATCAGAAGGGGCTGATTTAGTAGAGTGATTTGACTTAGCTTCTCAGTGTTGCTTACCTTTCTCCGCCCCCTCCATCCCCTCTCTCACACACTTTTTTTTTTTTTCATTGAAAGATGGCAGGAACTTTCTCTGGAGTTTGTTTCTGTCTTGCTAACAGGGATACAATTTGAAAGAAAAGTCTGAGTTACCTTGGGAAAGATATGGTGCTATGAAGGATGATGCCTGCATGGCTGTTCTAGATCAGTGGGCGAACCCAGCAGGCAACAGACCTTAAATTTAAGGGGGTCACTTTAAAGAAGGCTTTGCTGGGGTGCCTCCCTATCCCCCAGGAGTATCTCCTCAATTATTCTGGGATCAAGAGCCTCTAGGTCAGGCATTAACACATAGTCTTTCCACAAAAATAGGTAAGGGTTTGCGCTGGGGAGGCCTTCTATGCCCACTTCCAGTCTAACACAGAGGGTGGAGCCTGGCCTCACTCCTGAAAGACTAGTCTTGTTTGCTATCATAGTTTATTATTTTAAAAGCAATCAAATGGCCTTTTAGTGAATGCCCTGCCAATTAGGATGTTCTGAATACTAAGAGCCCTCCGTTTTATTTAGAGGACACAAGTTGGCAGCTTTCTTTTCTTTATCCTCTCCCAGCCCACCATGGCTGTGGGTGACATACAAAGGGGTCGCTTGAATTTGGCTGGGTGTGCAGCTTCCTTCAGGTAACCAGACCTAGGACATTGAAATGCAAAGAGTAGTCTGCAACTCTTTGTTTACCCTCTGGATTTACATCTTAACTCCATAGTCCTTGAGTCAGGGGGGGCTTTTCATAAAGGGGATTGAGGCAGAAGAGGGCAGGGCCTAATTAGTTCTAATTAGTATTCCTCTCCTGCTTGTTCTCCATGCTTATTTAGCTACTGAGGCAACGTAGAATTAAAATATCTAAGTAGTTTGGCAAAAGGCCCTTTGTGCCTGCTTGCCCTGGTAACAACTTTTTCTTCTTTAGCCTAGTAGTGGAAATATTCAGAGATGTTTTAACAAGATCAGTAATGTGGGGTAATTAACGCAGTGCATAAATGATAGGGTGTCTTTTAAATGGCTGTGTGCCCTTGGGGTGATGGGCTGGGGTCTCTTCACAGGTATTTTCCATTGGCTGGGTGAGAGCCTTGGAAAGCCCAAGGTGGCTGTAGTTTGTTTTCCTTTTCTCTAGTTGGAATGGGATTAGTTGGTTTATAAAAGGCTCACTTTATTCCTAGATACCCATTTGTTGGTGAGGCTTCTTTTTGATTCTATCAGATGCAGGTTTTGGTCCACGGGGTAAGGTGTCTGCTCTAGCACTGGCTGACTCATCCCTGTGGCTAATACTGCAGTGTGGGGCCCTCCTTTCTGGACCCCCTCTGCAGCCTCTGCTGGAGCTGTTTGGATGTGCTGCTTGTCTCTGGGACCTTCATCTGCAACTGACTCCTTTAGTCACAGCCATCATTCAGAGTGATCCTGTTAAAACTCGTCAGATCATGTTGCTGGTACTTAAAACTCTTCAGTGGCCTCCAAGAGTTGCGATGGCGTTCCCACAGACTCCAGCTCCTTTTTTGAGTTCTTTCACCACTTTGTTCTCACAAAACTTACCCCATCCTGCTAGCCATGTTCTTACCATAGGCCCTTCCTCTTGCCTGGAATATTTTCCAGGTCTTTCTGGCTATGTCCTCTCTACCCCACAAGCCTCTTTTTGGTGTCTCCTCAGTCCAGTGTCCCCAGCCGCTGTCATCCAAAAGGTGTCATCTCCTCCCTCACATTCCCCAGATCTCCTTTCCTTCCTCAGTTTCCCTTCCTGGCACTCACCCCATCTAATGATCTTTTGTTCCTTCTCCATTCCCCTCCATCACCCTTCCCCCTCCTATACATAGCTTTGAAGTCTTATTGGGTAGAAGCATTCTGGGAGAGGGCACTAGAAGGTGTCAATATTCACTGAGCTGGAATCTATGATAGAGACCATTTGCTTCATCCCCTGAACTGTGTACTTGAGGAAGCTGAGGTGACGTATCCAATGTCATCAATGTTTGGTATTTGGTTAGCCCTTCTCTCCCATGATTTTAAAGACCTTACAAAAAAAAAAGACAAAAAAAAAAAAAACAACTCTATAAACATTTACAAGTTTTAGATTCTCAGAAAAAATGGAGAATGTAATAGAGTTCTCATGTACCCCACACCCAGTTCCCCTGCTACCAACATCTTACGTTACTGTGGTGTATTTGTTACAATGCATGACCATATTGACAGATTGTCATTAACCAAGGTCCACACTGTTCGGGCTTCCTTAGTTTTAATTGTTCTGTTCTTGGATCCCATCTAGAATATCAGGCTGTCATGCCCTCCCTCTTGGTTGTGATGGTTTTCCGTCCGTCTTTGTTTTTGTTGACTTTGACAGCTTTGAGGAGTGCTGCTCGGTTATTTTATAGGTAACTGTCCCTGTCAGCATTTGGCTGATGTGTTTTCTCTTGATTAGGTGGAGTTTAGATTTTTAGAAGATTCAAGAGCTAATCACTTGCCTCTTTTTTTCTTTTTGAGACAGGGTCTCATCTATCCCTGGCTGACCTCAAACTCTCTGTGCCTGAGGGTGACTCTAAACTCAGCTCTGCCTCCACTTCCTGAGTGCTAGGATTACAGGTGTGAACTACAGTGTTCCATTTATGCAGTGTTCCGTATTAAACCCTGGGCCTCTTGAATACTAGGCAAGCACTGTACCAACTGAGCTGTATACCCAGCCCTCAATTGCTTTTTTAAAATAAATTTTTGATCTTTTAAAATCTGTATGTGTGTATGTGTGTTGTATGTGTGTGTGTATGTGTGTGTGTGTGTGTGCATGCGTGTTGTATGCATATGTGTTCATGTGGGAGGGGAGGGGTATTGCAAATGTCAGTGAGTGTATACATAGAGGCCAGAGGAGGACATTGGGTATCTTCTTTTACTGCTTTCCATCTAATCCCTTGAGACAGGGCTTCTCACTGAACTTCAAGTTCACTGTCTTGGCTAGGCTGGCTGGCCATCTGCCTCTCAGTGCTGGGGTTTCAAGCACATGTGGCCATGCCTAACTTTTACGCGTGTGCTAGGGATTTGAACTCAGGTCCTCATGTTTTCACAGCAAGCACTCTGAGCCATCTCTCTGGTCCTGTGTCCCTCATTTATTAAAAGTTATTGTGTATGTGTGAGGATGCATGTGTATCACAATGTGTGTGTGGAGGTCTGAACTTTCAGGAGTCAATTCTCTCCTGCCTTGATGAGGCAGGGTCTTCCTTGTTTCTGTTACACTGTGGAATCCAAGCTAGCTGACCCTCAAGCTTCTGGGCAATTTTGTCTGTGTCTCCAGTCTCACTGTGGGAGTACTGGGATTACAGATATGTACCACTACATGTGGCTTTTTATGTGGGTCCTGCGGATTGAACTTGTGTGGCCAGAGCATTTTTTTTAATCCACTGAGCCACCTCCTCTGAATTTTAAAGAATTAATTAATTTTATTGTATGTGTATGAGTACCCATGATGTAATGGTAGGCATGATATACAGTGCTCACGGAGGGCAGAAGAGGGCATCAGATCCCTGGAACTGGAATTTTAGAGAGTTGTTAGCTACCTACTGGAAACTGAACCCAGGTCCTTTGCAAGAACAGCCAGAGCTCTTAACCACTAAGTCATCTCACTAGCCCCTTAAAATTGTATTTATTTATTTTCATTTTTATGTGTATGGGAATGTTTTGATGCATGTATGTGAGTTTACCTGTGCATGAGGCCAGAAGAGAGCGTCAGTCCCCTGGAACTGAAGTTTCAGACAGTTGTTAGATAGCAGTGTTTCTATGCATGTGTTATAGATATCCTTCCCCTATTTTTATTCAAAAGCAGCATTGAATACACTGTTATGCACCTTGCTTTTTATTTTATTTTTTTATATTTTATTTATTATTTTTATGTGTACATGTGTATTGCCTGCATGTAGGTAAGTGCACCCGTGTCATACAGTGCCTGCGGAGGACAGAAGAGGCTGTTGGATCCCCTAGAACTGGGGTTATGGACAGTTGTTAGCTGCCATGTGGGTGCTGGGATTCGAACCCCAGTCTTCTGCAAGAACAACCAGTGTTCTTAACCACTGAGCCATCTCTCCAGCCCTTTTGCTTTTTATTTTTAACTTGTCAATACATTGGGAGTAAGCTTCGTATCAATGTTTTCGTTCTTTTTATAATATCCGATTTTATGAATTGCTGTTTCAAAAATGGAAATCATCTTGAGAGAATGAGAGACAATAGGATCAAGAGTTCAAGGCCATCTTTGCTACATAGTAGGTTTGAAGCCATCCTCAAACTATGAGGCTATGAGACCTCAAAAAGCCAATCCAAGCTGGGATTGTGGGTGCTTGGCAGATGTCTGGCCAGGCAGTCTTACGTTGGGAACTGACTTGCGGTAGGACATGACCATTAGTTGCTGGATTCTGTGCTGGAAATCGTCTGTCTCTTGTGTGAGAAATGTGTGGGGCATAGTTTGGTGTGGGGATTTGTTCTCCAGTTCTTGCCACCTTTAAGCCAAAAGGGTCATTCCAGTGTGGTACCTACCCCTGTACTCACTTCTGTTGCCCCCAGGGAATGCTTTAGAGCAGGGAGTTACAGGTGATGGCTGTCTTCTTCAGCACCTAGGACTCTCAGGGTGGGTAGGTGAGAGGGGCTGACTGTAGAGCCACCAGCCAGGAGCCCCTGCAGGAAATGAGCCGGAGGGCCTGGCCTGGGCCCTTGGCACTGAAGGGGGCAGGCAGGAAGGGATTGGATTAGGACAAACATTTCACACATCTCGCAGGAGCAAAGGGCCGGTCATGGACTGGCTGGATATGATTGATGACAGAGGGGACTGAGTCAATGAGTTTCGGAAGTGCGGTGTATTTTTAGCTTATAGTTTGTAGTAAACCCTGATTTGAGTGATGTGAAGCCTCAGGGCTGAAGAGAGTTGAAGCTGAGCTAGGAAGAGTGACTACAAGCAACAACTAAGAAAAGATGTGGCTGCAGTCTGTGCCAAGAGTGCCTATCTCTATGACCTAGACACAACACTGTGACATTGGTGAACTCTGGCTGCTTGGTTTTTTATTCATTGCTTCCTTCCTTTTCAAAATGCTTAGTTGTGCCAGTGAGTCATCCGGCCAAATCCAAACTCTAAAATATTAATAGGTGGAGAGGAGAGATGCCAAAGGGAGTGACTCTGGCCCTGGGATGTGCATTGGCAGTAGCCTATGGTTTGGGTCCTGGAGCTTCATGCCTGACACCCTGCAGGCTCCCAGGGATAGCGCTTCCAGCAATAGCCATAGTTTTGACCTCCCCAGTCCAGAGTTCAGAGATTAGGTCACAGTGCAGAGTGTCTGGAATCTGGATTTGTCTCAACAGCAATCTAATTTTAGTTGAATGCAGTAAAACCACTTCTTAGTGAGTGTGACTACGGACTACAAATAGAATTAGTAATGCAGTATCACTTAATGTTTGTTTGTTTGTTTGAGACAGGGTCCTCCTATAGCCCCCGTTGGCCTGGAACTCACTATATAGAGCAAGCTGGCCTCATGGCCTCAAACTCCCAGAGATCCACCTGCCTCTGCTGGGATTAAAGATGTGGGCCACTACACCTGGCTCTGTTCTTTTGGATTTTTTTTTTGTTTTTTGTAGCCCAGACTGGCATGGAACTCACCGCACACTGCATAGCAGTGGCAATCCTCCTGCCTCTGCTTCCAGAGTGCTGAGATTATGGGCATGAACCAACACCTTCAGCTGGTACCTGCCAACTGGGGCCCTGGTGGATCTGCTTCTGGTCAACAGGACTCCTTGCTCCAAGTCACTTTGTCAGGTTTTCTCATGTTTTCACATGTAAAATCAGGTAGTTTGATTAACTTGCCTAAAAACACTCCTAGCTCCACGCTTCTGCAGGCCTGTTACATTGTAGAAATGATTTTGTATGTTTAAAAACACCACCACCCCAGGAAGACTTGAGTTTCTATGTGCAAAGGTTGAGGAGAGGAAGAAGAGGACAACGTTTGTTCTAGATTTGTTTTTTCCCTCCCTCAGATAATTTCTTACAGATAATGAATGGGTTTTGGTCCAAAATAGAACTGGCATCTGGAACTCTTTTTCTCCAGCACACACCTGTTCTTAAGGCCTTAGATGTCTATTTGGAAATCACTGAATGAATCCATTTTAAAATTAGAAAGCTAGACATAGTGACACATGTCCGTACCCCCAAGCACTTGGGAGCCTGGAGCAGGAGGATCAGGAGTTCAAGGCCAGCCTCAGTGCATGAGATTTTTCATCTCACAAAACAAAATAAACTAGACAAAACTTGAAAGGAGGCTCTGCCAGTGAAAGCGGGCAGCAGGTAGGACCGGCTTCCCTGTCACGTGCTATCTAGGACTGTGGTGGCCTGTCTGGACCTGTGTGGCTTCTGCAGAGGAGGGTCATGTGCAGGAGGAGGCTCAGGGGCCCTCATGTGCTCTGGTTGCAACCTGGCAGTGAGAGGGTGCCTGTCTGAGAGGTGTGCTGACCCTGCTCTAATTCCTGGGATGTGAGGTGGGTGCTACCAAGCAGGACATCTGCTGTGGGGATGAGAGGACCCAGAGTTCAGGGTCAGGGTCCTGGCTGGCAAAAATCACTGTTCTCCTCACTTGTTTTCCTAAAGCCTCCCTCCCTGCCTCCCTGGCTTTCCAACACCTCAGGGCCTGCCCTTTCTCTTCTCCATCCCAGTTTCCAGTTGCTGTTGTTTCTTCTAATGTCCCTCAGGGTGACAATATGGCTTCCTAACACCCCCCTTCCTTTGCTATTTATGATGTCTGTGGGTTTTTACTGCAAGTGACAGAGGAGAAATGGAGTCAAAACTTCAAATTAGGGAACTCTTAGAGTTTCAAGATGTCTTTTCCCCTCTATTTTTGATACTTCTCTTTAACTTTTTACAGTTGTACCTATTTTTCCAGTTTTATGGAGGTATAATTGACAAATATAAAAAAAGAAATACTATATATTTTATATTATACAGCAATGTTTTGGTACATATATACAGTGTGAAATTGTTATCACAAGCTAATGAGTGTATTTATGACCTTGTTTGTGTGTGTGTGTGTGTGTGTGTGTGTGTGTGTGTGTGTGAGTGTGTAGTTTTCAAGTATACAATATATTATTTTAAGCCAGATGTGGTGGTGTATACCTTTAACCCCAGCACTTGGGAGGCAGAGACAGGTGGATCTTTGTGAGTCTGAGGCCAGCCTGGTCTACATAGTAAGTTCCAGGCCAGCTGGGGCTACAGGGAGACCCTGTCTTAAACTACAACAAACACTATGTTGTCTTTATATTATTTTATTATTATAGTATTCGTATTAGTTTAAAGTCCCATGCTGAACAACAGCTTCTAAAACTCATTCATCCCATCTACAGTTTTGTGCCTTTGAGCTCCATCTCTCCGCTCCTCCCTCACCTATATGTGTCCCCGGCAAGTGCCATTCTGTTCTCTGCTTCTGTGAGTCTGTTTCAGATTCCATATGTGGTTGATGCCCTTCTGTGCCTGGCTTAGTTCTTTTTATCATGTCTTCCAGATTCACCCATGTCACCAATTATCAAATTTCCTTCTTTTTTAAAAAATGCTTAACATTCCATTATGTATAGACCAAATTTTCTTTATTCATTCATTGGTGGACACTTAGGTTGAGTCTATATATTTTTAATTTAAAATACTTTAAAAATTTTTTAAATTATGTGTATGTCTACTGTGGAAGCAAGAGACATCAGATCCCCTGGAACTGGAGTTCCAGGTAGTTGTGAGCTGCTTGATGTGGGTGCTGGAAACAGAACTTGGGTCCTCTGCAAGAACAGTATACACTCTTAAACACTGAGCTATCTCTTCAGCCCCTGCTTTTTACTTTTGTTGTTGTTGTTTTTCTTTGTTTTGAGACAGGTTCCCCTGTAGCCCCAGCTAGCCTGATGTAGACCAGGCTGGCCTTGAACTTACAGAGCTCTGCCTGCCTCTGTCTCCCAAGTACTAGGATTAAAGGTGTGAACTACCACACCCAGCTTTGTAAGCACTCTTAACCACTAAACTATCTCTCCAGCTCAAAGTTGGGTTTTCTTGCTGGTGAGCTTTTGGTTTTGGATATTAACCCTTATCAGATAATATGGTTTGCAAATATCTCCTCCCATACTGTTGATATCTCTTCAGTCTTGACTATTTCTTTCTTTTTTGGGGTCTTTTTGAATGAAGGTCTTCTGTTCCCCTAGTCTCTCTTGGGAAGCATGTACTCCACGCTTGGGCATATCTTAGTTTCCTTTTTTAAAAAAAAATATTTAATTAATTAATTTATTTTATGTGTATGCGTGTATTGCCTGCATGTAGGTAAGTGCACCTGTGTCGTGCAGTGCCCATGGAGGACAGAATAGGCTGTTGGATCCCCTGGAACTGGAGTTATGGACAGTTGTTAGCTGCCATATGGGTGCTGGGATTCAAACCCGGGTCTTCTGCAAGAACAGTCAGTGTTCTTAACCTCTGAGCTATCACTCCAGGCCCTCTTAGTTTCTTCTGAGTGCCTTTCTCTTAACTCTTATGCTCAAGTCTATATTAAAATGTCTTTTTTTAAAAAAAATCTCCATTTCTTCCTCATAGACTGACTAGTCCTGAAATTCTTTTCAATTGATGAAGCCATAAACCATTTGGCCTGAGTCAAAGTCCGATAGGGTTTGCACAAATCTGTGGGTCACATTGTGTGGCATGGGCATTTAAAAAAAGATCCATTTATTTTATGCATATGAGTAGGTTTTTCTTTTTTTTTCCAGGATTGCTCAGTATATGAGTGTTTTAATCTACAAGTTTGAAAATGTATCATGTGCGTGCAGTACTGGAAGAGGTCAGGAGAGGGTGTCAGATTCCTGGAATTGTAGTTACAGATGGTTGTTAGCTGCCATGTGAGTGCTGAGAACTGACCCTGGGTCTTCTGTAAGAGCAGCCAGTACCTGTAACCACTGAGCATCTCTTTAACAATATTCATTCTTCCAACCCATGATCATATATCATTCCATTTTGGGGGTCATTTTCAATGTCTTTTATTAATGCTTTGTAGTTTTTAGTGTGTAAACCTTTCACTTTCTTGCTTAAATTTATTTGTAATTTGTTTTGATGCTGTTGTAAATGATATTTTTTTTATTTCTCTTTCAGATAGTTTGTTAGTATATGGAAGTGCTACTGATTAGCTATAATACCTGTTTGTCTTTAATTTTATTATATTGCATATGTGTGTGTGTGTGCGTGCGCGTGTGTGTGTGTGTGTGTGTGTGTGTGTCTGTCTGTGTGTGTGCCACATTGTGTGGAGGTCAGAAGACAGCTTTGTGGGGTTGGTTCTCTCTTTCCACATTTATATGAGTTCCAGGGCATGGAACTCAGATCATCAGGCTTGTGCAGCAAGTGTGTTTACCCACTGAGCCATCTCACCAGACCCCATTCATCAATTTCGTCATCATACACACGCTCTCTGTCTCTCTCTCTGTCTCTCTCTCTATCTCTGTCTCTCTCTCTGTCTCTGTCTCTCTCTCTCTCTCTCTCTCTCTCTCTCTCTCTCTCTGTGTTTAATTATTTTGACTCTGTTTTCTTCTCCCTTAGGAGCTGAACCCTTGCCCTGCATGTTGACACATTCTTATAATCATAGCACTTGGGAGGCAGGGGATGAGAGGATGGTCAACTGAGGCCAGCCTAGCCTACAGTAGCAAGAACCTTCTCAAGAAACAAAACAGAACAAAACAAAACAGAAGATCTGAATCTTCTTCAGCTATCCAATATGTACCTTTCCCTTCCTCTTTACAAAGTAGTGACCTCAGGAGAGACCAGTGAGTTTTTTTAGTGCTGTGAGGAACAAATTGGGTCATTCTCATTCAGAGAAAATGCATGGCCAGCAAACTGCTCTTGGCCAAAGGCCATCTGCTCTGGAAGTTCAGAGGAAGGGAGGATAGGAATGTTCAATTTCACAGAGGACACCTGTGCTGTTTGTGGAGGAGAGGAGGGAGGACAGAGAGCAATAGAGTTGTCTCATTCCTACAGTTGAGCCCTGTACTAGATTAGTGGAGTGGAAGGAGGAAGGCTTGCCTAGGTCTGAAGTTTCTTTCTAATATCAGTTTCTAATATTTTCTATTATTAGAAGTGTGTATTGAATTAAGTTTTAGAAAATTATTTAATTTTTAAAATTGATTTTTATTTTATGTGTATGTTTGTATTGTATGCATGTATGCAAGTGTACCTGTGTTGTGCAATGCCCGCAGAGGACAGAAGAAGGCATCTGATCCCCTGGAACTGGAGTTACAAACTGTTATTAGCTGCCATGTGGGTGCTGGAAACTGAGCCTGGGTCCTCTGCAAGAGCAGCCAGTGTTCTTAACTACTGGACCATCTCTCCAGACCCTAATTTATGTAAAAAACATTGTATGTGTGTGTGTGTGTGTGTGTGTGTGTGGTGTACATGTTGAATGTCCTGTTCTGTTACTCTCCACCTTATTCCCTTGAGACAGTCTCTCACTGAAACTTGAGCTAGGCTGGTGGCCCTGTGTGTGGCTAGGCCTGGCTTTTTACGTGGGTGCTAGGAATTTGACAGGCCTTTATGCTTGTGTCTCTGCTGAGCCATCTCCTCAGCTCTTGATTAATTATTTTTTGAAAGAAGATCTTGTTATGTAGTATAGCTGGCATGGAAGTCTGCTGTGTAGCTCTGGCTGGCCTACCTCCTGATCCTCCTCTCCTGGCCTCTCAGTGATCCTTCTGAGAGGTAAAATTATGGGCTTGTGCCACCCTGCCCGGGAGGGTTTTTAATTTTATCAGAGATGTTTTCATTAGCTAATCTGCAATGGTATTTTTTTTCCCATTTGTTCTGTTAGTAGATATGTTGAATCAGTGGGCTCCTTTATCTTAACCCAGCATTGTATTTCTTCTCTCAGGGATGGCTTGCCTCAGTACTCTAGAGATTTTGATGAGATACTATCCTGAGTAATTGGATTTAGGATTTTTCATAGTTTTACTTATAAATGAAACCAATCTCTTCTTTTTCTTTCATTTTTTCCCCTTCCATTATGTTTGGGTGGACTATGTGTACAAAGGCCCTTCTTTTCCCTCAGTGTAGGAGGTTGTGCTGAGTTATAGGGAAAAGAGATGGAACCCACTTGGGCACAGCAGAAGTGGGAGTTGCCAACATAAGGGAGTGTGCTGGGCAGATGCTTCAGAAACTATTGACCTCAGCAAATAAACCTTAACCTGAAATTAGCATTGGGGTACCCTTTGGCTTCAGACTCATGTTAAGGAAGTGGCTTCTGTCCCTTTCCCCTCTCAGCTACTCAAAGGTTTCATCAGTCATGGTTGTCGGAAAGTAATTGGTGTATTTTTATTTTGCTTTGAAGGGCTCAACATATGCACTAGTGGAAGTGCCACCTCGTGTGAAGAATGTCTGTTAATTCACCCCAAGTGTGCCTGGTGCTCCAAGGAGGTATGTAGGCTGGCAGGGCGTGGGGGGCTCACAAATTCACATCAGAAGTTGGCACATGCTAGCTCATTCATTCTCTCTCTCTCTCTCTCTCCCTCCCTCCCTCCCCCCCCCTCAAGATTGAACCTAGGGCCACATATTGGATATTATGCAAGTACTCTACCACTGAGCTACACCTTCCGACCTTCCGTCTTTTTTTCCCCATATTTGTTTTGTTTTTAAAGATATAGTTTCACTGAGTTGCCCAGGCTGGCCTTGAACTTGCAGTCTTCCTGCCTCAGTATCTCCAGTATCTGGGATTATAGGCCTGTGCCTAACATTCTTTTCTGTGTTCTTTCTTGTTTTGTTTGTGGGTTGTGCTGAGGATGAAACCTAGGGACTTGTGCATGGTAGGTAAATGCTTTACCACTGAGCTACATCCCTGTCCTGGGATGAATCAGTGGGCTCCTTTATCTTAACCCAGCATTGTATTTCTTCTCTCAGGGATGGCTTGCCTCAGTACTTTGGGTTGCCTATGGGGTTGTACTTTACTTTCTTTTTCATTACTGGGAATCAAACCCAGGGCCTTGATCTGCCACTGAATACACCCCCCAGCCCACAAATTCTGGTCTTTTCACAGTGTTGAATATTCATCATGTATTGGAGAAATCAGGCTTTCCCCTTTTTTGTGGAAGAACCAGTTAGGACTCAGATATAGTTTCCTGATCTTTGGATAAACATTCTGAGAAGACCTGAGCTTGGGAAGTGAATTTGTTATATAACAATTCAGAACATGCCTTGGGTGGGTGGTATCTATGTAAAATAATGGCTCTGCTTTAAGGAAGCAAGAAAATAGTTTATTCTAGATCCAAATATGAGTCATTGTGGCCTGAGAACATGGATTCCAGATACCTTGAATGATATGTTCCACTAAGGACAAAGTTAAGCCAACTTTTATAGTCAGAGAACAAAAGAAAGTCAGACATATATTTACTAATAACAATGGTAGGAGCATCAGGTAGGCTGCTATGTCAAGGTGGGAATCTCTTTCATAGGTTTTCTTCTGTCTTTTATTTATTTATTTATAATTGTTGAGATAGGGTCTGTGATGATTAGATTAATTGTCAACTTGGTAAATGATAGAGTCACCTGTTGATTAAGCTTCTGGACTTGCCTAAAGGTGGTGATTTTGATTATATTAGAGATAGGAAGACCCACCCACTCTGGGTGGCACCATTCCCTGGCTGGGACCCTGGACTGTATAAATGGAGAACAGGAACTGAGCTTATCACTCTCTGCTTCCTGATTGTGGACGAGATATGACCACCTCTGCCTTGACTTCTCTGCCATGATGGACTCTACCCTTGAACTGTAAACCAGAATAAATGCTTTCTTCCTTAAGTTGCATTTCTCAGAGTATTTTATCACAACAACAGGAGGAAAAAACAAAACAAAACTAAGACAGTGTCTCTAGCCCATGCTGGCCTCAAACTCCCTAGGTACCGAAATGACCTTGAACTTCTGATCGTCCTACTTCCACTTACCAAGGGTTGGAATTTCAAGCTGTGCCACCACTCTTGGCTTATGTGTGGTGCTGGGGGTTGAAGCCAGGGTCTTTGCATGGCAAGCACTCTACCCACTGAGCTACATCTCCATCCCTCTTATCTTTATGTATATGAGTGTTTTGCCTGCATGTGTGTAAGTATACCACATGTGTACAATGCCTGTGGAGGCCAGAAGAGGGAGTCAGATGCCCTGGAACTGGAGTTATGCATGGTTGTTAGCTTCCATGTGGGTGCTGGGAGCCAAACCCAGGTCTCTGCAAGAGCAGCCAGTACTCTTAGCCACTGAGCCATCCATCTCTCCAGCCCCTCATGGGTTTTAGATGTTACAGCATTCTTAGCTTTAGAGTTGGTAAAGCTCGGAGGTTTGCTAGGCTTAGTGATACGCTGAGAACTTGACTAGTTTTGAGTGAATACGAAAGGTCAGTGGATATCACAGGGGCCAAGATTGCCCAGTAAATTTTGACTCCTGGCTTCCAGCCTTGCAGCTCTCTCATTCCTGATGTTCTAGTCAGGCTGCAGGATCTTTCACAAACTTGCAGCTTCTTCAGAGAACTTGGCTTCACAGTGGCATGCTGGTAAGTGGCTGTTTTCTTCTCCCTGCTTCCCATCTTCTTCTTTTTGGATTTTTTGAAACGGGGCCTCCTTTTAGTCCCAGCTGACCTGGGACTCACTATGTAGACCAGGGTGGCTTTGATCTCACAGAGACCTACCTGCCTTTGTCTCTTGAGTGCTAGATTAAAACATTTGGCTGGATGTCTTCTTAGAATGGCTTATTTGATAATGCATATTTAATAATTGCCCTTTAATGGAATGCTTTTATTTAAAATTTATAGCTGTAGCCACACATGATGGCACACACCTATAATCCCAACACTTGGAGGCCTTAAGCAGGATGCCTTGATTTAGAGACTAGCCTGAGCTGTATAGTAAGACCCTATCACAAAAACAAAATAAAAAAGCAAAACAAAACAAGGATGCCATTTCTTTAAAAAAAAAAAAATGTATGCGTATGAGTGTATTGCCTGCATGTATGTTAAGTTGCACCTGTGTTGTGTAGTGCCCATGGAGGTCAGAAGAAGGCATCGGATCCCCTGGAACTGGAGTTATGGGCAGTTGTTAACCACCATGTGGTGCTGGTAACCCAATCTCGGTCCTCTGGAAGAGCAATCAGTGCTCTTAACTGCTGAGCCATCTCTCCAGCCCCCAAGGTTGCCATTTCCTAAATTCTATAGGAAGGAATATAGGTTTGAATGATGTTAGCTATATTGTTATCATAAAGCAATGCAAATAACAGGGCTTAGTAGGTTAACTAAGAAATCCATCCATCCTGCCTTCCCTCCCATATTCAATCCCATCCTTCCTTCCCATATTAGTACTTGACAAACACAAATCTGACACTTGTCATTTCTTAATAGAGAAATGGCATCAGATATACCAGTGGGCATTTAGCACTGGAGTAGGTACCACTTTGGCACAAAACATGTTATTAGAAGCAGAGAGACATGAAACACGCTATATGTTATATTTTGGTGCATCAGGAACACTTGCTTTGAACAATGTTTTTCATGACTTAAGCCCTAAATGGGAAATTTTAATATTTGTCCTAGGCCCTGACTGGTGTTTGAGGAAATGATTGTGACCTTAGCTTCTTGTCTGAAAAATTTTGGGTCACCTTTCTAAACTTTCTGGCACCATGGAGCACAAACCCTCCCTGTGTGGTGAATAAAAGAACCCAAGGTTGGGGGCTGGAGAGATGGCTCAGTGGTTAAGAACACTGGTTATTCTTGCAGAAGACCCGGGTTCGAATCCCAGCGCCCACATGGCAGCTAACAACTGTCCGTAACTCCAGTTCCAGGGGATCTGACAGCCTCTTTTGTCTTCCGCAGGCATTGCATGACATGGGTGCACTTACTTACATGCAGGTAATACACGCATACACTTACCTACATGCAGGTAATACACGCATAAATAGATAGATAGATAGATAGATAGAAAGAAAGAAAGAAAGAAAGAAAGAAAGAAAGAACGAACGAACCCAAGGCCATTCTGGGCTGGCTTAGTCTTTCAGTGTGGTGTGTGATCCCTGTAGGAAACTAACAGATGGCTCCCGAGAGACCAAGATTCTTCCCCCAACTTGGGCAACCTTGGAGGTGCAGGGATTTCTTTAACTGCCTATGGTGATGAATGACCATTTGGGAACCCTGCTAGGTGCCTCACATTGTGTACCAATCCTTATTGGCTGTAATCTTCATAGAAACCCTGTCTGGTGATGGTAATTGTATTAGTTACTTTACTGTTGTGATAAATCACCGTGACCAAGGAAACTTATAAAAGGAAGAGTTTATTTGGCTTATGGTTCAGAGAGTTAGAGTTCATAATGGCAGGGGAGGAATGGCAGAAGGAGGCGGCTGGAGCAGAAAGCTGACTGGTCACATCTGCAAAGGCCGTGCCTGGTGAGTGCTTCCTCCAGCAATGCCACACCTCCCAAAAGAGTGCCACCAACTGGGGACAAAATGTCCAAATACTTGGAGCCTATGAGGGACATTGTCATTCAAATGACCACAGTGATACACCATTTTATTGATGACATTCTGAGTCTCAGAGAAGTAAAGTGACTTGTGCAAAACTGGGGCTTGAATCTGAGCCTCTAAGCCTAGCATCTTTCCTCCAAATGGCAATGCCTCTTAGCACATTGATGAAACCTTGCAGTAGGGAATAAGTAACTAAACAAATGATTCTGAGAAAGGAATTTCCTAGCAGCCTTTACCTGTGTTTGGGCCTTTGTTGTAGTTGTAGTGCTTTTGTTATGAGTCTTTTTGGGAACATTTTTTGGTTCCCTGTAACCTCCAGGTTCTTAAAGCACCTGCTTCCAGCCCGTGCTGTCTCTGGTTCTTGCTCACTGCTGCCCCTGCCCACACTCAGCACTCCTGTCACCAGAAGGAACTGCTGAGGCTCCCCAAAGCTTTATCCACACTCTGCTGCTTCTCCCTGTAAGACCTTCCCTCCTTCCCTTCACCAGCACCTTCTAGTTGTTAAGAATCAGTTCAAGCCTCATCCACCCTGTGAAAACTTTCATGGAAAGTTTCTTCTCAGATAAACCTATTTGTCCATCTGTCCTTCCACCAACCTACATACCCACCTACCCATCCATCTATCATCTGATATGAGAAGGGAAACTCCCTCCACCAGAAAGTTGGAGCATAGGTTTGATCTGCTTGTTTCTATATCCTTCTCACTCACAGTGATGCTTAGCCTATAGTAATTGCTCAAAAAATATCAGTTGAAGGATTTCATCAGAGGGTTATTGCATGAAGGTCACAGCTCACTCTTTGCCTCTTTGTCTCCCTGTCCTCTTTATTATAACTTTTAAAAATTGGCTTTAATGTGTTTTCATACCTAGTGCTAAATCATCACTTTTTGTCTTATTCACCTTGGTGTACCCAGTATCCATCTAAGATTCTGGCAAGAATTCATATTTATTTCATATTTGATAAGAAAGGCCCATTAAACAGACATGGAGTTTGAAAGGCAAAGTTTAAATCCCAGCTTTGCCATGATTTACTCTTTTTTTAGAACTAGGGTCTTATGTAGCCCAGGCTGGCCTTGAACTTACTGTGTAGCTGAGGATGACTTTGAACTTCTGGTGCTCCTATTTCTACCTCTTGAGTGCTGGGATTATAGGTGTGAACCCATCATGTTCCTCCATATGGAGGAACCTCCATACCTTTAATTTCCTGTAACATATAAAATGAAGGTGCCATTTTCTACTGTCCAGCTTCCCTGAGGTGTACATGAGTTCAGGGTATGGGAAGGCTTATGAATGGGACTGCTAATTAACCAAACTTCCAAATGACTGGCTGAGTTACCCAGTTACACATGAGCATTTTCTGGTAAAATGGGGCAGTGTGATCTGGGAGCCAGGGTCTGTTTTTGACTTCCAGTTTCTCCCTTTCTTGTGTAGTACTTCTAAAAATCTGACCTTCTAATACTGACAGTAATAAGTTATTCTGGGTGACACATTGTTGGTCCAGCCCACACACTGTGCTTCCTTAGCTAGCCCGCTGGGTAGCCTCTCCACTTACAGAGTCTTACCCTTGACTGAAGACCTTCCTGTGACCTTACTGGGGGTGAACTGCCCTAGGGGTGTGATTGTGTTTCAGGATGCTGGGGCTGCAGAGTCTGGGAAGTGGCTTTGATGTACTCTGTTCCTTAGCAAGGCTGTAAATACAGCCTGTGCCTTCTTAGTTACATTAGAGGAGGGAGGCCTCTGCCAGAAGCATGTGATGCATGAGCACACTCAAGGCTGGTACCGAGTGGACAGCCTGAGTGGACCCTAGCTAGACTTAGCTGCAGTGGCTTTTATTTTAATTTTTAAAATGTATTTGTGTGTCGGGAAGTGATGGTGGCTGGAAATGTAGAGAAGGTAATAGATATTTTCCTTTGAGCAAGAAAGGAAATGAAAAAAACAAAACAAAAAATAACAAAAACCAAAGCAATGTTAATAAATATATAACAAATATATTATAATAAATATATAGATAATATAAATATATAACAGTGTAATAAATATATATATATATATATATTTATTAAGAAAACCTCTCTGGGTCCTAGAGGGATGGCTTAGAGATGAACAACACTGGCTGCTCTTGCAGAGGACCTGGGTTCGGTTCCCAGCACTCACATGGCAGCTAACAACCTTCTGTAACTCCTGTTCTAAGAGATCTGATGTCCTCCCCTAATCTCAGTCGGCATTGCAGGCATGTCAAGCACTTACATACATGCAGGCAAAACATTCATACTCATTAAATCAACAACAGCAGCTAAACAGAGAACCTGTGTGCTGAGGCTAATGAACAGAATCATTTTGGTCTGCTGTAGATGTCTTATAAATATTTGTTCAGTGAATTAAATGAGCCAATTGAAAGCTGGCAGAGGGATTTCTTCACACACACACCCCGCCCACCCAGGCAGGAAGCCTGCATGGCAGTGAGTTGCTGGCACACATCACACATTCTGGTTTGTCATCACTTACCCTCCCCCAATCCACATGGATGCTGCCAAACTGGAGTGCAGCCTGTGCTGGTCAGAGGGTCTGGCCCTGCTGTATCCAGTACGCAAGGCAGGTGCAGAGAGCAACCCGCTCCCCTGTGCCTGTCACTCCTACCTTCTTGCAGCCTGCTCCCCTGTGCCCATTTCTCCAGCCCTCTTGCCTGCTTACCATTGTGCTTCCTTTCCCACCCCAGGGTTTAGACCCAGGGGCCCCTTTTCCTCCCTGTTCTTTTCTAGGACATACAGTTTCTCAGTCTTCCTCATTGTTTCAGAAACAAATTCCTCCTTTGCCTAAACAACCACCCCCGTCTCTCTGGAGTTATAAGCTTCAGCCGCAGTGGGCAGGATGGTATTGAAGTGATACAAAGGCTGGCCTGGCACAGGCACCAGAACCTGAGCCCTCTGGCCTTGACACCAACCTCTGGAGCTCTCCTGAGCACTGGCCTTGACTGTGAGGAGATTTGATTAATGAAATATACAGGGAGTCACTGTGTTTTCACTGTGACCTCCATATGCCAGGTGATGGAGTCGGGAGAGCCTGGTACAGTCTTACAAGTTCAGACACCAGTGCTGGGAAAAGCTAATAACTCTACATTGGAAATCCTTCCCTTTCCTTTCTTTAGTCATTAACAGTGTCCAAGAGCCATCCAGGAGAATACAGGTTTCTGTTTCTATTCTGTTTCTGCTGTTGGCTACTTGTCTGTAACCTGGGTCCTTTGGGAGTCCATAGGAGCATTTGATAAGGATGTTTCCATCCGGAGACCTCAGGGAGGTGCTTGATCTTGTATTGAAACACTGAATATCTGCAGCAGCTCGTGCCATGGCCACTGGAAGCCCACCCTGAACTAGTTTTCCCTTTTTCTGTGTTGAGATGAGTACCTCACTCCTTCCCTAGAAGTTCAGGCCTTTCATACTGTCTGTCTGTATCAAGTTTTGACAGTTGGTGCACAGACCTGACACTGTAGTAGAGACAGAAAAGAGGAGTGAGGGATGTGGGCTGTCAGGGTAGGAAGTTTAAGTCACCTGAATGAGCACATTGGAAAAGGAGCCATTGCCAAAGGAGATGATAGTTGGGAAACCGTTTATCTGGATGTGACCATATGTGCTATAGGAATGACGGAGATCCACCAGGAGGCTCTGCAGAGGGAACAGAGCTGAGACCTACAGCTCTGGAGAAGAGGAGAAGGGGAGGGTGTGTGCAGGCTTGAACGAGGACCAGCTCCTTGTTACAAGGGAGTGCAAATGGATGTAAGTTGGTGATGTTTTGGACCAAATGGTATAAAAATCGATACTTTTCATTAACAAAGTGCCTTGAAATTTGATTTGATCTTATTTGCAGGCGGTATAAGTTTTAAAGAGACATTTATGCTCCTAAGTTCAGGCATAGAAGCTAGCATTAATCAAAAATGTTAGCTCATTTTAATTTTTATTTGTTACTTTTATGTGTATGCGTGTATTGCCTGCATGTAGGTAAGTGCACCTGTGTCGTGCAATGCCCGTGGAGGTCAGAAGAGGCTGTCAGATCCCCTGGGACTGGAGTCATGGACAGTTGTTACCTGCCATGTGGGTGCTGGGATTCGAACCTGGGTCTTCTGCAAGAACAGCCAGTGTTCTTAACCGCTGAGCCATCTCTCCAGCCCCTCAAGAAGCTTTTTATCCTTCAAGTTTAATAGTGAGGTGGGAAGATGTTTGTGTTTGGGGCTGCAAAGAATTACTGTTTAGAGGCATGCAATCTGTGGGCCCTGTCAGTTTCCTACTGCAGAACTCAGCGGTGACCTTGGCCTCTGTAAGGCAGAGGTTGTGAAGAATGAACTTGGGCCTAGGAGTCTGGGGACAGACCAACTCAGATTTCTTGGGTGAAGTGAGGCATTTGATCTCTGATTCCTTACCTATAGAAGAGGGGCTGGGGCCAGGTGATGTGTTCTCTTTGGAAGAAGATGTGTTCTGACACCTGGCAGAGGACTGGGTGTTGGGGCTTGGGAATCTGACGTTCTTAGGCCATTATACAACAGGCTGTCCTGTGAACAGTACTTTCTTCAAGTCTCTTTTCTGTAAGGATTTATAATTTGGGCCAGAGAGACAGCTTAAAAGTTATGAGCTCATACCTGAGTTCAGTTCCTAGCACCCATGTAAAGTAGCTGACAGCTGCCTATACCTTCAGTTCCAGGGGATCCAGTGCACATTCTGGACTCCATGGAAAGTGATACTCACATATGCACATACCTATATACAGATACACACTTATACATAATCAAAAATAAAATAATTTATAATTTGAGGCATCTGCAGTCATAGATTTATAACTATTGAGACATTTTCTTGATTTATATTGTTTATATACCTGGAAGGTCATAGAGACCTCTGGTCTCTGTGGTTTTAGTTTCCTCTCTTTAGATATTCATCTGACCTTGTTTGAGCTAAAATAACTAGGAAGCAGCCCGGGATGAGAGAGATCCTAAGCTTGGGGGTTAAGTTCCCTGCTGGAGTTTGAGCACTGTCTGTCCCTTCCTTAGACAATAAAAGCCTATGGTTAAAAATTAGTTATGTTCGCTGGGCATGGTGGCGCATGCCTTTAATCCCAGCACTTGGAAGGCAGAGGCAGGCAGATCTCTGTGAGTTCAAGGCCAGCCTGGTCTACATAGTGAGTTCCAGGACAGTTGGGGTTATAGGGAGACCCTGTCTCAAAAAGACCAAAAAAAAAAAAAAATTAGTTATGTTCCCTGTTGAATTAATACAGTTATACAATATTGAACTCAGTATAAGCCCTGTAAGACATAAAGTTGAATGAGTTATAGCACTTTTGAAAGAGATGTATCTTTGCTCTGGAAACCGTTATTGAGTATGTTAAAGCTGTAATGAAATGTTTCTTCATAAAAAAAAAAGAAAATAGCAAAAAAAAAAGTGTATGCATATTTTTCAATGGATCAAAATCTGTTGAATTTTCATTAAAACATTCTAAATTACAAAAAAAAAAATTAGTTATGGTGGGACTGGAGTGATAGCTCAGTGGTTAAGAGTACTGGCTACTCTTGCAGAAGACCTGTGTTCAGTTTAGTTCCCAGTGCCAGGTTGCCTACATGGTAGCTAACAACCATCCTTAACTCCAATTTCAGGGGATTCAATTCCCTCGTCTGGCTTCTGCAGGCATTGCACACATGTGGTGCAATCACATACAAGTAAGGAAAACATTCATATATATAAAATAAATTTTAAAATTTTAAATTATTTATAGCTATTTTTGGAACGTGTTTTTAAATATATATATATTTTAGGAGCTGGAAAGATGGCTCAGCAGTTAAGAGCACTGGCTGCTCTTGCAGAAGACCTGGGTTCAGTTTCTAACATCCACATTGTTGCTAACAATTATTGGTAACTCCAGTTCCAGGGCATTTGATGCCCTCTTCTAACCTCTGTGGGCATTGCATGACACGAGTGCCCTTATATACAGGCAATACGCTCATACACATAAAATAAAAATAAGTTTAAAAAAAAATATATATATATATTTTTATTATTTATTTTTTGAGACAGGGTCTCCCTGTAGCCCCAGCTAGCCTGGAACTCACTATGTAGACCAAGCTGGTCTCGAACTCACAGAAATTCACCTGCCTCTGCCTCCTGAGTGCTGGGATCATAGGCGTGTGTTACCACCCCCGGCTGAAAAATTTTTTTAAAAAAATCAGTGATGATTCTTCTCTTGCTAACCAGCGGATACTGATGGAGGCTATGATCCCCGCTGTTGGTGTACCCAGTTTCTGGGAACCCAGGGGCTTTGGTACTGAGGGTTATTGCCAAAACCCTAGAGAATAAAGCTGCCCCCAGCTGCTGAAGGTCAGTGCTGCCAAAGGGCCACTATATGACTGAAGCTGTTCACTGTGCTGATCTAGCGGAGTTCTCAGTTTGGGAACTGTGATCTGGACCTTAGTCTCCAGTGTTCCCAGAAGGCACATCCTTCCTAGCTAACAGGAGGCCTAATACAAGCCTTTCATTACAGATGACATGTCTGTTAAAGTTCCCACTGAGCAGGCTCTCCGGGTAGTTAGGCTGGCATATTCAGCCAGCCAGGGATGATCTCAAAGGCAAACCTCAGTGAGCTGCTGAGGTTGCAGAAGAGGAATCATTAGAGCAGATAGGCTGGCTCTGTGACTGAGCCATGGTAGAATGTAAGCTGGTCCAAACCCATGGGAGGGGTTGGGAGGTTCCCATCAATCTGTGGAGATGGCAGATGCTTCATGGGCAATGGTGGTAGGTCTTTATGCTGACCGGTGCATGCACAGTCAGAACTGGGCGCAGCACAATTAGCTTTTTAGAATTGGAGGAGCTGGGCAACAAGAAGGCCCAGTTTCCAACAAGGTATTTGAAATTTTAGTTAAGGAAGTGCTGAGCAAGTGTTCCCTGAACACTTTAAGCTCTGGGCAAATGCTTAGAGACCTCTGCCTCAGACCCTCACTCAGCACAGCAGAGCAGTACTGTGGTCTACAGCACCCTTGGGTCATTAACTTTCCTTTCCCCTGTCCTGTGTTTTCCTTCATTACAGCCAAGTGTGACTACCTGGAACCCAGTTTGGAAATCTTAGTTTTGAAATCTAGGCCCATAATCCTTTTTTTCACTTTGTTCCACAGTTCTACAAGAAGATACGGAACTACTTAGAGTGTAGTCCAGACAGGAAAGATCTCCATGGGTTCAATTCATAGGGTTTAGGAGGAAAAAAAAATCAGTTATTTATAAAACCCAGAAGGAAAAAAAGAACTAAAAATAATCACATAAATCCCCATCAGTGAATCTAGTTTTACTTATTTAAAATGCTGCATGGTCCCTGTGGTCCCTCATGTCTATAATCCCAGCAGCCAGGACACTGAGGCAGGAGGATAGCCACAAGTTTGAGGCCAGCTTGGGCTATAACAAAAACAAAAACAAATAAACTTGCAAAATCTTGTTGACTTTTTAGCCTTGAATTTTGCAGATTCCGAAGGTCATTGATTAGTTCTGGGACAGCCACGCCCTTGGAGAAGGAAGGGCGTGTCCCGCTGGAATTTTGTGCTTCGGCCAGCAGTCTGGCTTCTAACTCAGCAGGCTAGGCATACTGACGCTTTGTGTCCTGACTGCTCAGCATACAGGCATTAAATGGCCTGGTGATGATATCTAACTAGCTGCAGAAGGGAGAGTAGCATAGCTCAGGCTTGCTTTGCAAGAGCCCTTGCTGGGAGTGTAGCTCAGTGGATGGATAGCATGCTTGCCATAGTACCCTGTAAAATAATCCTAGGCCTTGGGAGGTAGAGATGGGAGAATCAGAAATTCAAGGCCATCCTAGGCTTTATAGAGAATTTGAGGCCAACTTGGGCTACTGGAGACTATACCTCAAACAAATAAAAATAAAAAACAGATAAAAAACATTTCCTGAAAATCATCCAAACAGGTATCTAGTTTGCAGCAAAATATGTTAGTTCATTTAAAAGATTGTTATTTATTAGTTTTATTTTATGTGTATGAGTATATTGCCTGCATGTATGTAAGTGCAACTGTGTCATACAATGCCCACGGAAGTCAGAAGAGGGTATGGTTTCCAATTATGTAAGGATGGTAGTTAGCCACCATGTGGGTGTTGGGAAATGAACTCTGCAAGAGCAGCCAGTGCTCTTAACCACTGAGGTATCTCTTCAGCCCCTGTTATTTCATTTAAAATTAATATCTCAAACTTCTGGGAGTTTTATTTGTTTTGTTCAGTTTTTTTGTTTTTTGACACAGGGTCTCCCTGTAGTTACAGCTGGTCTGGAGCTCACTATGTAGACCAGACTAGCCTTGATCTAACAGATCTGCCTGCCTCTGCCTCCCCAGTGCTGGGATTCAAGGCATATGCCATCATGCCTGAAAAATTCCTGGTTTATTTAGACAGGGTCATGTAGCCCAAGTTGGCCTCAAACTTGGTATTTAATTACGTTGAGACTGGCCTTGAACTCCTGAACCTCCTGCCTCTGCTTCTGCCTCCTATAGCCAGACTGCTGGGAATGCCACCAGGGCTAGCTAGCTAAGACTTTCTTACCAATGTATCTTTATTACATAAACAGCAATAAAGATAAAAGTGAAAATATTTTGGCTCTTTTGTTGTAAAAGCTCAGTTTGTCCTAATGCAGATATGTGTTTTCTTTTCTTCCAATCCTTTCCACCACCACCACCCCCAACCCCGACACACAGAGGGACTTTACATGCTAGGCAAGAGCTCTATCACTGGCTTTATATACTCCAGCACTTTTAAGTCTTTTTCTTAGTGGGGGGGGGCATCTAACCCAGGCCTTGTATATACTAGACAAGCTCTGTTAACACTGAACTGCAACCCCAGCCAGTTTCTTTCTCTTGCTAAATATATAGACAGGAATATTTTGACTGAAAAAATAACAATGAAAGCTAACATTTTTATTAGACCCTAGCAGTTTACCACATGCTTTGATGACCAGTACCTCAGTCAGTCCTCTTCATCTTCAAGAGGCATTTGGATGGGGATTATCACCATCTCCATTTTCAGAGTCTCAGGCTCCATCCTGACTATCTCCTGGGCTTGCCTCTGTTTCTCCCACCAGTACTTTGGCAGCCCGAGGTCCATTACCTCTCGATGTGACTTGAGAGAAAACCTCATCCGGAATGGCTGTGGAGGGGAGATTGAAAGCCCGGCCAGCAGCACCCATGTCCTGCGGAGCCTGCCCCTCAGCAGCAAGGGCTCCAGTGCCATAGGCTCAGACGTCATTCAGATGGCACCACAGAAGATTGCTGTGAACCTCCGGCCCGGTGAGTATCCCTCAGGATGGGCTGGGTGCTATGGGCTCAGGAAAGCCCAATTTGTGGGATGTGCTAACACAGAAAATGGGCCAGGCTAGACTGAGCCATGAATTGGTACTGGGGATGTAAGGCTCAGAGCAGGAAGCAGAGTACAAGGTCCCCCACAGTGAGGATGGGTGCAGTGTCTGCTGTTTTTTAAAGATCATGGTAGAGCCCTTGCCTGCACACCTGAGGGATGCCCTGGGTTCCATTCTCAGTTCTGCAACAAACAAAATAAATCAAAACAACTCCCCCAACCAAAACAATAGTAAAAAACCCACCATCGTGGTAGACCTATGTATGACATAAAATTTCCCAGTTTAGTCATTTTTAAGCATACAGAGCAGTTCGCTATGTTGTGTTCCATCATGATCTCCACAATAACTTCATCATCTCTAACAGAAACTCCACCCATTAACAAATGATGCTTCTTCACCCCCATTGCCCCAGTCCTTGGTGATGTGTTCTTCCTGTCTCTGTGAATTCAACTATTCTAGCTACCTCTGATATGTGGAAGCATTCAGTGTTTGCTTTGGTGTTAGGATAACATTTTTAAGGCTCACCGTATTATAACGTGACAGAATTTCCTTCCTTTTTAAGGCTAAATGATATTCCATTTGGTGTATATATCACATTTTGTTTATACTCATTTGTAAGTAGACATTGGGCTGTCTCTCCGTATAGGCTATTGTGAACAATGCTGGATTTTTCCCGCTGGGAGGATGTTGTTAGACTTACTCCCTGTTCAGTACAATTACTGCTTCTAGGAAAAAGTCTTTTTTTCCTGTCAGCAAATTGACTTTCTGTTTTTATTATTATTATTATTACTATTATCATTATTATTATTTGTTGTGCTTTTCATTATTTTTAGATGGTCTCATGTAGCGTAAACCTAGGGGTTTACCTCAAACTCAGCTATGTAGCCGAGAATAACCTTGAACTCCTGATCTGAGTGCTGGAATTACAGGAGTGTACCACCACACCCCATTTATGTAGTGCTAGAGACCTAACCCAAGACTTTATGCATGTGAACCCAAGCTGTTTCTAGTTTGCATCTATCATTGAACATTCTCTGTGTTAGAATCTTTGCACTGTGGAAGTGGATATGGATGTGGATGTGGCTAAACTGGAAAGTCTCACATTGTTGGGTAAATCAGTTTTTTTCCAATTCCATTGGTTTCCCCCCCCTTCACCTGTGCCATTGTCTAGAACACTTGGAAATAGCTATTTCCAGTTGGTTATTCAGTGTTCAGGGTAACTTGAAGCAATGGGTCAATTATGAATTTGGTTGGCTGTCCTGAGTTGTAGCTCTGGCTCCATCCCTAGCTTGGAGGCCCTGGTAGGTTATTTAACTCCTCAGCATGGCAGGCTCCTTGTTACCTCCATTCTTTGTGGATATGCTCAGAGGCTTACAGGAAACTTTTGTATAAAAGAACTTTAAAAAGCTAATCATTTTCAAAGAATACAAGCCAAAGGTGCCTGATATAGGTGTGACTAGGGGGTACTTAGTTCCCAGAATTGAATTTGGCCCAATGGGGTATATGTGATAAAACTTCACTGGAGATTATTGAAGCTGTTGTATTGCATGGTTCTGTGAACACTCATTATTTCAGAATGAGCTTTTCGAGTCAGCAAGTACTGGAGAAATGGTCTGTTTCAATTACTGTGAAGCTTAAACGAAAGACGTAAGTGACCCTGCTGGAGAGAGAAGCCCAGTACTGAATCCCAGTAACCATTATGCAGTTTCTAGTGTTAGAAAGAAAATGAAAATGGGATCCTGGGTTTCTTGCTACAGGTGAGTGCTGTGTGCAGGCCTGTCTGAGGGAGGGCCCAGTGCTGGGAGGTGCAGGTGACAAGGAGCCAGCTGTCCATGAAGACACAACCAAGACACAAAGATATTTCAGTAGAGATGAAGACCAAGGGAAGAGATGAGGAATATCAGGATTCCTAAAGTTCTAGAACCATTAAGAATTTTCTGGAAGGCAGCTATGTATTATGTATTTTCTGGATTTAGAAATACTTGAAACCAATAATGCCTCCTAAAAATTTGAAAAAGTGCCAGGTGTGGTGGCACATGCCTTTAATCCCAGCATTTGGGAGGCAGAGGTAGGCAGATCTTTGTGAGTTCGTGGCCAGCCTGATCTACATAGTGAGTTCAGGGCAACCCTGTCTCAAAAAGACAAAAAAAAAATTGAAAATGCAATTTTAATATTTATAAAGAGAAACAGGCAAAACCTTCTTATTTGGGGAGAGGGGGGCTGGTATGTTGTAGCTTGTAAAAACCTCAGTTTACTAAGAGCATACTTGCCTCCAGGAAATTCCCCCTATTCTGAGAGGCCTGTCAGGTGTGTGGGGATTAGCTTCTCCATGATATACTTTTAGAAATGCTTTTATGTTTTCTCCCTGCCCTCCCCTACACCTCATAATAGGTATTTATTGAGTGAAATATAACACTTCTACAAGATTAGTCAAGGACAAGCCTCAGCATAACATGAAAGACACTTCATGAAGGCCAAGTTATCATCACAGATAGGTCTGAAGAAGAAGAAAGAGGGCTGGGTGGTGATGGATTTCCTTCTTTACTCTTTTTTTCCCCCTTAATTTTAAAAGTATATTATTTATTTATTTATTTATTTACATATGCATGAATGCATGTGTGGAGGTCAGATAACAATTTGTGGAAGCTGGTTCTTTTACCATGTGGGTCCAGGGATGGAACTCAGGTTATCAGACTTGGTAGCAAGTGCCCCTAAGGTTATCTATCTATCTGTCTGTCTATCTATCTATCTATCTATCTATCTATCTATCTATCTATCTATCGCACACCTCCATCCATCAATTCAGCCAAGAACCCTTCCACATGTCTATTTATATATTATCATGCTATTATGTTATATATCATCTATCTGGTATCTAATCTATCATCTGTGCGTATGTATCATCTATCTGTCCATCTATCATCTACCTATCTATCTATCTATCTATCTATCTATCTATCTATCTGTCATCATCTATAGTCTATCTGTGTTTTTTGAGACAGGGTCTCCTTATAGCCCCAGCTGGCCTGGAAGCTACCATGTAGACCAGGCTAGCCTGGATCTCATAGAGATATACCAGCCTTTGGAGCCCTGGGATTAAAGGCACGTACCACCATGCCTGGCTCCCCTGAGGTACCTTAATGGCCCCTCCTTTATTATTTTTAAGTTTTTTTAGTACATTTTGTGTATATGTGTGTGTGTGTGTGTGTGTGTGTGTGTGTGTGTAGTAGGTGTGTAGGTCGGAGGACAACTTGTGGAAGTCACTTCTCTCCTTCTGGCATGTGGGTCCTGAGGATCAAACTCAGGTCATCAGGCTTGGAGTCAGGTGCCTTCACCCACTGAGCCACCTTGAGGACCCTCCTTCTTTATTCTTTAAGTTGAATTTTAAAAGCTTTTTTTCAAATTGAGCTACAATTCACACATCATGAAACTTACAATTTTAAGATGTTCAGGTTAATGCTTCTAAGTACATTTTTGAGGCTGGGTAGCGATAACCATTATATAATTCTGGAACATTTTCACTACCCTGCAGTCTGCTCTATCATGCTACCCTTCTAAACCAGTTTCTGTTTCTATGATTTTTGCCTGTGCTTAACATTTCCTGTCAGTTATATAACATGTCACCACTAATTCATCCATATTATAAAATGTAGTTCTTGTTTGTTTTTGAGCATGGGTCTCACTATGTAGCTCAAGCTAGCCTGGAAGTTGTGACTCTCCTGCCTTAACCTCCCAGGTGTAGGAGGTGTGTGTGTGTGTGTAGGTGTAGGTGTAGGTGTGTAGTAACCATGTCCTGTTACTTCATTCTTTATGGTCGAATAATACTCTGTTGTGTACATGTAGTTAGGCCACACTTTAGATGATAGGCCGTTTTCACTTTGCAGCAGTTTTGCACATTCATGTACAAGTTTGTCTGGTGACATATGTTTTCAATAATTTTGGGTCTATGGCTAGGAGTGGAATTGCTGGATCATATGGTAATTCTGTGTTTAATTTTTTGAAGAACTGCCAAACTTTAAGCAGGGTTTTGTATAAACACAGGATCATGTTTTCCATTTTATTTCAACACTGGAAACTGTATGTGAGGATAAGAACTAAAAAAAAAAAAATCCTTAAGAAAGGACATAAATTTTAAAGTAAAACTTAATTGAGATAGTAAAAAACTAGTGATAATTTTGAAACACTGGGGAAAGGGTTATTTTAAGTTATTCACCTTAGTTCTTTAGTTTCTTAATTTTTTTTTTTTTTTTGAGACAGACACTCCATGTGGCCACAGCTGGAACTTGCTATATAGACCAGGCTGGCCTTGATCTCACAGAGATCCACCTGCCTCTGCCTCCTGAGTGCTGGCATTAAAGGCATGTGCTACCACACTCAGCCTTTGGGAACTGAACCTGGGTCCTCTGCAACTTTGCGTAAGCTTAATGACCTGAGTTCAGTTCCCCGAAAATCACATAAAAAGTTGGATGCGTGGTACACATCTCAGCATTACTCTGGTGAGATGGGTGGTGGGGACAAGAAAATTACCTAGAGGCTTACAGACCAGGCCCAGGTGTGTGGTGAAGCTACAGAAGCAAGGGAGACCCTACCTCTAGACAAGGTGGAAAACCAACTTCCAAAAGTTGTCCTCTGACCTCCAGCGTGGGCTGTGGCATGCACACATTAGCACACAGACACACACACACACACACTCATACTTATTTGTTAACATCCAGCCTTACCTTTTTTTTAAATTTGTTTTTTATTTTATGTGAATGAGTGGTTTGCCTACATGTATATGTATTGTGTGTGTGTGTGTGTGTGTGTGTGTGTGTGTGTGTGTGTGTCTGATGCCCAAGAATACCAGAGGAGGGCATAGGATCCCCTGGAACTGTAATTTCAGTTGTGACCCACCTGATGTGGGTGCTAGGAATTGAACCTGGGTCCTCTGCAAGTGCAGCACGCGCTCTTAAGCACGAGCCATCTCTCCAGCCCTCTGTCTTGTCTTAACATGTGAACAAAAGTCCATCTTAGAAATCTTCACTGGAGTTCTGTACTTACTCTAGCAATGTTTGTCATCTGATACGTGTCCCCAAGGAAAAAAGCGAACTTTGCACTCTTATTAAAGAGAGGTCAGAGAGAAGAAAGTGTTAAAATACCTTTTGAGTGAATTACTAGTTAGTACTTAATTATAGTAGGGGAACCTGTTCTTGCAGTACAGCATTGGCAGGAATTCTGTGCAAAACACAGGCAGCAGTAGATGCTTTGAAATTGGGAAAACCAGGATGGGTGGAGCTGCGGGGGTGGGGGTGGGGCTTTCTCCCAGGTGCAGATGATCAGCTTCTCTTTGGAGTTCAGTTTGCTTCCTTTCTCTGATCCCACTGCTGACTCTGAGGTGGGGATTAAGTGCAATAGCTTGTAGGACTTCTCTGTGGAGAGGAAGACTGCTGGAATAACAAATCTCAGCATGTGGCCTGGGATGTTGTCACCAAAGGCCAGCACAGACCAGCCCTGATAGTGAAGGTGGGAAGGTCTCTGCACCCTGCTGAGGCCACTAGGTTAAAGTCTCAGGTGGTGCGAGACAGCAGCTGGCTGGGAAAGAGCGGAAGGGAAGAGTCTAAGCAAAGCACACCTAAAAGTGATCAATATGCCCAGATCTCCTCCTGGCAAAACTCTTTCCACACATTGCTGCGGTGCCACCAGCCATACCAGGCTGCTAAGGAGGGAGGCCACCCTTTCTAGGACAGCCCATTAGGCAAGAATTGCTGGCAGTACATTTCATGATCACCAGCCCCCTTGCAAGGGGGAGTGACTTGAAAATCAGGTGTGTTATGGGTGGTGATCAGCATGATTGAGCCTACCTTCCTCACACCTTCCCTTTCTGGCACACTGGGACAATATTCCTTTTTAATATTTGCAGCTTTGCTGTGGGCAGAAGTGCATGTGTGTATGTGCATTGCTTTCTTAAGTGAAATGTTTCTCTTAGAATTGAAGGCCAAGAGATTTCTTTCACTTTTATGTAGAAAGCCCTCTTAGCAGAGGCATCTACATTTCATACCTTCTTTCTCTGCCTTCATATCTGGAAAGTTTGGAATTAAATTTAATATGGCTGAGGCTATAGCCAGTTAAACTCAAGTTCCTGGAAGAATTTCCTCTTTTTATCTTTTTATCCCCAGAAGAAATTACTTTAATTTAAAATTGCTTTTAATTTTAACATTTTTAAATGTTTGTTTATTTATTTAATTATTTGATACAAGGTCTCACTGTGTAACCCCTAGCTGGCCTAGAACTCACTATGTAGACCAGACTGATCAAAGATCTGCCTGTCTCTGCTTCCTGAGTGCTGGTATTAAAGGCATGCACCACCCTGCAGTACAGTTTTAATTTTTAACTTTTCTGAGAATTGAAGTCAAAGACTTCCTTGTGAGAGCATGGGTATGGCATTTATGTACATTATTGATTTCAATCCCCATGATGATTAATGTCCTCTTGCTTCACTGAAACAGCCACAAGTTGAAAAGAGCATGAGCTCTCTCCGGCATCCTTAATGACCAGGCCTGGATTCAAACTTGGCTCTCCCAGTTCCAAGTCTGGTGCTACTGTCCCGGGGGTGCCTTTCTGCTTCCTGCAACCAAGCCACTTCCCCACCTGTTGATTATTGGTTGAAACTTGGGGGGCAGGTGAGCAGGTGTGGGCACAGGAGGCCCTATGAAGAGGTTATGGGCTTGGTCAGAAGACATAATGGTACGCTCTATCCATGTGATATTTATCTGCCTATGCAAAGACCAAAGAAGGAGGTGATCTTCCTCCAGGTCCTTCCTCCTCTCTCCCTGTCCCCTTCCCCCACTGTGCCAGGCATCCAAGGAGGCTTCTGGGAGGACCTGCTCTGTCTGCCTGATTGGAGCCAGAGACACACTGTAGCAGTTTGGAATTCCTTCTGGAAGAGATATCAAACACTCTGTTTGAGTCAGGCTCTGATGGTTTTTAAAAATAGGCTCTACATCAATCTTTAGGCAGCCAGAACAATGCATGCAAAAACAAGTCAGGAGAAGCAGGCTTGCCACTCTAACTACAAATAGTAATTGTAATAATCATACTTCATTTGTGCAAGCTTTTATCATTCCAGAACCCTGCTCTCCCATGGGAATGCATCCCTGCCCCAATCAATGCTCTGAACATTATTTCCATTTCATATTTAAGGAGACTGAGGCCCAAGTTGCACCCCTAGTTAAAGGACGTAGTTGAAGCCTGAACTAAAGTTTTTTGGCCACTGGATTCTTCCTGATCTAGCTTTCAAAATATGCCTTGTTTGCAGTTGGGGGAAGAGGAAGCATGGAGGATTGAGGTCTGTGTTCTGCAGGGGCCAGAGCTTTAACTTATGGGGACCCCATACAAGATTGCAAGAGGTTTCTTTGAGCTGTGGCAGTGGCCAACCAAGTGTGGACCCCTTGGATGACGGTGAGGCCATCTTGAAGTGCACTTCTTTTTTTAAAAATTATTTTTATTTTATGTATATGAGTGTACTGTCTGCATGTGTGTAAGTACACCTGTGTTATACAGTACCCACAGAGGACAGAAGAGGGCATTGGATCCCCTGGAACTGGAGTTATGGGCAGTTGTTAGCTTGTTAGCTACCATGTGGGTGCTGGGAATTAAACCTGGGTCTTTTGCAAGAACAGCCAGTGCTCTTAACTTCTGAGCCATCTCTCCAACCCTGTACTCTTTTTTTTTTGAGACAGAGTCTCCCTGTCTCCCTGGAACTCACTATGTAGACCAGGCTGGCCTTGAACTCACAGAGACCCACCTGCCTCAGCCTCCCTTGTGTTGAGATTAAAGGCGTGTACCACCATGGCCTTAACCCCTACACTTCTAAATATATACACACACACACACACACACACACACACACACACACACAAATATCCACATTTCAAAGGCCCATGTGCAGTTCTTCTGTGGGACAAATAGACATCAGATACTCATGGCGGGCCAGTGAGCCTAGGCAGCCTAAATTCTCTGGTGTGAGTTGAACCTTGAAGTCAGTCCTAAGAGACTTTTAGAAATGATGAGAAAATTTAGGTATCAGACTCCAAACCCTGAAGGGTGAGCTAGCAAAGGTCGCCTCTTAGAGGCCGCAGGTCTCCTTGTTCCGTCCCTCTGCGTTACTTCCCCTTTCCTCACTTGCTGACTACATTACTTTAAAAACCAAATCTTTTTCTCTGCTTGTGTACAATCCACAATCTGGTGATGTCTTTTTTTTTTTTTTTTTCTCTCTTTGTTCATTTTTGTTAAGGGTGAATACAGTAATTGGTTATTGCTCTCAGCTAACATGACATTCCATACATAGTATGTATATATTCTTTGATAATTTCACAAATGTATATAGTGAACTTTGTCCATTTTACCCCACTCCTTTTTCTAATCTCCCTCCTCTCCCACTGAACCCCTTCTGAGTCCCCCTCTTGCTTTTGTGTGTGTGTGGGTGCGGTTATATGCATGTGTGTGTGAAGTTGCTTGCTCTGAGGTTATAGATATGCTGGGCCATGTACAGCTTTTTATGTAGGTGCTGGGGGTCTGAACTCAGGTCCTAACGCTTGCAAGGTAAGTGCTCTTACCCACTGAGCCATCTCCCCAGCTCCAAGTCACTGGCCTTGTTACTTGCCCTCTCTTGACCTGTATGTCACCCTTTTCTCCACGTGGTTCTCACTCATGTCCATCCCCTCTTGTTAATTCCTTTCCTAGTTTCTGTTCCACACACCCACCCCCTAGCTGGACTGGATCTTTTTCTGGAGTGTTGGTGGGTTTCTCTCCACCCAGTTTGCATCCTTGGGATTGTGTTGCTTTCTGTTCACAATTACCCAAGAGTCTTTTTGGCCAAGAGACAGAACACCACTAAGAAGCGTGGTGTTGAAGAGCTTTCTCAGACGCAATGACACAGACATGTGGGGAAAAGCACCCAAGGTTTCACCCTCAGCACCATATTCACTTCAAGCGTTGTACTTCCAAGGAAATCTTTCTTTTTGGAGGTATATCATCAATACAGAAAAGAAAGAGCTTTGATTTTGTGGGGGGTAGGGACTGAGGGGAAGCCCAGGGATTTGGGCTAGGCAAGTAATCCACCACTTAGCCATGCCCCCTGTGGGAAGAAAGCAATAAAAAGGAAAACCCATTCTTTTATCCTAGCAAGTTCCATGGCCTCTAATGAATGTGACCTCTCTGTTGACACAGGTGACCAGACCACCTTCCAGCTTCAGGTGCGCCAGGTGGAGGACTATCCCGTAGATTTGTACTACCTGATGGACCTCTCCCTCTCCATGAAGGATGATTTGGACAACATCCGGAGCCTGGGCACCAAACTCGCTGAGGAGATGAGGAAGCTCACTAGCAACTTCCGGTTGGGTTTTGGGTCTTTTGTTGACAAGGACATCTCTCCTTTCTCCTATACAGCGCCGAGGTATCAGACCAATCCATGCATTGGGTAAGTGGCCAGCTGTCCTTCTGTCAGGTACTTGGGGGCAGGGGTGAAGAAATAATGGAAAAATTGAGCCCACAGAAAAGATAACTGGGGGAATGACCAGGCTTAGATGTAATGGCCATAAGACACTTACTTTCTTGCCTACCTCACATGGCACTGTTTTCTCACATCAATATAATATAGAGAAGGTCTTCAGAGAGTCATAGGTCCAGGTGATCAGGGAAAGGGCAGCTGGTAATTTCCCTTTGCCTATAATAACTGGCATACTTAGAGATGAATGAAATTGGGGCTAAGGAAATGGCTCAGTAAAGAGCTTGCTCTGCAAGCATGAGGACCTGAGTTCAATCCCTAGCATCCACATAAAAGCGAGGTGCTGCTGTATATTCCTGTAATCCCAGCACTGGGGAGGCAGAGACCAGAGGACACTGACACTTGGAGCTTACTGGCCAGCCAGTCTAGCTGGATCAGTGAGAGCAGGTTCAGTGAGAGCAATTAAGGGAGACTTTGATCTCTGGCACCCACCTACACACACATACACACAAGTACGTATAGATAAATGGATTTAAAGATTTCCCTGCTGTTTATATAAACTATAATTTCTTTGATACAACTAAATGAAAACTTTGTTTTTTCATTTTTTAATTTAAAAATTTCATGTGTATAACCTGTACGTGCATTTATGTGTGGTGTATGCAGGCATGTGCATGCCATACCACGCTTATGGAGGTCAACAACACCCTCAGGTATCCATCCTGGGCTTCCAGCTTGTTTGAGGCAGGATGTCTTTGCTGTCATGCTTCTGCTCTGCATATGCCAGGCCAGCTGGCTTGTGAGATTCTCCATCTCCACCTCCCATCTCATAGAAGCCCTGGGATTACAGCTGTGCACTACCATGCTTGACCTTACATGATTTCTGGGGATGTGAACTTGGGTCCTCATGCTTACCTGGCAAGCACTTTGCCTACTGGGCCATCTCCCCAGCCTTTGTTTTGTTTTGTTTTAAATAAGATCTCGCTCTTACTATGTAACCATGACTGTTCTGGAGCTTAGTATGTAGCCTAGGCTGGCCTTGAACTTGCAGTGATCCTTCTGTCTCTGTCTCCCAAGTGTTGATTACAGGTGTGTACCACCTTGCCTCGTTCTTCGTTTTAAATGAATGGAGTTTTTTTTCAATATAATTTCAATATAATACCTGAATTAGTATTTTGCAAATTATTAGAGGAGTTTCTAACTGCTGTATCAAAACAAATTTAAAAGTGTGTAGTGATCCAAACTTGATACAAGTTTATTTTCTACTTATGTAAACCTAGTGGGGTCATCTGATCCGTGAACATGTGCTTTCTAGGCAGCAGCTTAGGGATCCAGGACCCTTACATCTTGTGAACTTCACCATCTTCCATACATGGCTTCGAGGTCACCCTGCCTAGAGAATTATACATTAAACAGGCCTGTCCGAACTGCCTTTTGTCACTTATTTCTATATTCTGTTCTTTATTAATTAAAAAAATATGTATATGAGTATATTGCCTGCATGTATATAAATGCACCTGTGTCGTGCAGTGCCCTCAGAGGGTAGAAGAGAGTGTGGGATCCCCTGGAACTGGAGTTTTGACAGTTACTGGCTGCCATGTGGGCGCTGGGATTCAAACCCGGGTCCTCTGCAAAAGCAGCCAGTGTTTTTAACTGCTGAGTCTTCCTTCTAGCCCCCTGTATTCTTCTTTTCAAAAAATATATTTTAGAAAACTTTTTAAAAATTTATTATTTTTATTTTATGTATATGAGTGTATTGCCTGCATGTATGTGACTGCACCCATGTCATGCAATGCTGTGGAGGTCAGAAGAGGGCTTCGGATTCCCCTGGAACTAGAGTTAATGATGGTTCATAGCCGCTTTATTTACTTTTGTTTGTTTGTTTGTTTGTTTGTTTGAGACAGAGTCTCCTTGCAGCCCCAGCTGGCCTGGAACTCACTGTGTAGACCAGGCTGGCCTCCATGTCACAGACCCTCCTGCCTCTGCTTCCCGAGTACAGGGATTAAAGGTGTGTACCACTTACCTGACTAAGAAACAGTTTTAAATACAGATGAACTCTACTTTCCTGATGCATGGAAGAGGTGCTAGATAGCATTTTCTGGGTGTAGCTTCCTCTTGGCCACTTGGTCACTGGCTAAGTTAAAATTAGTTGATTTTGTCTCCATGGCCCATTTTAACACTTCAGGCCATGTGTTCTGTTGTTGGAATTTTGCTACTTAATAGGAACAAAGACATCTTTTTTGTTTGTTTGTTTGTTTTGAAATAGGGTTTCTCTAGTAGCTCCAGTTGGCCTAGAACTCACTGTGTAGACCAGGCTGGCCTGGATCTCACAGAGATCCTCCTGGCTCCGCCTCCTGAGTGCTGGGGCTGTAGGCATGTCTCACCATGCCCCACAGCAATGACAACTTAACCAAAACTTTAGAGTCATCAGTGATTCCATCTGTCTCTTTCTGCCCTTGCCCTGATTGGACTGGGCTCTGACTCCAGTCAGACAGGGTATGTCTGCACCAGTGATGCTGGACTGGAAGCTGGCGGAGGATCAAGGACCAGCTTGGGTGCTCAGCATCTGAATAGTCAAGGCTACTGCACATTGCTATTCAGAGTTTCTATTCGAAGCCCTCTGGGGCAGAACCAGTTTCAGACAGTACAATTCTTGACAGTGAGTATAAGGCACTCTGAAAAGCTTCTATTGGAAGACAGGAAGCCCAGTGAAGAAAGGGTGTTTTGAAAGAAACATCAGATCTAAGTCATGTAAATCTCTCTTCTGTAAGTTGGGCAATACAAAGAGAGATACTGCAGCTCTGAGAGCAATCTGAGCTTTCCAGTCTGACGTTCAGGCGATGGGGCATCCTGTGTCTCCATGGAGAGCCCCCCTGCAGCTTAGGGAGAACAGCACAAGCCAGGGTGTGTAATCTAGATGTCCCATGCCAGATCTTGGACAATGTGCATATTGTTTGCTTTTCTGTTTTAATGTGTCCCCCCTACCCCCGCCTGTGTATTAGTTACTAACATCTAAAAACTAGGAATTTGCCATAAATAACCAGAATTTTTAGGTTTCCTAGCCTTAATATAGAATGTACCAGAAATGCCAAATTTGAAGATGTGCCAGAGCTGCTATGGGAAGAAACAAGTGAAGTCAAAGAGTTAAAGAGATGTTTGATTGCTGTTTTGAATAAAAGGCATAGTTTCACTGGGAAGAGTCACACTGCTCACTGACATCAGGTGTGTCATTCCAGTTCCCGATACTTGTTCTTTGATAGAGGTGTTGAGCTGCCTTTGAGATATATTCATGTAAAAACATTTGTGAGGAGCACATGATGGTCATCATTCTTTTCAAAAATATTTTATTTAGGGCTGGAGAGATGGCTCAGTGGTTAAGAGCATTGACTGCTCTTGTAGAGGATCCAGGTTCGATTCCCAGCACCCACATGGTGGCTACAAACTGTCCTTAACTCCAGTTCTAGGGGAATCCAAAGCCCTCTTCTGACCTCCATGGCATTGCATGACATGGGTGCACTCACATACATACAGGCAATATACTCACAAACATAAAATTAAATAAAATATTATTTGTATTTTATGTGTGTGAGTGTATTACCTGCATATATGTCAGTGAACCTCTGTCATGTAATGCCCACAGAGGCCAGAAGAAGGGGTTGGACTCCTCTGGAACTGGAATTACAGATGATTGTTAGCTGCCATGTGGGTGCTGGAAACTGAACCCGGGTCCTCTGCAGGAGTAGCCAGTGCTCTTAACCACTGAGCCAACTCTCCAGCCCCCATCCTTCACTCTTTATGTATTTTTACCCTTTGAGTATTCTTCCCAGGAAGCCACAATATTCTTTTGCCACCCTGAAGGTGTTACTGTACTGCCTTCTGGCATCTTTGTGACCGACATGAAGTGCTCCATTTGTCTACTTCCTGCCCTGACCATGTGTTCTGTAATATGCCCTTGACTGTGGCCAGGTTAGAGTTACTGTTTCATCCATTGGTCAGAACTTGGTCTGCCATGTCATTTATCATCTGAAAGTATGTCTCTTGTCTGGAAAGTTCTGACCTTCTCTGGGGTCCTTTCCTGCTGTCTCTATTTTCATTTGGACATTAGCGGGTATCAATTGGAGCTTCTTATTCTAAGTTTCATGTTTATTTTTCCTCAAATAACTTTTTTGTTCTTTTTGAGACAGAGTATCATTATGCAGTGCAGGTTGGACTCAGACTCAAAGAGATCTTCCTGCCTCTGTCTCCCAAGTGCTGGGGCTAAAGGCTTGTTCTACTATGCCTGGCTCCTCATATACCCCCCACCCCGACTCCCATCTGTCTCTCTCTGTCTCTGCCTTTCAACTACATAATAGAAAATCTCTTCCTGTTAGCACTTCTTTTGTCTTTGGTTTAATTTACACACTGAAATCTCAGTTTTGGATATCAGTGCCTGTATTTCTTATTTCTATAACTTTTATTTGGCTCTTTTCTTTTATCAGACCCTTGTGTTTTTGATACTATTTTTAGAGCTTTTTAGTTTTTGTTGTTTGTTTTAAATATTTTTAATAATACCCTTTCTGGCTTTTTGATGTTATTCCTTCCTCTTTTTGAACTTTTCAAACATCTTCATCTTGGATAATTTCAGAGCATTTTGTTTTTGCTGTGAATCAACGCTCCTTGTGTATGAGGTTTGCTGAAATTCCTTGGGATGGTTAGTTTTTCACGTGGTTTGAAATGTTTTCATTAGCTCATCTTCATCAGAGGCTGTTTTCCATTAAGGACCACATGCCATGGGTGTCCTGGCTTCCCACAGAACAGTTTTACTGTTTGCTGCTGCTGGGAACCCTCAGTGTTGACAGTGAGACTGGTTTTCCTGTTAGTTTCTCAGTTGGGGGTTCATTCCTTCACCTTAAAAATCTTGACTTCTGATCATAAGACTGACAATGTAAAAACAGTTTATTTTTAGAGATAATATTTTTGTTTTATTATTACGTGGAGGGGGCACATATGTGTATGTATGGGGGCATTGAATCCTTGGAATCAGAGTTACAGGCGGTTGTAAGCCGCCCAGTATAGATACTGAAAACCAAACTCTGCATTCTAAGTTACTTTTTTTTTTTGAGACAGGGTTTCCCTATAGCCCCAGCTAGCCTGGAACTAGACCAGGCTTGCCTTGATCTCATAGAGATCCTCCTACCTCTGCCTCTCAAATGCTGGGATTAAAGGCAAATACTATACTACGCCCCATGAAACTGCTGAGCCATCTCTCCAGCCCCCAGATTCCTTTTTTGCTCATAGCCTGAAGCAGATGGGATGCTTCTTTGCCTCTTTCTCAAGCTGGTGGTTGGAAGTTTCCTTTCTGGTTTAGTGCTGCAGCTCTTCGTAGCTTTCAACTGTCTGGAGACTGCCTGTTGCACAGCTGAGCCTGCCCTGCGGCTCTCCTGGGCTTCCCTTAGAGTCCCACTGCAAGCAGTGGGCCTCCTTCCTGATGCTTAGAGAACTGAATTTGAGCTCCTGCACTTCCCAAATAGACTCCTTAGTCACTCATCTGTGGGACCATTTCCTCTTCCTTTCTGGCACCTAGGATTTCTCTCCTAAGCCTCCAGTCATGGCTGTCTATTTTAAAATTTTAAAATTGTAATTTATCCAGAAGTTTCCTGTTTTGAGTAGGAGATGTGTGCCTTTCTCTATCAGCTCCATGCATAGTCTTGTCTTGAATATTACATAGTTTTCAAAATTTGCCTAGATCTAATGTCTTTAAATTCACACATTTATGCACGTACATGTATATAGATACACACACACACACACACACACACACACACACACACACACACACTTCCCCAGCTCTTTAGTGGCTTATATTTATTTTTATCTTCCTGGTTGATAATCTTTAATTTAGTAACTCTATAAATGTCCCTAAACTGGGATTCCATAACACACACACAGTGGGGTGGGATAATCTCCTGGCCAGAGACCCCAGAACAACCAGATATCCAAGCTACTCAGACAACAGATCCACAGACTAAACCAGAAATGTAGTCACAAATGATATCTTATCCCAGTGACAATGGAGGCCTTCCCAGGGTCTGTATGGCAAAACTGTTTTCAATAAGAGGTATCCCTGACTTGGTTATTGTAGTAAACTATCTGTAGTCTCTCTCCAACAGACATACTTTCTAGTTCTTAATTACTTTAGTGTTTCTCCAGAGAAAAAGCCTGCCTGCAGGAGTGAAGGGAAGTATAAAAAATGCTGACCCACAGCTGGGGTGGGGGTGGGGGGGCTTCTCACAGCTTTTCTGGTTTCTCAGCTCACTGCAGTTGTTCAGTCTCTCACCTTTCCACAACCATCCTGACTAGCTGTGACAGTAAACACACACCTGAGTTCCTAAATAACATAGAAGAAGAGAGGCAGGAATACAGATGTGGATGTTTCCCTCCTTCTGGGCCTGTTCATTGTCAAATGACTGTGAGATTTGGGGTGGGGGGGGGCATGTCCAAGAGGACACTGGGACAGATTATTGGGGAATACATAATTTATTAGAAAAATTATCAGTGCTTGGGTAGACAGACAGGTAACAGTATTGGCAAGAGCTCAATCCCTAGCACCAGAGACAGCATGGCAGGGCCTCTGAAGAGAGGAATCAGACCCCACATGGCAGAAATGGGGTCTGTTCTTATCCTTTTCTGAGGATGGGGGAAGTTTCACAACACAAACCTGCAACCAGGTTCTCAGATTCCTCTGGAGGCAGGGAAGGGATGTAGGGAACATGATGTGTGACAACCAATATTCCCTTTGAAGTTAACTCACTTCCCAGGTGAGAGACCCTGACCCTGGGATGTCTGTTAGCTAGGAACTCATAGACAAAGTCTCAGAGGAGTTCCTGTGGGTATCTGTGAGAAGTGAGTAGGCTGCTGCAAGCATGATCTGAGCGGAGGCAGGATTCTAACATTGGTGGCCTAAGGTATTGATATTAAAACAGCCTGATCTGTCCAAGCAAAAGGTGTTTGTGAAGACTTGGGGGAGGGGAAGTGAGAGAAACAAAGCAGAGACAGGGAAAGGTCTAGCTGGAGAAAACTGTTGCTCTGGTGTGTGTGGGGGGGAGGGATGACTGAGCCGTCTAGAGCAGCTTGTGCGACTATTGGGGGTTGAGCAGGGACTGTAGCCCTAGATGGAACAATATCTTAGAGAGCCAAAACTTGCCCCTCTGCGGAGGAGGGAGCCTGCCCAGACCCACCCTGGTCTTGGCAGCAGCAATGGCAGGTCTTATAGCAGTTGCTAAGCCTGTTTCCCTTCCCAGGAACAGCTTGAATGGGATTCTAAAGCCCTTTCCCAGGCCTCTCTGTTAAGTGCTTAATGTTCTAAAAAGACACTTCCTTTACATGGCCACTGAGCCTGCAGACCCTCCCCCTTTATTCTGCATAGGGTCCACTGGCCTTCCCAGCTGCCTTCTCTCTCTGGCTGCAATATGCTGCCCTCTCCTCTGTGTCCTGGACTCTTCTTGTTCCATTAGCAATATGTCAAGCTGGCTCTTGACATTAGGAACTACCTTCCTCTAGGAATGGGGCCACTTGGGTCTCCACTGAAAAGGAGATAACCTATTATTTTAAGAGAAATGCCTGAAATTAACCTACTGTTGATGTGCAGTACTTCCTTCTTTCCAAGTTGTCAGATAAAATTTTCCATTGGAGCCGGGTGTGGTGGTGCACGCCTTTAATCCCAGCACAGAGGTAGGCAGAGGCAGGCAGATCTCTGTGAGTTCAAGGCCAGCCTGGTCTAACATAGTGAGTTCCAGGACAGCAGGGGCTACAGGGAGACCCTGTCTCAAAAAGACCAAAAAAAAAAAAAAAATTTCCCATTGGAAGATGGTTAGTTTCTCAACTATTTCTATGGTGAGTGGACAGTTCATCACTTCAGTGTTCACAAGTGAATGAAGGAGCAAAAGAATGTTGTTTATTCCTGTTCCATTTAGCATCTGTTCATGTGCCAGCACATCCTGTGGTCACTCAGTGGGCCCTTTGTTTTCCTGGTAGGTCCACCATGTCCCAATGGATGGCCACATACCCAAGAATATATGAACAGCACAAACTTGGTTACTAACCAAGCAGCAGCAGTACGGTGGATGTGAGAGGCTGATAACCCAAAGCTGCTCTGTCATTGTCTTTACTGGCTGTTGCCCACCTTGATTGTGCCACTGGCCCCACTCATCGTCCAAGGCCCGCTTCCCCAGCTACTGGAGTCTACTGTAACTGCCACTTCTTTTAAGCTATTTTTCTGTATACTCATTTCCATGACTGGCAGTTAGGACTGGCAGTTTGCCAAGTAGGGATTGTTATTTATCTTTGTTCTCTCCACTATGCCTTTTCAGAGCAGGTGGCAGGGACTGGATAAATAGTTACTGGTATCTTTCAAGGCACTCAGTGAATGCCAGAATACTTGGTTAAGATTTAGCATGGCGCTGTTGAGATGGCTCAGTGTGCAGAGGTACCTGACGACCTGATTTCGGTGCCCAGGCCCTACATGGTGGAAGGAGAGAACAAACTCCTACAAGCTATCTTCTGATCTTTACTTGTGCTCTGTGGCACTTGCACATGTGTAAGCATGCACGCGTGCACACACACACACACACACATACACACTAAAAGTAATAAAATGTTTTTTAAAAGAATTACAGATGATGATGCAAAAGCAACTTTTCTCTTATTTTTCTCTAGTTATAAGTTGTTTCCAAACTGCGTCCCCTCCTTTGGGTTCCGCCATCTGCTATCTCTCACAGACAGAGTGGACAGCTTCAATGAGGAAGTACGGAAGCAGAGGGTGTCCCGGAACCGTGATGCCCCCGAGGGTGGCTTTGATGCAGTCCTCCAGGCAACTGTCTGCAAGGTAACTTTCTGGTCTTGGCCTATATGGGAGGTCAATGCGGAGAACCTTGGTGTGGGTGTTTTGCACTTTCTGAAAGAGGTGGCAGATTTTGAACCACCCCAGTATGTGGCTCTCATCCATTCTTATATCAGAGGGTGAGCTCAACAGCACCTCAGGGACCTCTCCAGCAATCAGATCCGTTGGAGTTGAGGATGGATTGAGCTTGTGGGTGTCTCTGTGTCAGGGTGTGGCTGTGACAGTGGGATACTGTCTTTGCCAGAAGACAGCTGTTCTGTGTTTATATATTTGCCTTTTTTGCATCTTTTCAGGTCAAGAAAGTAAAAGCCAAGCCATATAAATACAAGCTTTGTAGAGCTTTCTGGCCTAGTTTTATTAACTTTAAAGATTGCCCTATTGGGAAATCTAGCTGAAAAAATACAATTACACCAAGTCTTTGGTTGTATTTCTCTTTTTAAAAAAATTTTTATTATTTTTATTTTATGTGTACGCGTGTATTGCCTGCATGTGTGTAAGTGCACCCGTGTCGTGCAATGCCTGCAGAGTCAGAAGAAGGCATCAGATCCCCTGTAACTGGAGCCACATATGGTTGTTAATCACCATGTGAGTGATGGGAATCAAACCCTGGTCCTCTACAAGACCAGTCACTGCTCTTAACCACTAAGCCAGCCCCCTTTGGTTGTATTTCTATGTTTGTTTTTCTCCTGTTTTTCTATGATATATGAATCCAGGGGGAAGATGTAGACTTAAGTCAGACATGAACTCAACCTTTGAGAGGTTCCAATTTTGGAGAAATATATAAATGAAATATTGGTAACAACTTATTCTTAAAATAATTTTCAACAAGTCAACCCAGTGGCAGCAACAAAAAATAAAAATCATTCTTGTTACTGCAGTGCGTGCTTTGGCATTTTGGTTCATCTTCCTCATCTGTGCATAAGCTTAGCATTTTTCAGTAAGCTCAGCCGAGTATCTCTAAGTGGTAATCTAGGTGTCTTAGTCAATAGAGGAGTGGTGGGGATGGCAGGGGAAGAAGAAAGGCCTGGCTTCCAGGCCACATGTGGTGGCAACTGCTTACTTCCTCAGTGATCAGGACTCCTATGCCCACCACGCTCGGTGTGTCCTACACTCACCTTTCCTCTCTAATCAACCCTTGACATGGATAAAAGGGCCACAGTGGTCGTTTCTGAAATATGAAACTCCAAACAGCAGAAGGGCAAAGAAAGCAGCTGTTCTCCTGCAGCCCTCTAGCCCTCTTCCTAGTCCCTCTGGCTCTGCCATTGCCCTGGCCCCTTTGGAGCGTGAGGTCTCAGTGGATTCCCATCCAGGTGGCTACTGACCAGAAACACATGTCTAATTCAGAGGCCCCTGATTTTTTTTTTTTTTAATCAGTCTGAAACCCAGATGGAACACAGCTACAATGTGTTCATCTCTGATTCCTCCACGTGTCACAAAATAGTTTATGGATTTGATTCAGAAAGAAAAATTATACTTAGAAAAATAGCTGGCATTCAGATATTGACTCAAGAGGCGTTGTCTTCACAGACATTCAGCTAAATTCTGCATTTTAGCAGGGAATGGCTAGTGCAGGAATGTCGCTCTCTCTTTCCTGCACAGAGAACTGGGAGGATTTTCTTCTTCCAGGGGGAGGAGGGAATCATCAATAAAGCTGTATGAGTGGGAGAACTCAGCCACAGGCAGCCTCCAGTTATGTTACCTCTACTAGATGAATCATAGAGCTGAAAGTTTTAGAACCATTGATCTTGGTGAAGTCCTGGGTCTACTCTTGTGCCTACAGAGTCCTCCTGTGCCATCCCCATTGATAGACTACTCCACCTTTTTAACATTCAGTATTTCAGTATTTCAGAGGCTTCTAGATTTCCTGAACTCATTGCCTGAACCTGGTAAATTATTGTTTACTAAGAGGCGCTGTCAGTGCCCTGTCAGCCTTATACCTGTTGAACTTTTCACCATGACCTTTACTACAGGGAATACAAAGGAAGTTAATAATTGTTTAGGATTATGCAGTCTGCAAGCCACCAGCCTCTCGCTTCACCTTTCCCTCACCTCTGTGCTATCAATTTGTACTTAGACATGTATTAAGATATTCCTTTCTCATTTGAAATTGCCTGTGTATAATAAATGTTATTTTTTCTGGTTCATTACAGACTTCTTATTGTAGTCAAAATATTGGGAATAGATCATGGGCTAACTTTTGATTAAAGACTATGTAACAACCATATTATATAAAATATCTAGTAACTTGAATAATACCTAGGAAATTAAGAGTGGGGTAGTGAAGGCAGGCTGAAAGACAGTGTGACTGGAGTGAAAGAAAAATGGGCCAGTGAGATGGCTCAATAAATAAGAGCACCTGCCACCAAGCCTTGTGATTTGAGCTTGATCTTGGAAACCTGACTCCCAAAAGTTGACCTCTCTGTGTACACACACACACACACACACACACACACACACACACACACACCAAGAAAGAAGAGAGAAAGAAGGAAGAAAAAATAGATGAAAAATATTGGAAATATGGGGCTGGAGAGATGGCTCAGTGGTTAAGAGTACTGGCTGCTCTTGCAGAGGACCCAGGATCGATTCCTAGCACCTACATGGCACCTAACAACTGTCTGTAATTCCATTTCCAGAGATCTGTCACCCTCTTCTGATCTCTATAGGCATTGCAGGACATGGGTACATTTGCATACATATAGGCAACACACTCATACACATAAAATAAAAATAATAAAATATTTTTTAAAATATTGGAAATAGACACATGATGGCAGTATTTTTCTTAGGTTATAGAATTATATATGGATTTTATTTTTCTTGGTGATTTAACATTTTTATACTTAGGTAAATTTCCACAACAGATATATTTTATTTTTATTTATTTTATTTTCAAACCCGGGTCCTTTGCAAGAGCAGTCAGTGTTCTTAACTGCTGAGCCATCTCTTTAGCACCCTTTATTTTATTTATTGCTTTAATTTTTTAATGTATATGAGTGCATTGCCTGCATGTAGGTGCTCCCTTGTCATGCAGTGCTGTCAATTCAGAAGAGGGTGTCAGATTCCCTGGAACTGGAGTTACAGATGGTTGTTAGCTACCATGTGGGTGCTAAGAATCGTGCCTGGGTTCTCTGCAAGAGCAGCCAGCACGCTTAACTGCTGAGTCATTTCTCCAGCCCATATTTTATTTTTATTATGAAGCATTTCAAAACAAAAAAGTAGAGAGAATAGTGAAATTAAACCACATGTGTCCAAATTTTGCTTTTTTTGTTTTTTTGTCTTTTTGAGACAATGTCTCCCTGTAGTCCCAGCTAGCCTGGAACTCACTATATAGACCAGGCTGGCCTCGAACTCACAAAGATCCACCTGCCTCTGCCTCCCAAGTGCTGGGATTAAAGGCGTGCGCCACCACTCCAGGCCTAATCTTGTTTAATGTGTGTTCACAGATGTCCTATCTCCCATTATTTGATGGATAGCTTAGATATCGTTAGTAATTCCTAAGCATGTCTTACTTTGCTTACTGGACCTATTCTTCTTTGTCCGAATTAAAGACTTGTCTGCTTAATCCTGCCAGCTGAGTGTAAGGAAGAGAGAAAGCCTGAAGCCTTGTGCGTTTGGCTGGTACTCATAAGGGTGGGAGGTGCCTGGACAGTCACACACTGAAGTGCATGCTGTGTTTCCCCTGACTTACTGCTTTTGGAGTTAGAGTGGGGAACAGGCCTAACTCACAGCATCACAGGGTTCTCTTTGCCCTGCCTTCATTCTCACTCTGGTTAACCTAAGCATCTGGCACATGGAAGATGATCCAGTGAGGGTGGTGATTACTTTGGTTTCTAGAGGCCCATGAAATTTGTCTTGCTGAAGAAAGTGTTGCCAGGATGAAGTGGTCCTATCAGCCCTCTTTATTTTAATTTAGGATATTCTTATCAGGAAAATAATGAAGAGCTTGGGACTAGAGAGATGACTCAGCAGTTAAGAGCACTGACTGCTCTTACAGAGGACCTGGCTACAATTCCCAGCACCCACACGGTCACTAAGAACCATCTGTAGCGCCAGTTCCAGAAGATTCAAAGCCCCCTTCTGCCTTGGTGGGCTCTGCATGACATGATGCACTCACATACATGCAGACAAAAAACTCATACGCATAAAATAAAAATAAAATATTTTTAAAAATCTTTATTCAAACAAAGCAATTTTGTTAGCTTTAAGACATTTCTCAGATGACAGAAATGCAGAAAAAAATGTGGTACTCAATGCAAAATTAGAAAACTAACATTAAAACAGAAAACCAGTCTAAAGTCTATAGAGGCTAAAGGTTAGGGACATTGGAAGCTGAGGCAAAAGGGGAAATGCATGGATCTTATTTTCAGGCTGATGGGAGGAAGCAGCCCATGGAGTCCTGGGTGTATGATGTGTCCAGTCAAGTTCAAATGTTAACTTCTTCAACCCCAAAAGTATAAGAATAGCTATGCAGTGACTGACAACTTGAACCCAGAGCTCTGTGGCCCTGTGGCCACTGGTCTTCCTCTGTCCTCCTGGGGCCAGGGGTGCTTCCTGTGTGTATGAGTATTAATGTGTATGAGTATTTTGCCTGAGTGTAAGTGTACCCATATCATGCAGTGCCCACAGAGGTCAGAAGAGGGTGTCAGATCCCCAGGAATTGGAGTTAAGGACAGTTGTTAGCTCACACATGGGTGCTGGGACTTGAACCCAGATCTCTGGAAGAGTGCTCTTAACCACTGAGCCCTCTCCAGCCCTGCTTCCTGTTTTGAAAGCAACCATAGCTCCAGTCTAAATCACCCATCATACCTCTACCTGTAGAATTTTAAAATAAGCAATGTAAAGGCAGCTTCTAGAAAGTTCTGGGGAAAGAATAAAACTGATAATGGGAAAAGCAATAATTCTGACCAAGAAAAAGTATAAATAGGTTCAGTCATAGACTTCTTGGTAAATAAGGAGTTAAAGGGAATGATGTTCTTTGATTCTAACCCAGATGTGAATAATATGCTGGAAATAAATGTTTGCATGAGAGCCAGCTGCTTGCTGTGGGCACTGTTAGCTGCCTCTCACAGCAATCTGACCAACCTGGGGGGAAACTCAAAGCTTCCACTTGTAAAGGCAGGCTCTTTGTCCTGAGTATAATCCTGAATAGATGTTGCAAAGAACAATTTTCTAAGAAGCATGCCACAGAGGTGAAATTTAAAAACAGTCCTGCCATAGAACCTTAAGTCTCACAAGTTGGTAACAAATCTGCTTCTAACTTCTCTATGACATCAGTTGAGCTCTCCAGCCCCAGAGTGCTCATCTGCGGAATGCAATGGCGGAGACCCAGGGTTCCTTCTGGTCACTGATGCTTTTCACAGAGGGCTTGGCCACAGCCCAGTGCCCCTTTGTTCGATGTCCTTGATTTTGCTATCTCCTGGTTCAGATTTGTATCTCAGACTGCACAGAGGCTGCTGAAGCTCCCCAGCCCCACAGGTGCAGCTGTGAGCGGTTTCCCTACTGTACCCTGCCTTCTCCCAGCCCCACAGTGTTAAGTGGGTTTCTTTTGACTTGTTGCCTCATGTCTTGTAGACCTTAGACTTGTGTCATTTTTCAAACATGAGTGGAGAAATGTAGGAAATCGCTTCTTTTCCTAGAGGAAAGCAGCCTGCCCTGTAGACCACCAGGGCCTTGGCATTGTCTGAAGGGACCCTCCATGTGCTCTGTCTTCTGACCACCTGTGTTCTCTGTCTCAGCATGTGGGAGCTTGCTTCTGTGAGCTGATCACAGCCCAGTTTCTGGGCTTGCTCCAGTACTAACTCTGTTTGCTCCTCTACCGTACTGTCTTCAGGAAACTATTAAAGTATTGGATTTCCGTGTGTGTGTGTGTGTGTGCGTGTGTACACATGCCCAAGTTAGGTCCACAGAGCCTCTGCCCCATGTCATCCATTACTGTCCAGTGGTGATGTCTTTTCTTGGCTCTCTGTGCTGCATATGATTGTACTTTATTTTTATTGTTATTTTAAAATATTATTTATTTTTTATTTGTGTGTGAGTGTGCAGGGAGGGGGAGGAGAGAGAGAGAATATGAATGAATGTGGAGGTCAGAGGATAACTTTTGGGAGTTGGTTGTCTCCTTCTCTCTTGCTTCTGCAACTGTGCTCCATGCTCCAGGCTAATGGGCCCACGAGCTTCCAGGGGATTCTCCTGCCTCTGCCTTCTGTCTTACCATGGGACTGATGTAATTTGCTGTAATTACATTTGTACAGCACTGCATCTGGCTTTTTACCTGGGTTCTGGGGATCAAGTTCAGGTTGTTGGGCTTGTGCAGCTAGTGCTTTAAGCCATCGAGCCATGGAGCTATCCCCCGGCCCTGACTGTGGTTTAACACATGCTTTTATATCACTAGTTTGGTGACATTTCAAGTCTGTAACCCCATGGTTTGCTGTGCTGGGCTTCACTGCCCTGCTGACAGCTGGGTATTCTCACATGGGGGAGTGGGGATGGCTGAGCTCCATCTCAGTATTATCAGCAGAGCACTGATGAGAGCTTATCTCTTGTCACCTTCTAGTATAAACCAGCTGTGTGTCTGCCACCCTTCCCTGTCCTACAAGGTGTCTGTACCCACCCATGCCTCCCCTCACTGACCATGGCAGGGACAGGCAGCCTGGGGAAAGGCCAGGCAGTACCACAGGTACTTGAAGCTATATTTCTGTACCTGGCCAGAACATCAGTTCTTTATTTCAAGTCAGGGACTTCTTTTGCTTGGGATGTGCATTTGGCAAAGAGGTAGGGGTTTATCTTCCCCCACTGGTACTGCTGTTTCCTCAGCCTCCATCCATAGCCTCTGGGCTCCAGCCATGATGACCTGGAGTCACTTCCTCTGACTACTGCAGCTCCTTCGCACATGCTGTTTCTTCTGCTCGGTCTCCTCCCTGGTACTCCCGCTGTTCCCGCCTTTTCTTATTAATAGAATTTAGTTGTTAGAACAGTTTCCACCCCTCTAGCCTCCTGAGTTATTCGCGTCCCATGCCAATGTGGGTATTTGTTCCAGTTAGTGAGCCATTATGGACACTTCATTTCTCCCACAGCACACAGTTTGCACTAGGGTTCAGTCCTGGCGTTTGTTGTACATTCTATACGTTTCAGCAAACATGTCCTCCTGTCCCATCATCATCATATCGTACAGGGTAGCATCCCTGCCCTGAAAGCCCTGCTCGCATTTCATCCCTCCTTTCTTCCCGAGCCTTCTTTCCTTTCCCTTTCAAAAAAAAAATGTTTCTTTTTTTTTTGTTGTTGTTGTTTTTTTTATTACCATATATTTTAAAAATATTTTCTTTATTATTTTTATTTTATGTGTATGAGTGTATTGCCTGCATGTATGTGAGTGCACCCATGTCATGCAAAGCTGCAGAGATCAGAAGAAGGCTTCCAATTCCCCTGGAACTGGAGTTAAGGACAGTTTATAGCTGCCACATGGGTGCTGAGAATCGAACCTGGGTCCTCTGCAAGAGCAGTCAGTGCTCTTAACCACTGAGCCATCTCTCCAGCCCCAATTTTTGTTATTTTTAAAAATTTATGTGTATACATCTGTGTGTATGTTGTGTGTGTGTGTGCCCATAGAGGCCAGAGGAGGGTGTTGGATCCCCTTGGAGCTGGAGTTACAGGTGGTTGTCAGCCACTTGATGTGAGTGTTGGGAACTGAACTCAGGTCCACTAGAAGAATAGTAAGTGCTTTTAACCACTGAGTCATCTCTCTGGCCCCTGAGCCTGCTATGCTTAAACATCTTCCTCTGTGTGTGTGTGTGTGTGTGTGTGTGTGTGTGTGTGTGTGTGTGTGTATGTGTGTTTTCAGAATTGCAGTGTGGGACCTGCAATGTGGCAGACAAGTGCCTACCACTGAGCTACAGCCCCAGGCCTCTCCTCCTATATAGCTTTCTTAATTTGTCCTGTTTATGTTGCAGACCTCAGCTTAATTGTCTGTCAGGGAATACTTTATTTATTTATTTTAAATGTTTTTTATTTATTATTCTTATTTTATGTGTATATGTATATTGCCTGCATGTAGGTAAGTGCACCCGCGTCGTGTAATGCCTTCAGAGGACAGAAAAGGTTGTTGGATTCCCTGGAACTGGAGTTACCAACAGTTGTTAGCTACCATGTAGGTGCTGGGATTTGAATCCAGGTCTTCTGCAAGAATAACCAGTGTTCTTAACCACTGAGCCATCTCTCCAGCCCCAGTCAGTTTATTTTATTTTAAAATTTTTAATCAGTACTTGAATGTGTCTCTCCTTTGAGACACTCAAGTCGGAAGGTGGGGACTGTGTTGCTGTTGTCACACCTGAGTATCGACTAGTACAGACTAAGTCTTTGTTGAGCATTTGGTGAAGAAACAGATGCTTTGTGCTCATATGTGTCTTTGTGTTTCTGAAAAAAGCCCAGGAACAGCCAGAGTTTCTGCCTCATGCTTGTCCACCCTCCCGCCATGCCCTGCTGCTCTGTGGTATCCACAGTGCTTTATATGTCTCCTCCCTACCCCAGGCAGAACCACCAGTACCGTTTCTTTGTAATGTTTTCAACTCAGTAGCAATTCTGGTAACTAAGAGGTCTCTATCCTCAGGGATTTTATTTGAGTTTGCAGATCCAATTGAAGGTTAACAAAAAAACCTGTTTATGAACATTCCATTGGGCCATATGAAATTACTGATATTTGGTCATTGATGATATTTTTGGTATTTGCCTATTAGTTTTCCTCTTATAAAACGGAATGCTTTGTTTATTTTCTCACTTACTTTTTGGACTGGGTCTTGCTTGTTCAGGCAAGTGCTGTACCATTGAGCTACATCTGCAGTTCCCTCAAATGGAAAATTCATATGGCTCAGCTTTATACATTCTGAAATTACCTTCAGTTCGGCTTGGTGCCTGCCACCAAATCTGCACTAAAAACACTCCGCTGCACTCTTCCTTGTTTGGGCTCGAAGTGGAGGTTTGTACTCTGAGTCACAGACTGAGATCTCTTTACCCAAAGAAAGAAATACTATACTTTTGGCTTCATTAAGTTTAACCACAGAGCAGGCATTTTTTAAAAAAGGATATTTCATTGCAAAATAAAGGTTGAAGCAGAAAAACAAACTCCTAATGAGAGAACATGTTTATTGTTATAAAGTGATGGGAACAGGCCTGAATGTCAGCATGGTTCGGGAAAAGCCAATACCAGAGTCAAAGCTTCATTTCCCTTGTGGGCAATGTTAGAAGAAAGACTCTTGGTCCTAAGCTCAGATCTGCTGTAGAATCTGCCACTGACTAAGCAGGCCACCTGCCTTCTTTCCCTCCCTCCCTCCCTTCCTCTTCCCCAACACCTGTTCTCTCTTTCTCTCAGGGTGTGCTTGAAAGGGTAATGTAGAGTGTTACATTTGAAAATTTGATGCCCGCTATATGCACAGTGTCCCCCCCAATCCCCAGTGAGGTGCTATGAGGGATGCACTGGTAAAGCAGTCAAAGCTCCTTCCTCCTTGAACTTCACTCCAGTTGATGGTGAATGGGAGAACAAGGTCTATGGTGCATCTGGGGCAGACTCTGGGAGGACCTATGGTTTCCCTAAGGCTTGCCTGGTTTTTTTGCTTTCCGGAGGCTCTGATGCTGATGCTGTGATTGATCACCACGGACTTGAATGCTCTTGAGGGCTAGGCTATGTGCCGAGCAACACGGATTATTTATTTCACTCACTTGCTCTCTTAAAGGTAATGATACAAACCTAAGGAGGTTGGGTAATTTCTTCTAGACATCATAGGTAGAAATAGCGGAGCCAGCAGCTGGATCCATGTACGTGCATTGTATATTTAACTTTGACGTTAGAGCATGTGCTACTTTTGAAGTCACACAAGAGCAGAGAAGTGGGAGGAATGAACTTACGAGGAGAGCAAAGTCTTAGTCCAAGGCATCATCACAGTTATACTCAACCCTATGTAGCAACAGGGGAACAGGCGGAAATGGTCCTAGGGAAGAAGGCTCATGTACTACTACTCTCTGCAACCATGACTTTCGTGCTCATCAAACTCATTTGGGCATGATTAACTGCTCATGGGATTTCCAAGGAGTTCACTGGGAGGTCCCAAGGTCAGAAAGCTGATAGAACTCAGTCCTTTGTGCTTATCCTCGTCCTCAGCTTTCCCCTGTCTGTAAAATGGGAGTTCTCATCTTATCTGCCCCAGTTTTGAAGGCACCTCAGAACCATTGGGCTCCTCCTAGGCTCTCACAGAGAGGCCACAGCCAGACACTGCTATTTATAGGATAGCTCTTTCTTAGCAGAGGGGAAGCACCAGACTGAAGATTTTTCAGTGACAACGGGGGCCTTTGGGCTGTATTGACATCTCAAAGAGGCTCAAGAACCTCTTTGTTTGGATGATTGATGGAGTGATCTTGAGATCAGAAAGCTGGGTAACTGAGGGCTAAAATTCTGTCTTGAATTGAATTGAAGCTGCTGTCAGTATTGGCCTCTATATCCTAGGACCCCTCAACTTTGAACAGTTTTCCGTAGAGAGTATTGTGAGTTCTGCCTCTGTACAAGTGAGATGGGACAGCAAACTGTCCTCATGTAGGCAGGAATCCTCCTGTTTCCTAGAACAGTGCACTGGGGCATGCCTTCCCTCAGATTCCCAGGCCCCCTCTGCACTCTGCATGGAGCATCCTTGGTATGCCTCTCTTATTTGTCATGCTCTGTGTGGTTGCCATGTGTAAACGAGTTAGTACAAATGGATCTGGGGACCCTTGGGCTTGCCATGAGCCCATTGGAAGATTCATCAGACACAGGCCATGCACTCAGGACTAAGTAAGATCAGTAGGCCACTGTCCCAGCCTTGCTTTCCTCTGTGTGGGTCATATCACATCCAGGGGCCTGGGTCTACCTCTGAAAACTGTGTTTAAAACAGATGTTGAAGTCAGACGTGGTGGCACACACCTTTAATCCTAGCACTGGGGAGGCGCGGAGGCAGATAGATCTTCATAGTAAGCCTGGTCTTCATAGTAAGTTCCAGGCCAGCTAGGGCTACAGGGAGACCTTGTCTCAAAAAGACCAAGCAAGCAAACAAACAACAACAACAAAAATAGATGTTGGTAGTGAGAGTACAGAGCCAAATGGTGCTGGGCATGGAAGCCACATCCTCTAATTAGTGTGGTAACTGACCCTGCCTGTCACAGAGGAGGGAAAGGACCCTTTTAGCTGGAGAGGATGTATGAAGGGTAGTCATGAGGAAGCAGCTTGGAGACTCATGGTCCCAGGTAAGGAGGAATTTCAAACAAGAATTGCTGCCCAGTGCCAGGGCAGCTGCTTAATGTGGCCATGAGCAGATGTGGGCCCTTAGCCCACTGTGGATGCCAGAGCAAAGCTCCCTGCACCAGAAGGAAGTTGGTCAAGAATCACCAGGGTTCTTTGCATACTTCAGGTATTATGTATTCCCTCCAAATCTGTTTTCTTTCTTTTTCTTTTTTCTTTTCTTTCTTTTTTGTTTTTGGGTCTTTTTGAGACAAGATCTCCCGGTAGCCCCAGCTGGCCTAGAACTCGCTATGTAAAGCAGTCTGGCCTTGAACTCACAGAGATCCACCTGCATCTGCCTCCTGAGTGCTCTAGGATTAAAGACATGTGCCACCATGTCTGGCCTTTATTTATTTCTTTGACTTTAAGCTTTTTCCCCAGTCCACAGAAAACTTTTTATTCTCCTCCTCTCTCCCATTTTCTTCCTGTCCCACCTACTTTTAGTACCAGGGTTTGAACCTAGGGCCTCATGTATGCTAGGCAAGTGCTCTGCCACTGAGCTACATTCCCAGCCCCCAAGTCTGTTTTTCTACCCAGAAATCCACTAGTGGTTTGTCTTGCAGTAGCCCCTGTGAGCCTGTCTCCCACAGTGTTCAGCAATGTACCTTCCCAGCTGTATTGGCCACCATGACTGTGAGCTTTCCTATACACATTTTATTTGCCAAGCACAGCTAGTTTGAGCTGGTACCTACAAAGTCTCTGTGTTCCCACTGGTTGCCCATGAAGGTGCTTTACTGTTGTTGGGGTTGGGGAACTGCTCAGGAGACCCAGGAACAGGAAGGGTAGAAGCTATTCTTAGTCCTTTAAGGGACCTCTTTCCTATGTCAGACAATTGTACCCACTGCGAGACTCCTTCCAGCCCTAGCAAACCAGATGCTGGAGACCTATGTCCTGACACTAGAGGAACATCTGCTTTCCAGTCATTTCTCCCAGGCCGCAAGCTCTCTGGGGCCAGCTGTTAGAGGTGAACAAGCCAGCAAGTCTGTCTGTACCCTGGGGAGTAGCCAGCTTTTATTTATTTTGTTAGACTAGGAAGCGCTGACCTCCCCCTGTTCCTACTTCTCCCCCTTTTATTGGACGTCTGAGAGAGGTCAGATTATGAGGAACCCAGTGGAGGAAACAGAGGCAACAAGCCTGCTAGTTTCAAGAGAGATGATGAGAGTCAGTGGAGAAGCAGGGTCAGGGAAGGGTTATTAGCACTGGGCCATGAGTATATTTTTAAGCACATGGGAAGAAACCAGGGAGAGACTGACTGATGGGACATTCTCCAAAGAGGGTGGTATTTGCCCGGCTGTGTTTTCTCCAGAAGGGAGGAGCCTGCCTTCCTTTGGGACAGTGAGATCAAGAGCAGAGGGCAGGAGACTTGAGGTTTGTTTAGGGTGGAGAGGAGGGCACTGGCTGAATGCCACCTCAGGGGGCTGTGGCAGATTCTAGAAATAGGTGGGACAACCTATTGCCTTTCTTGTGACAAAAGAGGCAAAGTCACGTAGATCGAGTGTGGAATTGAGAGGTTGAAGGCGGAGAGAGACCTGGCAGTGAACTGGATACAGATCCAAGCAGCAGATTGGAGCTGCATGAACCGCAGTCCTGGCCAGATGCCGGATTCCTTTCGTGAGTCCAGTACACTTCCGTCCCACCCCCCCTTGACATTTTCATCAGAGAGCTGACCTCACCATGTTTAATGGCATCAGTTTTGTTTACATGTTGATTTTACTCATAGACACACAGAACAGTTTACCTAAATAAATAGCTCTTTAAAAAAAAACTTTTTAAACAAAGAGAACATCTTCAACATAAAAATTTAGAAAATACAAAGTAGCAAACAGGAGATAAATATCACCCATAACCTTCCAAGCCAAAGAAGATTGCGGTTCTGAATTATAGACATAGGCTAGAGTTTCAGCTCCATGGACATGCTGATGGCTGGTCACTGAGTATTTACCATATCTGGGGGCCAGAGCTGGCTGCTCCCTCTGTATCACTTTGTTTAATTCACTCAGTGGTTGTGTTTAGCAGTAGTTATTGTCTCCCTCCAATAGATGAGCAAGCAGAGATGGGCAAAACTTAAGGAAGGGACTCAAGGTCACACAGATAAAAAATGAAGCAGATACGAGGCTGGACCCAGATCTTCTAGTCGGCTGACCTCAGTCGTGCAACTGTTACCAAAGAAAAACAGTTTAAATGTGGCATTCCTAATCCCTCCTCTGACAATCAGCTTGCTTTTTTTTTCCATCTTTTTTGAGACAAGGTTTCCCTTTTCCCTGTTTCAGCTGGCCTGAAATTCACTATGTAGATCAGGCTGGCCTTGAACTCAGAGATCCACTGGCTTCTGCCTCTTGAGTGCTGGCATTAAATGTGTGCACCATCACACCTGGCTAAAACAAGCCTTTTTTGAAAAAAAAAAAAAAAAAAAAAAAAAAAAACTTCTTTCAAGTGTATGTAACATACATAAAGTACACTTTGAATGTGTAGAGTTCAATAAATTTTTTTTTTGGCTCTGTTTTTTCAAATAGTCTCACTACATATAACCCAGGCTGGCTTCAAACTTGTAATTCTCCTGCCTCGGCCTCCTGAGTGCTAGGATTATACATGTATACCACCATGCCTGGCTTGTTTGATAAAACTTGACATGCATATGCACTCAAGAGACGATCTTCAAAACGGGCGAGATGGCTCAGAGGTAAAGGGTCTTGCTGCCAAGCCTGACAACCTGAGTCCCACAGGTGGTGGAAGAGAACTGACTCCTACGAGTTGTCCTCTGACCTCCACACAGATGCTGTGACATATATGCATATATCGTGCCCCACCGCAATAAGTAAATAAAAATTTTTAAATGTAAAAAAATGTAAGATAGTGGCATTTTCTTTACTCCTGTGTATGCCTGTTGCTACGCTCTCCTGTATCACCCCAGGCAACCACAAATTGGCTGTCACTACACATTAAGCTGTAATTGCTAAAATGTTATATACACAGTCTGTAACTTTTTTCCTGGCCTGTTTCACTGTACACAGTTCTTCTGAGATTCTTCTGTGCTTTTGGGTGTGTCTGCTCATTCCTTCTAGGGCTGCATCGATATACAGTGGCTTCTTTAGCCATTGACCTGCTGGTGGCCTTTCTGATCGTTTCTAGTTTTTGCCCATTCTAAGACAGCTCTATAAATGTCAGTGATTTTGTCTTTAAAAAATTTATTATTTTTATTTTATGTGTATGAGTGTATTGCCTGCATGTATATAAGGGTACTGTGTGTATTCAGTGTACAAGGAGGCCAGAAGAGGGCATTGGATCCCCTGGAACTGGAGTTGCAGATGGTTGTTAGCTACCATGTGGGTGTTGGGAACTGAACCCAGGTCCTCAGCAAGAGTAGCCAGTGCTCTAACTGCTGAGCCTCTTCAGCCCCTGCCCCTGTTGTTTTGTTTTGAGGTAAAGTCTTACTGTGTAGTCCAGGCTGGCCTCAAACTCATGATCCTCTGCTTCAGCCTTCTGAGTGCTGGGATTACAAGTGTGTGCTACATGTCTGGCTTAAATTTTTTCCATTTTAATCACACAACAGAATCTGTTTGTGATTTTTAATTAGTGCAGTGTTTTGTTATAATTATTCCAGTTACTATGGAATGATTCATATCTCCTGTAACAATTGTACAGCCTCACTACTAAACAGTAAAAGAAGAGAAGGAATGTAAAAGTTACCACTTCATCCTTGAAGAGTGATTTAGAGTCCCATTTTACTATCTCTGATGTGCCAACTACTTAAAATATATACTATGTCTAAAGACGCAGCACCAGCCTTGTAAAGCAGACTCAGCTCCATTTCCCAAAGGAAGAGACCAAGGCAGAGAGAAGTGAGGGACTGTCACAGGCTCCATAGTTGGAGCAAAGTAGAGATCTGAACTCACTTTCCTCTGTCCCAAAGCTTGGACTCTGGCCCCTTGAATGTTCTATTTTGTAGTTCAGTTATTTCCTCGAAAATAAATACTAAAATCCCCTTGCCCAATAGTGTCCTTTGTTCCAAACATGGAATATAAAATTTAAGTCTTCAAAACAGCTCTACTAGCAAACAGACAGTAGGTCATTTATTTCTAATGTAAATATTGAAGGTCTTGTTGAATAATAAGTGTGTATCCTGACCTGTTCCTGCCATGTTCTGAGCCATGGTCATTGACACCATAGAGCCCACTTCAGAGAAAAATAGAGTTATAGTTGTTGTCGTTATTGTTATTATTATCATTAATATTTATTCTGTGGCGTGATTTCTAGATCAGATACAGCCTTTCATTCAACAAACATTGATTTTTTTTTTTTTTTTCGTCCAGCAGTCATGAGTTGCTGTAATGCCCTGGTCTCTTTTCTGAGCTCCCTTTACTGTACACATACAGACAGCTTCCTCTCTATGTATAATTGGATGGTTTAGCTTTGTGGGTGAAACACTGGCCATCTCAGTCTCTCGATAGTAGAACAGGCTGGTCACTTCATCTGCGCACTGGCTTGCTCAACTTTGGGATGGATGGCAATGTCTGCCCTACTTCATAGGGGTGGTAGTGAGGCTTGATGGAATCATGATGTGCTCCATAAATGAGAGGTGTTGTTCTGCCTGATACACACACGAGGGAACGAAAGCTTTGAGGTAATAAAGTGGCCAAGGGTACACAGGTCATTAGAAGTAGCAGCAAAATTCTTATGTCCATCTTAAAGCATTCAAGTTCCCTGATTGCCTTCCTTGCTCACCTAACCCCTCACCCCTCACTATCCCCATAAGACCATTGAGAAGGTGGCCGAGACTGAGAAAATCAAATAACAGCATTCAAGGCCCAGTCTTGCAGAAGTAGTACTTACATATTAAAAAGCATTTGGAAAATAATGGGAAAAAGGAAAGGAGGTTACTCATAATCCAATCCCAAACACATTGTGGAATGTTTCATTTCATTATATCCTGCCCCTTTAATACAGAGTTCTCTATGTTTTTTATATAGTTTATAATCACTATAAATACTGGACTGTTTCTGTTTTCACTGTGGCGTTTGTACATATTTTCATACTTTTTAGGAACATAATTTCTACATGGGTAGAGGGATTGTCTCAGTTTGCTTACCTGGTCCCATGTAATATATTCATATTATATGCTAATATACATCCATACTAATATATTCATGTCTCTCCCTGTTCTTACTACTGACAAAAACACTGCCAGGCATAATTTCATAGTACTCCTTGTAAAAGATTCCCCTAGAAAAGAATCACTGAGTTGATGGATAAATACTTAGCAAAGTTTTTTTTTTTAAAAGTCTGGTTTACTGAGGGATAATTTATGTAGTGTAAAATCCACTCTTTTTAAGGGTATTCATAAATACTCAGAAGGTGAAAAGTACCAGGCTAAGAATCAGAACATACCAGAACCCTGGAAGCCTCCCTGTGGCCTCTTCTGGTTCTGTCTAGAGGAGCTTGACGGGCTTCTGTGCTTTGACCAGCATGTCAGGGCTTAGCTGTGAGGGAGCTCCAGTATCTAAAATGTGTGGGTCTCTGTGCTGTGCTTCTTTCCCTTCTGTGTTTTTGCTCCTTCCTGGAATGCCCACTTCCTCTTCTGCCTCTTCCCTCATTTCTTCTTTATGTTCCTGGAAGGGTTCTCCTTCAAGGTCTTCCAGAGCAGCTTGAGTCTCATCTAAATTGGGAAGGCCTTCCACCCTCCTCAGCTCCCTGCCCTCTTCCTCCTCTCCTCCCTGGCGTCCATTAACACTGTATTTACCTTCATTAGCACCCTTGTGGCATGTTGTGGCTGCTGTTTTTATTTAAATGGGAGCTCTTTGAAGAGCTGGAACAAACTATTTTGAAGGCCTTCCAAGGGGCCTGGCATACTGTAGGAGATGAGTAGTTGCATATTGTATAAAAGTTATATAATAACTCCCCCTAAGGTGTCACCTTTTCCCATAGGAGGTCTCCTGGCCTTCAGTCTCCTCTAGCTTCTCATTCAACCTTCCTTGTTTTGTTTGTAGCAATTAGCTGACATTATACCTGGTTGTATCCATCACGGTGATGAATGAGAGAAAATGTGCCCCAACTCATCTGCCATCAAGAGAGTGATAGCTCTTCACCTGCGAAGTCTGTGAATTCCACCTCCTAGCTCCATATCAAATGTGTAATGGAGCCAATTTTTGGCAGTGTTTAATCCTTCCTATAGTCATCAGGATGCACTTTCACCACTAGTAAAAAGATGACCATGTATCTCAGTTTCTGTTGCTCTGTATCTGAGTCTCCTGGTTCCCAATGATAATTCCTGAGTGTTTTCTAATAATGTTGGGGCTACATGGCTGGGTATGAAAAGCACAGAGCTCTTCCCTAGCCATAGACTGTATTTAACTGAGCTTCAGTCTGAAGACCTGATAAATTCTATGTAGTGAATCAGGGAGAAAAGAGTTAATCTCTTGGTGCTGAACTGATTTAGTTTAGGATTGGAGTAGTTCACACCTACCAGTTCTTACCAGATTCTCAAAGGACAGAGTCATCTCTTGGTCATTTGAGTGCAGCATTGTGGTGAATGATTCCTATCTAACAGGGTCTGAAATGTTCACTTAACCATCATCTTATACAGTCCTAGTCAGAGGATACGATGAGGTAGTTGGTGTGGGTTCAAGCTTGTTCTGGTGGAGCTGAAATGGAAGTGTTGAAAGGTGTAGCCCTCAGATGCAATTGAGGCACAGGAAGAGGATGATGGCTGGAGTGGGGGGTCCAGGCTCATGGGCCTGTATGGGCAGAGGCTTGGAGATTTCTCTTTCTATCCAGGCCTCCCCATTTTAGGCTGGGTCTCTTCTGCACCTCTGTAGAAACCACCTCACTCGGGCTGGAGAGACAGCTCAGTGGTTAAGAACACTGACTATTCTTGCAGAAGACCCGGGTTCAAATCACAGCACCCACATGGCAGCTAACAACTGTCCGTAACTCCAGTTCCAGGGGATCCCAACAGTCTCTTCTCTCCTCTGTGGGCATTGCATGACACGGGTGTATGTACCTACATGCTGGCAATACATGCATACACATAAAATAAAAATAATAAATAAAATATTTAAAAAAAAAAAGAAACCACCTCACTCCCCATATTAAAGAAAGGGGCCACAGTGCTGTGGGAAGGACATGTCTGTAATTCAGACCTAGAGACTTAGAGCCGGCTGGTGTCTTCTGTGATGCCTCAGGGCAGGCTCGGGTAGGAAGGCTGTAACACCCTCCGCTTTTTGTCTTTCAGGAAAAGATTGGCTGGCGAAAGGATGCACTGCACCTGCTGGTTTTCACCACAGATGATGTACCCCACATTGCCCTGGATGGAAAGCTAGGGGGCCTGGTGCAGCCCCACGATGGCCAGTGCCACCTGAATGAAGCCAATGAATACATCGCATCTGACCAAATGGTAAGGTCTGGGAGGGCTCTGGATGCCTCTCCTTGGGACCCTATGGCCAGTCCTACCAGCCTTTGAAACCCTAGCCCACAGTACGTGCTGATGTTCTGATCCATTCTGGTTTGAGTTTCATTCATTATTATATCTTCTCAGACTGGGTTTTCAGAACTTCTTGTTAATTTAGAACACTTCTCAGGGATTTCTGTAGCTGGTTCATCTTTGCACCATGGTATAACTAAATAGGGGAGGTTTTATTAGAGGAAGAGGTGACATGGGAGCCAAGTGGTTCTCATGGGGCGGTGATCTTAAGGGAGGGTGAGACCTGTTTTCCTAAAGAGGTCACAACTGGGATAGAAGTTATAGGGCAACACTTCTTGACCTCTACAAATGGGCTCCTTGAGACAGTGAATGCCCTGTAGGTAACAGAAGTGGGTGCCTATTGTGCATGGAATGGGAAACATACCTGACAAACAGCGCCAACAGTTACCAAGGTCTTGCCACATTTACCATGCAAACATTTTTGGAAATGTATACATTCTTCTTTCCCGAATCCGTTTTGGTATTTGGCCAGAGAGGAGTGCTTCCCAGTTTTCTTTTCAGGACAAGCAAAGAAAACTTTAACTTTAAGAGGTGAATATCTAAGCCTTTCAAATTACCCAGGAATGAGGAAGTCTGAAGAAAGGACTTCTAGGACCTGACCTGATGGTGACCCCTCATTAGGAGTCCTTTAAATAGTTAAAGACCTTGTTAAACTACCCCTTGACCTTCCTTTCCCCTTGCTTGGATCCCTTCCTACCACAATAGCCCATCGTGGTCCAGAGAGCAGCAGGCTTCTCTGACTGTTCTGAGCCATGAGCAGGACCTGCCATAAACATTGGTGGCTGGACTGTTAGGTGCAGGAAAAAGAGAACAGGGCAAGAGCAGACAGGGAAGAGAGGAAGGCTAGCAGGTGCTGATGGCAGATAGTAGGATGTGTGCTATTCTTCTGGAGCCCTTACTTTCTCCATCCCTGCTGAAAGGATGGAGATAACAGACCGTGCCTGGAGATGCCCCAGTCCTCACCCCCACACTTCTAGGGTTTTTGGTGAGCACCTAAGGACCCTTTTCATGAGGATCTCCTCCTATAGCCTGTCAGCCCAGGAGCTTTTTGTGACAAGTGCTACGGGTGTGCTGGAGCACAAGCTGGTGTCACAGCTGGTTGGAAGTGTTACACCCATGACTTTTGCCTTGACCTTAGGACTATCCATCCCTTGCCTTGCTTGGAGAGAAGTTGGCAGAGAACAATATCAACCTCATCTTTGCAGTTACGAAAAACCACTATATGCTCTACAAGGTATGCTTGGTGGGAAAGAGGGGGCTGGCAGCCTGATCTGGGGCTCATTCTGACCCTAACGCCAGTTGGAGATTAGAATGGGGTAGGGAGTGTTCATGGCCCTGCTCTGTATAGGGGGCAGTCACAGGAGGGGAGGAATATAACTCTGTCTGACTGGACTTGGAAATAAGAGCACTAGGGAAACTCTTGAACATTCATACAGCCATGACTGTTTTCACTAGGAGTTTAAACTTACAGTATCTAATTTGATTCAGAGGAAAACCTTGAAAATAGTATGAATTACCATTTTCAGAAGATGAAATGGAAACACACAGGGGACTATTCCAATAGAGAAGGAAAATATAAGGAAATGGACATTGAGGCAGCCTGCATGGCCAACCCCGTACTCCAGTTGTATGCCTTCCTGCAGAGGGCAGGAGGCCAGGAGTGGCCTGGTACAGAGGTTCACCCCCAAAAGAGTCAGCTAAATGAAGAGAGCAGTGTATACCAGGTTGTCCCATGGGCCTCTGCTCTATAATCACAAGTGAGCTGCATGTTGAATGCAAAACTTCCTTAGGTTGGCTGGAGAAATGCTTCAGTGGTTAAAAACACTTGCTGCTCTTGCAGAGGACCTGAGTTTGGTTCTCAGTACTCATGTCTGGAGGCTCACAACCACCTGTAACTCCAGGGAATTTGGCACCCTCTTCTGGCCTCTGCAGGCACTGTATTTATATGTGTACATATACACATAAATAAATAAGAAAATAAATCTTTAAAAAAAACCCACAAACCTCCTTAGAGAATGATAGGGGAAGACACTCGGAATCAAAGAACTGTTGTCTGGTTGTGTCTTGAAGGCGTCTGCCTGAGATTATCATTGGTGAAAAAGCCGCCTGGGTCTTCCTGAGTTCTTGGTCTTCTTTGAGCTTGAGTCTTTTTTAGATGATGAAATGGAAAGACATTTATCATCTTGTTTGGTGGGGGTTTACAGGTTAAAACCTGTCCACTACAAAATGCATTTTTAGAAGAATTAATTGCACGTACTATATTGGGCTTTGAGATGTTTCTTGAGAGAAGAAACCCTACTTGGCTTCAGTCCTTCCTCAGAGTGAGGAGACCTGTGAAAGCTAACGGCAGTGGATAGTCTGTCTCATTGTAAGAGCAGCACGCAGGAACTGTGCTGATGGAAAGGGCAAGCTACTGGCTTCATCCCAGGACCTTACTTGTGTACATAGGTCCTGGGGAAGGCATCCTTTATATCTTAGCTCCCTACTGAGAGCAGGGGAAAGTGGCCCTTTGTACTCCTTAAGAGCAGAAGCTGGGCCTGGGATTACCTGTGTAGAGCAGGAGTGATGGCTAGAGAATCCTACCGGGCAAGGTGACCTTAGAGGATGGATAGAAGGGAGGAGTCTCCAAGACTGCTCAGTCACTGTCAGCCCCTCCCTCCTTCCACAGCCCACTGTAGCTACTCTTCCTCACACCCGGTCTTGCCTCTCAAGCATGTGGTGTGGTGAGTGGTGGAGCATTGTACTGGCCCTTGCCTCTTATCCACAGAGCATCGTTCACTCTGATAGGATAGAAGCAAAATGGTCTGACTTTTTTTTCTTTTTTTTTCCAAGAATTTTACAGCCTTGATACCTGGAACCACAGTGGAGATTTTGCATGGAGACTCCAAAAATATTATTCAACTGATTATCAATGCATACAGTGTAAGTCACCTACCTCCTCCATCCCAACCCATCCCACCGAGCCCTGGGAGTTGATGTGGGTTAGGGTAGGGGCTTAGCTTTGTTCCCAGCCCTTCAACTGGGGGAACCCTAGTACTTGGAGTCAGACCAGTCCTGCGCTTAGACTCTTGTGCCTCCATGTCCTAAAGATAAGGAATTGGGCAGCAGGGAGGATTTCTGGGTAGCTGCCCCTCATGTCCCCCCTCATTTTCTGCTGTAATTTGGTCTCCTCACAAACCATGCCTTACCTTTTCTTTCCTGGAACTTTCTGCTGAAATCAAAGACTTCTCTCATGTCTTCCTGAACAGTATTGTCTTCTTTTTATCTCTGACCTTTAATTCCTCACCACACCTAGTGGCTCCTCAGAGACCAGGGCCAGTGAGACAAGGTTTCCAAATTAACTTGTACTTTAGTGGTTTTCAAACTCCAGAGTGAATTTCCTATTTGGCAAGAGGACTGTTATATCCAGTTATGTGGGCACAGCAGGTGCCGAAATAATAGCGAGAGGACGGGGACTGCCAGCCTCTCTTTCCCTGGACTGCTCCTCACTGTGAGCCTGTTGGGTCTCAAGCTCTGGATCCTGAACTAAAGGAATCAAAATAAGTCAGACCCCCTGCCCAGTGCATTCCTCCCTTCCCACTGAAGCTGTCAGAGCCTGGAGATCCCACAGGGCAGAGGGGTTACTGCTGTGGTCTTACTCTTATGAGCTGGTGACCATAGCTTGTCTCCTAATGAGTCAAGGCCATTTGGGGAAGCCATGATTGAAGAGTGGTCTGGCCTGGGCTCTGTGGGATGGTGTGAGGACATCCTTCTGGGTTTCTGTGAAGGAGCCACTTCCCTGCATTTCCATGCTCAACTAGTTCCTGGTTCAGAGTGTAAACTCCTGGGGGTTTTATCAGCATTTTCTGGTAAAGGCCTGGCTCTCTGTTCCTGTGGCTTTGATAAAGAGGGCATACTAGCCAGGTGATGGATGGTACATGCCTGTGATCTCAGCACTTGAGAGCTAGGCAGGATGATTGTGAGTTCAAGGCCAGCCTAGACTAAACAGCAAGACCTTGTCTTATGGGGTCTCTCCCTCCCCTCTTGGGTCGTTGGCCACCGATCCACGAGAACAAAGGGGGCAGAAGCGACAAACGGGGTCAGGATGGCCAGTGAGCACTGACAGAAGAAAGCCCTTCCGGGGAGGCAGATTCAGTGATACAACTCCAGACTCAGTAAAACAGCTCCAGATTCAGCGAAACAGCTCCGTTTATTCAGTGGGGGTTAGGGAAAATATAGTATGGAGGCAGTAGCCAATGCTTCAGCTGATAGGTGTTCATAGTATGCTCTATTTACAAGTGGTAGCAGCATCCTATCATCTGACTATGGGGCAATGCCTAATTATCATATAGAAAAAACCTGGGGGTAGTTTTTACTCCAGGTAACTATACCAAAGGTCATGTTCCAAATAAGGTCAGGCATCTGTGCTTGGTGGCACTTCCCAGGTAAATCAGGCAGAGAGCAGGAGGCCCCCCACTGAGAAAGGGAGCCCTTCCATATAGCGCCGAGCCCCTTAGAGCTATCCGGACATGGAGGACTATAACCCTAGCAGCAGAGTCCCCCAACATTGTGTAAAAACTAAATTAATGAAATAAACAAAAAGGAGACAGGCAGTGTTGCTCAGTGGTAGAGTACTTGCCTAGCATGAGTGAGCTCCCTGGTTCTATCCCAAATACATACAATGAAAAAGGTGTAAAATTCTTTTTTAAAAAAAGGGGGCTGGAGAGATGGCTCAGCAGTTAAGAACACTGACTGTTCTTGCAGAGGACCCAGGTTCAAATCCTATCATCCACATGGCAGCTAACAACTGTCTATAACTCCAGTTCCAGGGGATCTGACAGCCTCTTCTGTCCTCCTTGGGCATTGCACAACATGGGTGCACTTACCTGCATGCAGGCAATACATGCATACATATAAAATGAAAATAATAAATAAAAAATATTTTAAAAAAGCAAAAGGTGTGACGCTGTGTAGCTCTGTAGAACCCATCAGTATTCCATGTGGCTGAGTGTTCCGGATGCCCGTGCTCCTGAATGGGACCAGTCAAACGTGATGGGATCTCCTAAATGCTTAGGGGTGTTCTTTCTGAGGTATGTAGCATTGGCCTGGATCAGGAGTTGTACATAGGAAGTTGTTTTCTTAAAGGAAATCCAGGAATTTGGGGGTCTAGGAGCAAGGAGAGCAATGGGAAGCCCACTTTGCCCCTGAGAAATTGGGATTGGGGATGATTGGGAAAAATGATCTTTCCAGGTCAGAGATGCAGTTGGAACTGGACTGGATCCCCCTTCCCTGAGAAACAGTGGGTCCCTTGTATCAGTGCTTGCCTTCCTAAATTACACTGGCTCCTGCAGGAAACAGTATAGTTTGATGTTTTGGTACATGCACACCTGTGAAAGTATCCCTTCATCAATGCGTTGAATATGCCCATCCCTTCCCAAGTTGTGAACCTCAGCAGTTCCCTACACTTCACTCTTTGGTCAACATTATAAATGAGATTAAATACAGAAATGTGAAACTGACGGGTATTTGCAGCAAAGTCTAGTTGGTTGCAGCCGTGCTGTGAATATGCTGGTCCTCTTGTCAGTTGGGACCTGTGGTACTGTGAAAAGGAAGTGTGTACTAATCTCCACCTCTGGTTCCCGACACAGAACCCTGAAATCCCTGTACATTAGGAGCACTGGGGGACTCCCCTGTCCTGACTTTTGGTCTTTGTTCTGGTTCTGAAGCTTCTCAGATCTCTCATTTCCTGAGTGATAGCCTCTTTTGCTTAAATGAGATGACTCTTGGTGACTTCCTGGATAACTTTTGTGTGAGACAAATCACTAGTAAGACCAAGGCATGACAAGGGGGCTGAAACTTTCAGTATCGCTCTTGACCTCCCAGGAGGAGAGCTGACAAAGGTTGAATTGACCACCAATAGCCAGTAAGTTCATCAGTCTTGCCCATATAAAACCACCACTAAAAATTCAAAAGTTCTGGGTGCAGAGAGCTGGATTGCTGAATACGTGCGGGTGTGTGGGGATGTACCAGGAAGGGCATCAGAGTTTCGCACTACTCCTGCGTAAATTGCTTCGTGCATCTCTTCCATCTGGCTGTTGATCTCTACCGTTTATTATAGCCTTTATTAATATACCAGTAGATATAAATAAGGTATTGCCTGCCCTGCTTTTTTTTTCTTTAGAGCATCCTAGCAAAGTCATTGAACCCAAAGAGGGCATGATAGGAACTGCAATTTCTAGCTGGTCATAAAGGTGAGTGATAATCTACCAGACTGGCAACTGGCATCAGAAGGACGGCTGTGATCCTCTGTGACTGAGTCCTCAACCAATAGGATCTGACATTATCTCTACATAGACAGTATCAGAATAAGGTCGGATTAGAGGATGTCCAGGTACTTTTCCATGGACAGCTGCTTTGTGGAGGGGCAAGGGGAAGGAAGATTCCCACCCACCCCTCTGATGTCAACACTGTATGTTGAGTAGTGTGTAAGATTACCCATCTTCCTACTGCGGCCTCTCTGGCCAATGGGAAGCCTGCGGGGCTTCAGCTCCTTGTGCTTTTTCTGGCTTTGAGCCTACACAGATCTCTTACAGAGGTGAGTGCTGGGCAGCAGGAGAGGCTCTCAGCAGCTTTGGCTAGCCTTCCCTTTACACACCACCAGGGTCCAGTTGTGGTTCTGCCTGCTGGTTGCATTTCCGGTGTTACCTTGGTTTGTGGTGGATTTCTTAAGTCAGACAACATATGATGGTATGTGGGTGCTGACTTTTGTTTCCCTGGATGCTGGCAGTCAATCTCTGGGGACATTGTGGAAGATTCTTGTCAGAGCATATGCAACAGATGAAATGGCTGTGGTCTTTGGCCCAGTCTCAGAAGGAAGAGAGCAAATGTGAAGGCACTGTTTAATGTGACATCTGGTGGAATCAGTCTGTTTTGTGTGTGTCTTTTGTAATGTGGAATTGTCAGCTCTTGGATTTACACCCTTTTTCTAACTGTGCTAAATTCTTCAGTGTGAAAAGTTACTCTGCCCAAGGCTGTTTGGCAGTGTGGAATCTTTTGCACAGATTAATGCTGTGGGAGATTCTCTTCCAGAGCTCAGCCCTGCATCGTGCCATGCTTATGAAGAGAGGGAGATACTCACAGGCAGACAGAAATCACAGAACAGGATGAGCTGCAACATTCTAGCATAGTATGTGGAGGGTGACCTCAAAGCCCATGGTGTATTTTACCCTAGAAGAGCACATGTTTCTCTTTTGGTTGTTGCCATAAAGTCTGCTCCACAGCCTCTCTTCCCCCACAGCTGGCCTGACTTAAAGCACTTGCAGATGTGACCTAACCTGACATCGGGTATGTAATAGAATAGCATTTAAACGTCTGACATTTCTTGACATTGTCTCCTTTTCTAGCATGGGGAGTAAGAAATCATCTTCAGAGGCAAACCTGGTAGCAATTCAGTGAATTTCAGGAGTGGAGTCACACGTGAACCTCTTCATTCATAAGAATTGATTCCTGTGCCTTTGATCTTTTGCTGTGTCTTGTACTTCATTCATTTTGACAACAAATGCATTGTAATGGGCTAATGGTGTCTGGCGTCTATGACACATGGCAGCAGGATATTGAAACCCAGTCCTGACTTCTCAGAGTCCTTGGTGTTTGGAGGAAACTGACCCTTACAGCCATGGGACAACTTGGTGATTCACATTTTGCAAAGTCAGTGGGTCCTTAAGAAAGAAGCCTTTGGGTGTAGGATTAGAATGTGCTCTGGAGGGGAGGGTGAGGGCCTGCTTCTGCTCCTGCCTGCCTTAGCAGTGGAGATTTGGCTTCCACTGAATCTTTAGGATTCCTGCCACTTGAAACATGGGAAGAGTTTCTGATTCCAGAGACTCTGTGGCAAGCAGAGGGAGCACAGGCTTAGGGCCTTCCAGCCTGAACAGAACATAGGCTTCCATTTCTGCCATGCAGTTATAGGTCTCTAGCCCTAGTGCTCTCTCTCTGCCACACCCCTCACTGACCCTACTAAGTGGCAGGTTGGAGGGTCTTGATGGTCAAGTATTGATGCTTGCCTCTCCCCATATATCTTTTGGGGTTTTTCTTAAGATTTCTATTTATGTGCATGTGTATACATCTTCCTGTGTATATGTACATGTATGTGCGGTATCAGCAGAAGACAGAGAGGGCTCTGGATCCCCTGGAACTCAAGTTATAGGCAGTGTGTGTGTGTGTGTATGTGTGTGTGTGTGTGTTGTTGTATGTATGTATGATATGTGAGCTGTCCAGGATGTGAGCTGGGACCCAAACTCCAGTCCTCATCAAGCACTGAGCCATCTCTCCAGCCCTTCTTCCCATATATTTCAACTGACTATTCTCAAATAAATTTTTTAAACAGCTGAAATCTACTGAATTTTATTATTATATATTGCCTTAGCTCATTTCATACTTCTTTATAAATGTGTATGTGTGTGTAATATTTACCTTTTCTTAAAATAATTAATCTTCCTCTCTTTAGCCCAAGCCCCTTAGTGTAACCACAATTAAAAGCATCCATCTTTCCATCCATTCATCAAACAAGGGCTTGTGCTAAGTCCCAGAGAGATATGTGATATGATTGTGGAGTTCACGACACAGCGGGGAGACAGATCTGTAAATACAAATCACATTCAGTAGGAATGTGCTGTGTGTGATAAGTGGCACTTTTGTGACCTTTGGCCAGTAAAGGCTGACGCTCTCCAGAGGAAGTGGGCTTAAGAGGGATGGTATTTTTAGAGTGGTAGAAGTGCTTAGACACTGTTACAAAGAGAGAGACTATTTTTTGCAGCATATTTTCAATAAGCTGTTAATTTGGAAAACTGCATATTTCACTTATTCAAGTTTAGCAGCACATGCTCAGCAGAGAGAGAGAGAGAGGCACTTTGGTCCACTGTTTTGCTCACAGCCATGCTGTCATGGAGCAGCTTGATTCCGTGGGTCTTCTCGGGGTATGTATGTCCTGCAGCACTAAATTCAAGCCAGTGACTTGATTTGGCTTTAGTTTCTAAAGCAATGAGATTATTAAGGCAAATTGTGTGGAGATGTGTGTGTGTGTGTGTGTGTGTGTGTGTGTGTGTGTGTGTGTGTATGTGTGTGTGTGTGTCTATGTATGATATACATGTATGTTAGATACTCAGGTATATTAGTTAAGGGCAGTTTTTAAAAACCAAGAGGCATATAAAAAACACTGTTCAAACTTTTTATAAACTAAATACACCTAAGTATCTAACATCCAGGTGAAAACACTGATCAAAGCTCAGCTTGTTGGCTTATGCCTGTAATGTTGTCACTTGGGAGCCTGAGCAGGAGGATTACAGAGTTCAAGGCCAACATGGGCTACATAACAAGATTCTGTCTCAAAAACAAAAACAGCCTCCTCACATACAAAAAATACAGCCACAAAACCACATTGCCAGCACTGGTAATTCTCTCTTAAGGAGTCTTCCGTCACTATCCCCCCAGGGTAACCATGAGTTTTTCCTATTTTTGAATTTCACATACAATCATTCATCACTTAATGACACGGATGCATTATGAGAAATATGTCCTCAGGCAGTTTCATCACTGTGCACACAGAGTACACAGTATTTATAGAGATGGTGTGACATTTACTTTCCTCAGCTGTCTGGTGTTGTCTTTGTTCCTAGGCTACAAACTTGTATTGTAACACAATGGTGGGCATTTGTGTGTCTCAGCATATAGACATTATGATAAAAGTACTGAGTGATAGGAAATGTTGAGCTCTTACCTTATGCCACCATTGTATTTATTATCTACTGTGGATCAAAAATATTTTTCTTAAGAGTTTATTATTTTTTAATGTATGTATGTCTACTTGCTGAGTTTATGTACATCGTGTATGTGCAGGTGCCCATGGAGACCAGAGGCTGTTGGATCCTCTGGAGCTGGAATTGCATGTGGTTGTGAGCTACCTGGTATGGGTGGTGAGAACTGAACATGGGCCCTCTGGAAGAGCAGTAAGTGCTCTTCTACCAAAAAGTCTTTTTAAGAGAATAAATACAGCTCCACATGGTGGTGCACACCTTTAATGTGTCTCAGGAGGCAGAGACACATTATTTATTTATTTATTCATTTAATAAATGAGTGTTATGCTTGCATGTATGTAAGCGCATCTGTGTCATACAGTGCCTGCAGAGGCCAGAAGAGAGAGTCGGATCCCCTAGAACTGGAGTTATGGACAGTTGTTAGCCACCATGTGGGTACTGGGATTTGAACCCAGGTCCTCCGCAAGAGCAGCTAGTGCTCTTAACTGCTGAGCCATCTCTCCAGCTCCTGTCTAACTTCTTTTGAGTGACATTATATTCATCAGTGACATTACAGTCAACACAGCTATATTTTTGTTTATTGTCAGTGCTGTGAGGTATTCTGCTATGTGGACATACCAGCTCATTTGAAATCTGGTCTACTATCAATAGGCTTTTGGTTGGGACCCAGAATCTAGCTCTTGCAAACTGTGCTGCTGTAGACATTCTTGCCCATGTCTTTGTGACACACACATTCTATTGCGTCTGATCTCAGGTGAGCTAGGACCACTTTTGGTCTGAGTTTTAGAAGGTATTGGCTGCTGCTTTTCCACAGGCCCATACTGACTTCCACTCCAGCCAGCAGTGTGTGAGGGCCCCAGTTGCTCCACATCCCTTCCAATGCATGCTACTTTCAGTCTTTCTTTTTTTTTTCTGTTCTGACATATAATTTTGACTTGTTTCATTCAATGTCTTTAGAACCTAGTCCACACAGAAGAGTGGATTCTCTCATAATGTCATTTCAAACTCACAAATGAGGACCTCAGCTGATAAGGGGATAGGCTTGAGTATAAAGAAAGGGGGAGTGAATCCTGGAGAATGTGCCTGCTGAACTGGTTTTGTAAGGAGCTAGCCAAGGGGAAGACAAGGGAAGAGCCACCGGGCAAAGGGATGTTGTCCTGGGTGTGCCTGCATGCATGAATATGTACATGTGTACACCCAAAACCCTGAGAGCATGTGGCCAGACTTCAGGAGCTGTATGCCTGATGCTGAGGATGGGGATGAGAGGTGGCTCTAGAGAGGCAAGCAGGAGACAGGGCAAGACCCTGAGGGAGATAGCATTACTTGGCAGATGGAGCATTGGCAACCATTCTAGAAGGGACCTCAAGCCCAAGATGGTGTGTAGGTGTCGGGGAAAGGAATGAGAGAGGGCAGGGCCCGAAGCCTGCTGTCGCTTCCTTGGCTTGAGCCTCCTGAGTTAGAAGAAACCATGTGGATATCAGCAAACTAGTGCGGAGAGCATCTTACTACAGCCTTAACTAAGTACTGTGGGCTTCATTTTCTCCTGTGTTCAGAGCATCCGGTCTAAGGTGGAACTGTCAGTCTGGGATCAACCTGAGGATCTTAATCTCTTCTTCACTGCTACTTGCCAAGATGGTGTATCCTACCCTGGTCAGAGGAAGTGTGAGGGTCTGAAGATTGGGGAAACGGTAAGTGCTCACCCCTAGTTTGTATGAGTTCTTGTTAGCCTGCGTCCTTAGGCTTTAATTCTCATAACTTTTATGCCTTACTAGCATCCTCTAGGAGTTTGTGTTCTGCCCTGTAGCTCATCCTTCCAAACTACTATGCATTTTGTGTGTTCAAAGTTCCATGTGGTCTGGTTACAGAGCTCCAGTCCACAGACCCCTCCATGTACTGCACCTAAGGCTTCCTGGTTGACACTGTGCCCTTGGTGTTTCAGCCATTAATGTCTTAGTTTGACAGAGATGCAATCAGGTGGAAGAGTACAGACAGGAATTTAGGAGACCTGGCTTTCCTCCCTGGACTTCTGCAATTTCCTCTGTATCTCACATAATCTGACCTCCCACTTTTCCTTTCTGAAAAAGATGAAGATAAAGACAGTCATCTACCTGTTTTGATTTGATGAGATGAAATGGATAACTTGTGGCCACAAAGGGAACAGATGCCCACCAGACAATGGGTATAAATGATGTATGTAAAAATATATAGTCATAAGCTGGGCACAGTGGCACATGCCTATAATCCTGACAGGAATTGAAATGCTAAAGCAGGAATACTGCTTTCAAGTATAACCTGATCTACTTGGGGGAGAATCTGTCTTTAAAAAAAAAAAAAAGTGTAGCTGATGCTAAGCCAAAGATTGAGGAATGAGAGCAGGAATGAGTTTTTATGGATAGTGAGAGCACACAGGTGCCCATGTTGACACAGAGGCCACAGATGGTGATGGAGGATTGTCCACATACTTGCTAGAGGTCTGCTGTTAGAAACAGACTATACCAGAGGACATTCCTAGTATGCTTTGATGGCCATTCCAGTGTTCAGAAAATAGACTGAGGGAAGGCTCTCTTTCATACTGAAAAGTATCTGGTTAGAAACAACTTTATCGTCTGGGCACTAAGGGCCAATGTGGGGATAAGTTGACTTTACCCCTGGCTCAAGGAGACACGGGAATAGGTGCCTGACTGCTTAGACCTAGCAGGGACCTTCTGGGATCGTCTCTCCTCCCAGCCCACTTCTTATAGTGGCCCTTCACCCACTTCATACCACACAGGTAAACTTCCCACCCATTCCAAATCCCACTGTGGTGCCTTGTCACCAAACAAGTTCAAAATATGGTATGGAAGGTGGGCAAACAGAGAACTCTAATGACTGGGAAATAAAATCCTTTGCTGAGACAGATTTTCCAAGTATATTTTGCTTTTAACAACTAGAAAAAGTCAAGTTGTCAGGTAAGCCATTACAAATGATTGTTTATGTCACTTAACTCAGAAGGGATTCAAAGAACATATGATGAGACTGTAACAGACTCCCATTCCATCTTCCTATTTATGCAAAGAAATTTTTGTGTTTAAATCTCTACAGAAAAAATAGAAATGTGATTAGTGATAATCCCTGTCTTGTTTAGCAGTAATATTAGTGCACATAAATTTCAGGTGTTTCTTTTCCCAATAGACAATTTAAATAAAACTGAATTTAATAACTATTAAAAGTTGTATTATATTGTTTGGATCAATTATAATGGTTGCTTAATCAAGGTGAACTAAAAACAAAACCAGCCACCTTTAATCCCAGCATTCAGAAGGCAAAGGCAGGTGGATCTCTGTGAGTTTGAGGCCAGCCTGGTCTACGTAGTGAGTTCTAGGCAAGTCAGGGCTACAGAGTGAGATTCTGAATCAAAGAAAAGAAACAAGCCTTGAAGTTAAGAAGTTTAAAGAGACAGTGGGGCCAATGAGGTGACTCAGTGGTTAAAGGCATTTGTTGCCAAAGCCTGACAGTAACTTGAGTCCAATCCCCAGAACCCATGGTGGAAGGAAGGAACCGACACCCACAAGTTGTCCTTGAACCTCTACACATGTGCTGTGGTGTGAGTGCACCCCCTCAAATAATAAATAAGTGCAAAAACAAAACAGACATTCGTGAAAATGGCAGGAGGCAGGCGGCAATAACCAGAAGAACATGTGGATTGTGTGGATCTGTGAGGGAACAAGCAGCACACTGTGTAGATTTGTGACGGGATGAGTGGTGCGCTGTGTCAGGAAAGCTGAAGAAAGACACATGAGCACATCACAAAGAGCCCTGCTTGAGAAATGGTTACACAGCAAAGAGCTGGGACGGGGTCAGTGCCTAAGCAAGGACACGCTATACACACAAGGTGCCCTGGTTTCAGGAAGGCTCTTGACGGACTCTAATGACATCCTAAGAATAAGACAAACAATGTGGGTTGGTGACAGCAGTCAGGCAGATTTGTAGCTCAGTAAACATGCTTTCTACAAGGGAGGGCTTGGCCGCAGGTCAGACTCCTCTTGTCTGCTTGTGCTTACTTACCATGGGTTTGTGTCGAACTCCTGGAAGGCCACAGTACTGGAGAAAACAACTTATCCTATGAAACAGGGAAAACTAAGATTTAAAAATATTTTTAAATACTTTAGACATTTTTGGCCTTTGGAACATAGTACGTTGCTAAGAGGCCCAAGGACATTTTGACTTTTAGCCAAGAAACTGGCTACTTTTCTTTGGGGTCTTTTTTACCCTAACTGCCTAGCCAATTCCTACTTCCTATTCTTATCATGCCATCTTCTGAAGAGGTTACCCAAATTGCTGATAGGGAATCGGGACGCAGGCCGCTCTAGCTTCTTCCATGCTGAACAGGGATGCAGGGTGAGGCAATTGGGGTACCCCTTTAGTGGGTCTATCTAAAAGACTCCCAACTTGCATAACTCTTATCTGTAGGGTGAAAAGAAAGGCCTTGACTAGTGAATAGGGGATGTGAAGGAGAAGTAAAGGCAAGAGTAGTTAGCATTACAAGTTCTAGACAGGGAACCAGAAGAAAGTCAGAACAGGGCAAATTTCAAATGTTCACAAAAGTATTTGGGAGCTC
>NW_008346548.1:12131796-12158976 GCF_000622305.1 Nannospalax galili | reverse complement strand
TAGAGTAGCAAAAAGCCCCTTCTAAAGAGAGAGAGAGAGGGAGGGGGAGAGAGAGAAGGAGAGAGAGAGAGAGAGCAAACAAAGTTGTCAGTAATTTATATATTTTTTTTTTCTTGGTCTTTTTGAGACAGGGTCTCCCTGTAGCCCCTGCTGACCTGGAACTCACTATGTAGACCAGGCTGGCCTTGAACTCACAGAGACCCACCTGCCTCTCCATCCCGAGTGCTGAGATCAAAGGCATGCACCACTATGCCCAGCATAATTAATATCTTATATTTAGTCCAGAGTACAATAGATCAGAGGAAATGTGGTCTGATAGCAATTTGTTGGGGTTTTTTTGTTTGTTTGTTAAGACAGGATCTCACATAGCCCAGGCTGGTCTTAAATTCATTATGTAGTTGAGGCTGACCTTGAACTCCTATCTTTATCTCCCAAGTTTTAGGATTATAGTTGTGTACTACCACAATCCACCTTATAGGAACTTCTAAAATGTCTATCATATTCTAGTGGCTCAAGTACACAAATGGTGTTACTTTAAAACATAAATAAAATTTAAAAGGTACTTAAGCTAAAGCAGGCAGATCAAAAATTTAAGGCCAGCCTGGGCTGCATAGTGAGTTCTGAGCCAATGTGGGCTACATAGTGAGACCCTTTCTCAAAACAAAACAAAACAAAACAACAAAAATGTCATGCCAAGGGCTGGTGAGATGGCTCAGCAGGTAAAAGTGCTTTTCGCAGAGCCTGGTGAATGACCTGATCCCTGGGATTCACCTGGTGGAAGGAGAGAACCAAGTCCTAAAAGTTGTCCTCCGTCCTGCATATGCATACCATGGTATGTGTGTCCCAGAACTCCCCCCCCCAGTTCTGGCTGTGTGCACGTGATGAAACACTTTCCTGTGGGGGCTGAAATTAGCATTTTACTTTCCCTTGTCATCATCTTTGGCTTTTCCTTTCATTGTTTTAAAAAATATTTTACTTATTATTTTTATTTTATGTGTATGAGTGTATTCCCTGCAATGCCCACAGAGGTCAGAAAAGGGCATTGGATCCCTTGGAACTGGAGTTACAGATGGTTGTTAGCCACCTTGTGGGTGCTGGGAATTGAACCCGGGACCTCTGCAAGAGCAACCAGTGCTCTTAATTCTGAGCCATCTCTCCAGCCTCGATGGTGGAGTGTTTTTAATAGGGAAGTGACAAGTAGCTGTCACTGTTAATTGGCTAGACACAGAACTCAAAGTATGTGGAGCTTCCATAAGGTTGGAATGGAACAGAAGCCAATTCCTACTGCCTTAAGCAAACACAGGAAAGTTCTAAGAGTCATAGGAATTGTGGGGTCCCTTATGGAACACAAAGAAGAAACACATTTAGTTCCAAGAAGGGCAGGAAAGAGACTAGACAATAAGTAGTTCTGTGTCCCCTCTTAGTTCCCTTTGAGGAGAGTACTGTTATCTTTGTGACAGATGAGAGAATCTAACATATAGAGGTAATGAAGTGACAGTTCACTACCAAGGCTTTCTGGTTCCCCCACAGCACCTTGATACCCACGATCTATTCTGTCATATGTATGGACAAGAATAGGTACAAGGTGTGATGTTGGGCAAGGGGCTCCCCAGAGAACAGTTCACTCAGTGCCTCTGTACTTTCCCCTACTCGGCTCACATGACCATCAACGTTGGTGCTAAGTGAGCCCTGGCCATGGGAGTGACCTGCCTAGGGTCACCTAGCTACTAAGTGATGAACTTTCCAGCCAAACCAAGATCTTTCCACTCTGTACCAAGTCATCTCACTATCATAGGGAGCCATGTTAGTCACCATTGAACAGGAACTTACAGTATGCCTGGTAGTGGCTTATCTATTTCATGTGTTTAGAGGTAGGGAGGCATTCCACAGTGTATGTGTGTGGAGCTGAGGACAAGTTGCAGGAGTGCATTCTCTCCTTCCACCACATGGGAAGTCCCAGGGATTGAACTCAGATTGTAGGCTGGGTAGTGTACACTTTTACCCACTGAACCATCTCACCAGTTGCCCCCCTCCCCGCCCCCTGCATTTCTGTTTCTTACAATAGCTTTGCAAGCTCACTATACTTTTCCATTTTAATGTGTGAAAAACAGAGGCTCAAAGAGGAGGCTGAGAATCTGTCTAGAAGTCCCACTGCCAGGGAGCAGCAGGTAGCAGGATCCTAAATCACAGATTAACAATTCCACAGACCAGGTCTTCCCCTTGGGCCTCAGGTGCTGTGCAAGTCAAAGCTTAAGAAGTGTGTGGTGGAATCATTGCCACTTAGGCACAGACTCACTTGTGTGCAGCTCTCGTTTGTTTTACTGAGACCTCAGGAAGGCAGAAGATTTTACATAGAAAATGTTCATGATACCAAAAAATCTCTGCAGTACTGGGATGATTTTCAGAGCATTTGAAACACTAAAGAAGCAGGATATCTCCTTGATGCCAACTGCCTTTGGCTGGTCTTTCTTTGGGATCCAGTGGCCTTTGCCCTGTAGAAATGGCAGCAGGTCCCAAGGCTGCCTCTGTCTTCTCTTCATCCCCTGTTGTCTCACTGTCCAAGGACCATAGTCACATGGCCTCTCTGGCAAGAGCTGTGGGGGTTTTGTAGTGCATATAGACAGACTGTACAGAGCAACTCTGCTCTTTTGAGCTAGGCACATTTCTATCTACAGGGGCCATCAGACCCTGAGGGGAAGGCTCTCTAGGGTGTGTGGGTCCAGTGCAAAATGAAAATGTGGAGTCTGAAAATTATTAAGAATTTTAAGGGACTGAAGATATGGCGTAGCAAGTAAGGGTGTGTACTACTCTTGCAGAGGACCTGAGTTTGATTCCCAGAACCCTTGTTGGGTGGCTCATAACTACCTGTAACTCCAGCTTCCTCTTCTAGACTCTGCAGGCATCTGGACTCCCATGTGCACACAAATGCCCCGCCACACACATACCCTCCCACATAATTTTAAAAATAAAATAAATCACTGGGCGTGGTAGCACACTTCTTTAATCCTAGCATTCAGGAGGCAGAGGCAGGTGGATCTCAGTGAATTCCAGGCCAGCTGGGGCTACAGTCAGACTCTGTCTCAAAAAGACCAAAATATAAATAAATAAATAAATAAACAAACAAACAAACAAATCTTTAAATACAAGTTTAAGATAGCAATAGTAGAGCCTAAAACTAAGTTCAGGCCATCCTTGCCAAGGAGTTTGTAGCTGACAAAGCTCAGGACTCCAGGAACATGCATAGAACGCCAGCCCTAGGGAGGCTGGTGACCTCAACCCCTTTTTACTGAGACAGAGGGGTCTGTCACTTCCTCTGATTTCTGGAACAGAGAGATGAACTTCCAGCTGGCATCATAGTGTTCTGAAGTGGCCTCCAAAGGCAGGCTTCCCATTCCTCCTCCTGGAATGAAGCATCCTTGCCAAGGAGTTTATAGCTGAGCTTTGACAACCAGGTGTGCTACTGAGTATGCTCACCGGCGTGTCACAACTTCCTGGTGACTGCTGAAACTACTTGTGTTTAGTATATGTTTAAGTGCCAGATATTCTGCTCATCCAGAATATAAATAAAAACGAGACAGCAGGAATGTAGAGTCTAGTGGATGGGGTGATTGTACAAATCAATATTCCCTACGACAAAGACGGCTTGGCACTAAAGGAACCCCAAGGAAGGAGGGCCTGTCATTGAGGAGGGAGGCTCTTTGAGCCAAGAAACAGAAGGAGGGTGGGGTCTCCCATTGGTGGGTGCCCCATGTACAAGGCAGTGCGGTGAGTTTGCTAGGGTGTGAAGAGTGGTGCCTTTCACAGGGGGAAATAGCTGAGGCTGATGGTTGTGGAGCTGAGAGTAGTGGTTTGGCGGCTGAGGGAGAATGGCTGGCCTAGGCCACGCTAGTAGGACGCATATGGCAAGCTAAGGGATCTGGCCATTCTTTGTCAGTGGGTTCTTTTGGGAGGGCCACAAGTCAGGAAGGATAAAGGCAGGTCAGGGAATGATGAGGGTCGACGGGAGAACACAGCCTGACTGAAGGCTTTGGGACTCCAGGGCTCAGGAGAAGCAGAATTTAACTGTCAGCACCTCAGGTCTGATTTGGGGACATGCAGCCTGTGTGAGGGGCAGCATGGGGACAGCTGGGTTAGTGGATCTCACTTCCTTGTATCAGTAGCTTCCTGCAGAGGGAAGGGAGGGACTGCCAGTGTCTTATGGCCACTTCCAGCCAGAGGTGGTGGTGGTTCAGTGACCGTCTTATATTCAGTAAGAAGCCGGAGGCATGGGAGGAGGTAAGAACAAGGGTGTCCCCATAGAGAAGTCTTCCTTAAATTAAACCCTGAAGCCCCAAGGCCGGAGGTTCTCTTTTTCAAATTCTCAGGTATTTCCCTAATTTTCCTCCCTTGGTTCTTATACCAACAAACCTGACCAAGTTGACCCAGACCCTGTGAACTGGTATTCTCAGTAACTAGCTTTGACAAATCACTATGCAAGTGGCTGGCCATGTAGCACTAGAGTCCCATACAAAGGGCCCAGTGAACTGCTGTCACGGCCTTCCCATGGTACTCCCTCCCCCTCCCCTGCTCCTATCCACTCCTCTGAGTGCTATACTCTGGGCTCATCTCGGCTTTTTGTTTCATTAAGATCTGAGTGACTTTAGCATCTGCAGAGCTGAGGGTTGGGGAATTTGGGTAGGGGCTGGGCAGCCCTTTTGGAAGGATGGGCTCCCATGGGGGAGCCAGGAACATCCAATGAGGTTAAATCATGTGTCTGTCACCTTCTTCTGGAATCTTGGAGTGGGAGCCTGGAAAGTTTCCAGGACCCTGGGAGCTCTCAGTTTCAATAGTGAACTGGAGACCTCAGTCAGCAGGGGAGGGAAGCAGAGAAGTTGTGTTCCAGCTGCCTTCCAGCCTTCTGGATTCCTTGCTAATTCAGTAGGGAGAATGGACTGTGAAAGGAGGAGTGAGCAAAACAGATCTACTTGCTATTCCCAACATGCTTTTTATAGCATTGCTGTGTCCAGCAGGAGCTGAGACCCAGTGGCTGAAACAGACAATGCCTACCTCTGGTTATCAGACCTCCAGCTGCAGGCCAGGCTGCTGGGGCCAGGCAGATAGCACCTCTGCTGGACAGAAGCCTTGGCTGAGGCAGCCCGGGACCTACTGGGAAGCCAGGCCCTCTTGACTTCCCAGCCAAGCCAGTGAGTTTCTACATCCTGGCTGATATAGGCCAGAGCCAAGTCAGAGGCTGCCAATACTTCACGTGCCCAGGGCGCATACAACATGTGGACAAGGTTCAGGAGATTTGGCTCTGTCTCTCTCCTTTCCTTCTTCTTGACACAGGCTAGTCTGCATGGGGATATACTCAGCATAATCTCTTGATAATTAAATACCTTTGGCTCTTGCTTCAGGTCGTTCCTTTGTTGCTTATTGATTTCTGATCTCCAGATGTCTTTGCATGCAGCAATTTATTTGTCACACATAGTAAGTTGTAGCCAGAGGCAGCTTCATTCAAGTCACTGTTTCTCTGAGCCTCAGAGGGAGGGATGACATCAGCCTCTCAGAGGCTCTGTTCTCTTGCATCCTTCATGGTCCCATGGATGACTTTGCTCAGGCCCAGCTCCCAAACTCTGTCTATGTAGAGACTTAGATCATCCAGTCCAAGGCAGGAATCTTCGGTGAAGCCTATGGCTACCAGTTTGGGGTCACCACCATGTCGTCCTTGAAGTAAACCTGGCTGTCATTCCCTCTACCCAGATCTGTACCTGAGTATCAACCCTGTTCCCAGGAGGTGACATGCTTAAGACAGTGCAGGTCTGTTCTAGCTGAGCCCAACCCCTACCTGCTATGTGGCCATGCAGGTTCACCCGCCCTTTAACCCTCTTGTCTCCCTGGGAAAGTGAGGATGGCTGCTTCTGAGATGTAGGGAAGAAATGCTTGTGGTAGTGCCCACTGCAATTCCAGTGCACAGTAGGCACTCAGCAGTGCTAACCGTAAGTTTTGTCATCAACAGATTTCAATGCCAGGTAGATCCCCATCTTTTCCTATCTTGAGTGACCTGGATCTTAGAGCCTTGGAATTCAGCCTTGAACTTGTCTATCACTTCCCTTTTCTTCCTTCTCCTCACCCTGAATAGAGATAGTAGATGAGGAGGGGCTAGTCCTGTCTGCAGCTGGCTTGGTCTTCCCAGTGTCTTCCAATCTTGGCCTCCTAGACATTTTCCTCAGCTCACCCATCCAAAAGTACCCCTTGCTAAGTGTCATGGTCAGTGCTGAGCCCTGGGTGGCAGTTGTCAAAGACCTGGGGCTATGGTTTACTACCAAGCCGACTCTCCCAGGGATCTAGAGAACCAGGCCTGTCTTGTTCGGTCTCACTACCCTAGATGACCCCAGGTGCTGGAGAATCTGAGATGAGCTTTTTAGAAGTAAAGACCTCAGTGAGATAAGAATCTGTAGAATGCTTAGAAACAAATACTTTAAATGTTTTCAAAATGAACATTATTAAAGGTACCCAGTAAAGGTCAGCTTTACTTCAACCTATATCATGGAATTAAGAAGAACAGCAACAGGGCTTCCCAACCCATTCTGAACCTCAGAATGATCTGAGAAATCTTGGAAATAATGGTCTTGGAAATAAAGACACTGGGCCCAGATATGAGGGGCCACTTGGAAGAGTGGCTGGGCTTGTCTTCTTGGGGAGGGCAGATCCCTGCCCCAGAGCTCTGCTTCTCAGTGAGATTCCTTCAGCACGTACCAGCTCCCTGTCTGCATTTCTGTGGAATTTATAGTGCTTGTCTCACTGGTGCTTCAATCCCCTCACAGTTCCTTCATCTGTGAAGGGAGACATAGAGGATGGGGTTTCATGCTCTAGTTCCTGGAAGAGTCAGAGCAAGCCTCTTCCTAGCCTTCCTCCCCTCCAGGCCTGTGGATAGTTGACAGACATCATTCCTGTGCTGTCACCTGTCACCTTGCTGCCAGATTCCAAGGCAGTCCATAAGAAACTCTGAAGTTAGAAACTCTTCCCTAAAAAAGGAAGTATCCATGTGTGTGTTATTCAACAACAGATCTCCTTTAAGGCCTCATCAGGACTTGTGGGCTAATTGGGCAAGATATAGCTATGAGAACCAGACTGGCAGGAACTGGGGCTGGAATGTGAGAGGGCATTCAGTATGTCAGCCCATCCCTTCTCCAAGAAGGAAGTCTTTACAGAGAGAGGTTCAGCTGGCCACTCACTGCCCTGCACCTCATGCCAGTGGGTGCCACAGTACCTCAGCATGTAGCACCATGCCTGATATAGGTAATGCACAGTAAATGTTAGTTGGATTAATGACTTTTAAAATGGGAGGGAAGAGGTGTGCAGCAGTGGATGTGGGAAGAGGATGGGTTAGAAGTGGAAAGAAAGGGGTGAGCAAGAGCCCTGTAAACCTAGCTCCTTGTGCCTTTCTTCAGAGCGCCTTTCAGGAGCACAAGGTCTTAAGGGTGATGACAATGAATGTTAAAGAATCAACCCCAGTTACTGTTGAATATTAGCATAGCTGACCGCGTGCTTCTCCATAAAGAGCCAAGGCCTGCTAGCCCACCATCTTCCTACTTCCTACAAGGGTTCCTTCCACATGTGTGCTGGAGGGAGGAGACCTCTCAGAGGGTGTTCTGCCATACCTCTGGGTGGATGGAATATCTGGCTTGCTGTGGCTATGACGTCTCCTCTCTTCCTTCTGCCCAGGCATCCTTTGAGGTATCCGTGGAGGCCCGGAGCTGCCCTGGCAGACGCACAGAGCAAGTGTTCACCCTGCGTCCTGTGGGATTCCGGGACAGTCTGCAGGTAGAGGTTACCTACAACTGCACATGCGGCTGCAGCACAGAGCTGGAGCCCAACAGTGCCAGGTGCAGCAGGAATGGAACTTACATCTGTGGACTGTGTGAGTGTAATCCCAGTTACCTGGGCACCAGATGTGAGTGCCAGGAGGGGGAGAAGCAGAGCGGATACCAGAACCTGTGCCGAGAGGCAGAGGGCAAGCCACTATGCAGTGGGCGCGGAGAATGCAACTGCAACCAGTGCTCCTGCTTCGAGAGTGAATTCGGGAGGATCTACGGGCCCTTCTGTGAGTGTGACAGCTTCTCTTGCGCCAGGAACAAGGGTGTGCTCTGCTCAGGTAGGCCTCCAACCACCACCTTTGCTCTGAGCCAGACCCAGGCTTGGGTACTGTATGGCCCTCCTCCCAAAGTCTGCCTTTTTCAGGTGGTGATGGAAAGGGTCATGCTATGACAGGAAGCCAGTGGTACAGGGTGGGGACACGCATATGGAATACAAACTTAGAAGGTGCTGTGATGTTGAGTCAGAGGAGTCCACTGTGGGTCAGCAATTGCGAGACTTAATTGCACAGTGCACCTGGTGGATAGGGCTCAGCCACAAAGATAAAGCAGGTGGTGAAATATGCATGAAGTGAATTGAATGCATGTAACAGTGGGTCATGGTGGGAAGTTACTCATCCTTCCACAGAAGGTACAGGTGGGACACTTGCACAGTGGAGGAGCAGGACAGGCTTCCTGAAACAGACCTCATAGGAGATAGATTTGAGTACACCCATGAGGATGGCAGAATGACGTGTTCTGAATTGTCATTGCACTGCAAAGTACATATGTGTGTCATGGATTAAGGGAGGTGGAAAGATGAGGATCCATGTGCTAAACCTTGTGACAGGGATCGACCCACCCACCATCAGAGTGATGATAGAGTGGTATTAGCTGCATGGTTTTATATAGGTTAGTAAAAGTGTGGGCTCAGGAGCTGCAGGTGTAGATTATGAGAAATAGACTGAGAAAAGTACCCAGCACATGCCTGGGAGGCACAAAAGGAGGAAAACGCTGGCTTACAAAGGGGTCAGAGTTACGCCCCTGGAAGCTGCGCGGGGTGGTTCCAGCCTTAACCTGCAGTTTCCTGGGCTTTGCCTAAGGAGCTCCAAGCTCTAGTGTGATAGGATGTAGTTTTCACTCCCCTTAGCGGCCACATAGAGCTTCAAGAGGCCCCAGCTGTTTGTAATAACTGGTAGTGTTTTTCTCTCAAAAAAATCAGGAGTCAGAAATAACCCTTGGAAATGTTTTCACTCTAGAAGGCAGAAGGCTGCCCAGTCTGTGTTGCCCAGGAGCAGCCTGAGACTTTGGTCGTCTTGGACTCTTGGTTTCATGCAATTGGGCCAACAGTACTTGCTGTTTTTTGGTCTTTTTGAGACAGGGTCTCCCCGTAGCCCCAGCTGGCCTGGAACTCACTGTGTAGATCAGGCTGGCCTGGAACTCAGAGATCCACCTGCCTCTGCTTCCTGAGTGCTGGGATTAAAGGCATGCACCACCACGCCTGGCTTAACATTGCTTGCTTTTGTGTTACTTTGGGAACAGAAGGAACATAGACAAAGGGCCTGGGTGGGGCACGGAGACCAGCAGGCACCACAGGGTGGTTGGTAGAGCAGGTATGAGGGACCTCTGAAGGGAAAACTTATTTTGGAAATGGTAATATTTTGAGGCTGAGTGAATATGCACTTTTTTGTTCAACTGTCAGAACCCACAGTACTGTGACTCTTATGTTGCAGAATTCTGATCACCCCAGGTGGTCTTTTGCTTTTGCCTTTGCCTGGACAACTCTGTGGCATTGACTCTCATGAGCCATGGGTAGAGAGACCAAAGGGCTACTAGGACCTGAGGCTCCCAGGTGAACAATGTACCAGTTCACTGACTTCCCTGAGGTGGAATGTATCCCCTCCAACCTCCCGGAAACGCTATACTCAGCCTTTAAAGAAAGCTTGAAAAATGCAAGGAAGGTGATGGATGTGTGGTCAGGCTGTGCTGCTTCTTTCTTTCTTGGTGAGCAGGATTGATGGGGACCATCTGGCAAACCAGTCATGGGACTCTCTTCTTGTTTCACATGTCCCCCCCACCCCTTTCCCCATGCTGTGTACTCTCCGGAGAATGGCCTTTCCAGAGAGCTGGAGGATTATTCTTAAATCTAGAATATTGTATTTGTTCATTTAAAAAGAACTTGAAAGTCAGTGCCGCTCCAGACAGACAGTTTGATGACACACTTTCCTGCAAGGTCATGTTGTACTTCCTTGTCTCTCAGACCCTCTGGCTCCTTCCAGATACAGCTATGAGTGGATGACCAGTTCCTTCCTCTGGTTCCTGGGCATCCATGGTCACCTTGGGCCCTTCCTCCACAGCTGCACACACTGGTTTGGGCGATGGCTGCTCCATTTGGGGTTTTTGTGGGAGAGAAGCCTATTTCCTAACCACTCTCCTGAAGATGCTGACTCAGGCTTACAAGCCGTCAACCTCAGCATTCTCTGGCACTTCTTCTCACCCCTGGCCCCTGCAGCCTATTCCGGAAGTTGGTCATGTGGTTGAGGTCTGTCTTCAGAAGGGGGTTGGGCAGTGCATTTGAAGAAGGGTCTGAGACAGAGCCAGAATTGGTGACAACACCCAGATAGGCTCCTTCTACTTCTCTGATTTTCCCTCAGCCAGGCTTGTAGTTCATGCCCCCTGTTGAGAGACAGGAGTAGGGAAAATGCAAGAGATTGCAGGGCTGGAGTAAGTTTTCCATCATCAAAATGAGCAGTGAAGCAAATTGGGTCTGGAAGCTATTGAGTGGTTGTTACTGCTTTTGTGACACATTGGCACTGGAATGCCTTTGAGCCCAAGGCTCTCAGCTGTGGTTCTCCTCTGGTCTCTAGAAGCACCAATTTAAAGAATGGTTTTGTTCCTAGACCATTTCTGTGTATAACGGGAGTTTTATGGGGCTGTTCTGAGGACTCCTATTCTTTTGAGTCTTGTAAAGTGTTGATCCTTCAAAGTTCCTTTGAACATAAGAAGCAGGTTGTGTTCTGTTCAGTTGTTTTTAATGCAGAGGAGTCTCATTCAATTTTGTGGTTCTTGGTGGTTTCTGTGCCAAATAGTCATCTCCTAGGATCTGAGCCCCTTTCTTGTGGGAGGCTGTTTAGACTGGAATCCATAAATAAAATGACTGCCCAGAGTACATTGAATAATCTGATGGCCAACCTACATCCTGGGAGGCAAAGGTGGGTGGATCTCATGTGAGGTCCTGTTTAGAGCACTGGCTAATCTTGCAGAGAACCCAGGTTTGGCTCCTAGCACACAGATCATAGCTAACAACCAGTTCTAGAGGATCCAACGCCCCCTTTTGGCCTCCATGGGCATTGCACGCACAGGTGCACTTACATATATGCAGGCAACACGCTCATATACATAAAATTAAAAGAAGCAAATTAATCTTTAAAATTTTAATAGGTTGTAAAATTGTGAGCAGACCCCTTTTGGTCTTATGACTATGAGATCACAAAAAGTACATTGTAGTGGGATTATAAAAGATGCAGCTCACCCTCATTATGTGATTAATAATTAGAGACAAAGGGATACCTGTAGTTCTTTCCCAAAGATGGAAAATGAATGAAGCCTGACCTTCAAGACATCTTTCCCATAGTCTAAAAACAGCATGTAAACACTGGTCCTGGGTCTGTTGACAGTTCTCATTATACTTCATATAGGTCTTTCAGGCCTCTGTAGCTAAAGGGACTCCTGAGATTAATGCCCAGTTCTTGGTTCCTTGGTTCTTGCCAAAGGAAACAGCTGCGATGGAAGTCTCCTACCAGCCGTCTCGTCTCCTTCTACTCTTATCTCTGACCTGGGGCCAAAGCCCAGGGTTTATCAGGTCCCCCCCTCCCTTACCAGACACTGCTCAGAAACAGGACCACCTGTTGATCTCTCATCACAGGAAGTGTGCAGAGGTACTGACCCTCATGGAGTCTTCTGGAAAGAGCACCCTGAGAGACCTCTCTGTGTCCATATCAACCAGCTTTCTCAGAGTTATCTCTGTAGGCAAGTCTGATGCACTTATAGCAGTGTGAGACCCTCCTGTTGCTCCTGCTGCTTACAAGATGAAGCCACACTCTCTAGCATGGCTTACGAGGTCACTATGATCTCAGTCCCAACTATCATTTCATTTTCATCTTCCATTCATGGAGTCTTACCACAAACTGCTTGTCAGACCCAGATAGGAAGTGTTCAGTGATACCCCCCAACATCCGTTGTATGTAGCTCTAGATCACCCCTTACTGTGTCTTGTAATTAGCTGTTAATGTACTACCCTACCAGATTTACTATGAATTTAAGGAAAAGGGGCCATACTGGACTATCCTAAATATCCCGAGCTAGCATACTAGTATAAATAATAAATAGAGGTTGACTAAAAAATGTGTGTCTCACCATACTACAGATTTTTTTAGAATTGTAATTTCTTTTATTAAAAAAAAGGATTTATTTATGTATATGTTTGTGTGTGTGCTACATATGTGTGGGTGCCCATGGAAGCCAGAGGAAGGCATTGGATCTCCCGAAGCTTGAGTTACAGGCAGTTGTGAGCCACCTGATGTGGGAGCTGGGAACTGAACTCAGGTTTTCTGCAAGAGCAGAAAGCACTCTTAGCCACTGAGCCTTCTCTCCAGCCCCTAGGAATATAACTTTGACCCTCAAAATCAGTAGCCTAATGAGCCTTTCTGAGGTGCTGGTCACTGCTCTGTCTTCTGTAACTACATTACAATTTACGTATTTTATAAACATTTAAATATATTTTATAAATATATGCATAGCTTGTTACAGGACCATCTTTCATGTGACTTCTGTGACTTATTCTCCAAAAAGCACCTTCTGAATCAATCCAGCTTGAGCATACTTAATCCCAAAAGGGTCCTCTTGATGGGCTTGCTACCACTGAGAGCTTCACATGGACACATTTAGAAAAATCAGATTTTTTTTCACATACTTCATCTATGCTTAGTTTTTTGGTGGTTACTCAGATGCTACTGTCAAATACAAGGCTACACACACACCTACATATGTGCACACACAGGCACACTCATATCTTCATGGGAAACAACCCCTCTTTCCCCAAAGAAAGAACATTAGGAACCCTAGTAGCAATTTCCTCTATCTGGTTTTTAAAACATCCTAATTATGCACATACAGGGAAAGCCAGAGCAGTCCTTTGGTTTTTGGGGTGCTCAGTGTGGTGGCTTTGGTGGAGGTTCCTCGGTAGCCCCCATTTGCCTGGGTGGTTGGGATAGTATGTGTTTCTCTGGGCTGTAGTGTTAACACAGGCCTCACTGCTAGAGCAGTGCTGTCAACAACCAGATATGTCTCCTCTCTAGAGAGGCACTGCAGAAGGCCTTGGTGACATCTCTGTAATAAAAGGACAATGGCTCTGAAAGGAGATACACCTGGATTTTAACCTGGCTTTGCTCCCTTTTTGCCTCTGTGACCTTTGGTCTTGCCCTAACTTCTCTGAGCCCCATTTTTAAAATTTGTCAAATAAGGAGGGAAAATCAAACCTACCCCCCATGTCTGAAAAATTCCTTGCATGATCTCATCCAGGGATCAATGGATATATTTTTCTCCCTGACCTTGACCATCAGAAATATCCATGACATCAAAGCTTCTGGGACTGGAGAGATATGGCTCAGAGGTTAAGAGCACTGACTGACGGCTCTTGCAGAGGACCCGGGTTTGGTTCCCAGCACCCATGTGGTAGCTAGCAACTGTCTGTACTTCCAGTCCCAGTGGCTCTGATGCCCTCATCTGGCCTCTGTGGGCATTGCACAACATGGGTGTACTTACATGCAGACAAAACACTTATACACATAAAATTTAAAAATTAAAAAAAAATTAAAACAGGCTGCTTATAGAGTTCTCAACAGGCATCCCAGGGTCAGGAATTCTCAAAGAATTTCATCTGTTTCTAGCCATTGCTCAGCTTAGTGGAGAGGCAAAAAGATACCAAAATGTGAGACCTTGATGACAAAACAGTGCAACTTTAGTCACATGGTCTGGGTGAGCCAGAACTGAGTAGGACGGTCCTAGCTGGGACAGTTAAGGACATGTACCAGTGAGGTCTCACTCACCGTAATTTTGTTTTAGGCAGGTTGCTACATTCATCTCATTCAACAAGAATTCATTGTGCATTCCTCCTATGCCAAATGCTATACTGGATGCCAGGACTTGCAGTCCTGAATGAATTTCTAAAATTTTTTTGCCTCTGGAATTTTCCACTTCTTCTCAGAAATGTTCTAGGGTTGAAGAATGAACATCTGAAGCACCATAAGCTTCTACCTGCACTTTCTAGATGTTTCTTGAAAGATAAGCAGTGGTGCAGAGCACTTTGAGCACCTGCCACCATTCTCTGAGCTTAGCTCTTGGGGACAGAATGGTCTCAGTGCACAGGTCCTGTTTCCAGAAGCCTTTTAACAGCTCATCAATGATTCTGAAAAGGGAGTGATCTGAGCATTGGGTCTCCCCTCACCATCCTATTCTCTGTTTAGCAGTACAAGATCCTGTGTTGAGGGCTCTGCGAGTACCTTTGAACTTCAGGCCCGATCCAAAAAGGTTGTGAAGGCTTGTGAAGGACATAACGGCATTTAATAAGCATCCTGACAGAAGTAGGAAGACCAGGAGAATGCCAGCGATTAGCTGTTATGTATAGATGTAGGTGCTATTAGCCTTTAAATATCATAGGATAATAGGAAGATTTCTACCCTTAAAATGTGAGAGTCTTCTAGTGGTGGGGAGCATTGTTCTTGGTGCTTCTTTTGTTGTGTCTCGGGAGCTGAGCATTTCCAGTTTGGTCCTGATTTGAGGTACTCTGAGACACTTGCCTATCAGCAGGGGTGGGGCAGGATGGCAGGGAGCTCTGTTGTCCTTTGAGATGAGTGTCCTCCCCTCTCAGAGCACTGACGTTGGAGTTCCACTCAGATCCGGATGTCTCTGGGAGTCTAGAATTGCTCAGAGAGATTTCCTTCCTCTTTCCGGATACCTTCCCGAGTCCTGAGCTCTAAGCATTGCCCTCTGACTGCGTCTACAACTCTCACCCCCAAAGTCCTTCCAATGAGCTCAACTGTGTCCTACACTAAAAAATACAGTCCTCAAGTAGATGGTGTTTGATATCACAGAACTGGCTTTGGGCAACAGGCCATTGTAATAATGCAAGGAGAATCTATTTTAAAGCACTTCTTATGACATGGAAATTGTTTCCTTGGAAACAGGCCAGTGTTAGTATTTTGCATTCATCACGAGCAAGCAATAAATATGATTTTTTGCATCACATGCATTTCCTAATAGTGCCAGTTACACAAAGCGGGTCAATTATGTATTACCTACTTTGAGGAAACAGAGGCCCAGAACCTAGATTAAAGCTCCTTGTAATTTTTTGTTTATGGTGAAAAAAATCTGTATGTAGAATTAGACTACTAGACTGCTCAGATGATCCCAAATTTTGTTGGCAACATCTGAAGCATCATAATCAGGAGCCAGATGAACATAGGCCTTCTCTTTGACAGGCTCTTGCTATGTTGCCCAGGCTTGCCTTAACCCCTGGGTTCAAGCAGTCCTCCTGCTTGAGCCTCCTATCTAGCTGGGAGGTGTACACCATCAGGTTCCACTTGTTCCTGTAGTTCTTGATTACAGACAGACCAAAAGAACCTTGTACTGCCTTTTTGAGATACATGGCCACATCTGCCAATGTTGCCTTATCTGGACTGGGTTGCAACCATTGCCAAACGTCTGAATTCCCAGTTCTGCCCTCACTGCTATACCCTAGCACTTAGCCCATACTTTCCATGTCCTTCCTGATTAGTCTTTATCTTGGTCAACATTTTAGGAACTATTTTGTTTCTCCAGATTAAAGCGTGTTGGACACGGCAGACCAGGGCTAAAGAACACACATGGGCCAAGATACTGACGAGGTACCCTTTGTATTATGACTTGTTCGAGGAAGGCACAGAGTGTTCTTCTCAGGATTTGGAAGGTGTCTGACCTTTATTAGAGTGGTCTAATTTGTAAGGTGAGCTGCTACCAATGAGCTCATGGTTGCTACAGCCTGATCCAAATACTGGTGTACTGTTACTGATCCTGCCACGCAGGAGGCCATAGCTGAGCAGGAAGCCATGGGCCACACCCCCCCACTGGCATTGGCCAAAGCCTTGACTGAAGACATCTCCCTCCTCTGACTCCACTGTGCTCTTCTTTGGGCAGCCATCTCCCTGCCATCTCCTAGCTTCGGCTGTGCTCCTGGCAGCCAAGCTACAGTGCGGCTGGCACATGTGACATTCCAAACCAACTCTGCCCATTGAGAATGCTGCACCAGTCTCAGTGGCCAGCTTGGGGTGGAACTGGGCAACAGCTCACCAACCACAACAGCATGACAATTTTCCAATTTGTAGAATAGTAACTCTCATCCTGTGGTGGTGGTGGCCAAGAGGGTGGTGAGTTCATACTTTCCAGATGTGGCTGGCATCTCCCTGAGGGGCCTGCCAGGGGGTTTGGGCAGCTAAGCCAACCCCAAGGAATGGAGCTGAGACCCCTCTGTTTCTTTTGGCAACAGTCTTCTGTTTCTCTTTCTGAGTCAGCATTCTTGGGGGCTTGATGAGGACCATGGCTCATTTCACCCAGCAGTTTGCAGACTTTTTTAAAACTGGAAAGGTGAGTTCATTAAAGAGCACAGAGTTTTTCCATCTTTCCTGCCATAATCTTCCCTGGAACTGAGAGAGCTGGGCCAAGATCAGGCTCTTTCCCTGCCTCCTTTGTGGAGACTGCAGGAGCAGCACGGAGACATCAGGGCCAAGGCCAGGAAGGCAAAGATATTCTTCAGGAGAACTCTGCATGGCTACTGACTGTGAAATCTGAGCTTTCTAACCCTTTCTGTGATCTCAGACAGCAATGCGGAAGTTTGCAGAAACTTGCTCTAAGCATCACCCTGTTTTTGTCTTAGTACTCATACCTTGTTGCTTGGATGTGAACATAGTACATGATCCAGCCATAGGAAAGGTGCAGAGTGAGAGCTGTTTCTATAGGTGAATACTATCAGTTGGGCCTGGTAGGGCTGGTTGTCAACAGTAAGCAAGGCCAGAGGAGAAACTGGCCCTGAGGCTAAGCATGCATCATTGTTTGTGATACTGTTGGACATGTGCTAGGAGATCAGAGCAGTGCAGGGCTCAAAGCCTGGGAGTTCTGTGTGACCATGACTGTAGGAAAAGGACAGTCCTTAATCCTGTTCTCTTTGTGGTCTCTTGATTTCTTGGGCATTTGTTTAGGAATGTGAGATATCTCAAGGATCACATTGAAGTTTCATAGGGATCAGCGACACCTGTGTTCTTTCCCTAATGTCCAGCATTAGATGTCTGGTCTAGTTAAGCATCACTAGCACAGTCTGAGTGTCCTCTAAGGTCCTGACACCACGCTAGGCATTGAGCACGCAAAAATGAAAGTTTTAATTTTTTTTTAAATTTATTTTTTATTTTTGTGTATGAGTGTTAAACCCACATGTATGTAAGTTCACCTGTGTTATACAGTGTCTGCAGAGGACAGAAGAGGGTGTCAGGTTCCCTGGAACTGGAGTTACAGATAGTTGTTAGCTGCCATGTGGGAGCTAGGAATCAAACCCAGGTCCTCTGCAAGAGCAGCCAGTGCCTTTAACCACTTAGCCATCTCTCCAGCCCCAAAAGTTGTCCTTTTTAAATAGATTTTTGGGTTTTATGAGATGAGGTTTCACTGTGAACCCCTGACTGGCTGTGTTGACCCTCCTGACTGTCTGCTGAGTGCTAGGATTCTAGGCATGTGCCACCATGCCCGGCTGTAGTCAGCTCCAGTCTGAAGGGAGGGAGGGAAAGAGAGAGAAAATATGAATGACTATGAAAGTCAGAAAAGAAAAGCAAAAACACATCCACCAAACCTACCGCAGTCACGAGCTGCTCCTCAATCCTTTCTGCTGTGTTGCTCAAAACAATTATTCCAGATCGTTGCCTTCGCTGCTCACCTCCCACTTAGCCCTTAACCCAATTCCAATGAGACTGTGCCCTCATCTCCTTCACCACCTTCCTTGCTGTGTTCTTTTCCCACTTTAGTTTCCTCTGCAGGATCCGCCTCCTCTAGCCATCCACCAAGGTTTACAGTTGTGTGCAGCTTGGCTGCGGCCACCTCCTTCCCTCACTCTGCCGATACCCCTGTCTGTTCAGCAACCTGAGGTTGCTCAGCTGCTCACATTTTCTCCTGTGCTCTGTCTAGGCTCCACTTGCAGGCCCAGTCTCAATCTATCCCCAGTTGAACTGATGGCTCTTCCTCCTAGCATGGTTCTCCCAGTTGCCCTTGTCGCCATCTTTCATCCAGTCACGCAAGTCAGAAACCTGGGAGCTGCCCTGTGTCCCACCTTCTTCCCTGACCCCTCCATCCATCTGCTGCCACAGTCACTGACCTTCCTTTGACATCTGTCATTTCTCCTGCTATCCACACTGTAGTTGGTGGTTCCAAAACAAAGCCTTGCTGTGTCCAGTGCCTTTTAGAGGCTGGCCAGATTCCTGGGAGCCTGGAGAAATGGGGAGGTGAAGGGGCTCCAGGGAGAGCCATAGGCTGCCTTGTAGGTTGTGTATGAACTATAAATGCAGGTGTTATATTCTGATGATCAGGAGCCACTGAGGGTTCTTAAACAGAAAGGTAGCATTGCCTGTTTCATATTATAGCAAAACAGTTGAGATTGTCACAGAGAAAGTGACTTGGAGGCAGACCTGCACTCAGGATGGGAACGGTCTGGGAGAGGGCGGTGTACCCTGGGAGGCCCAGCTTCTGTGGGTCATAGTTGTTCTTCCTCAGGCAGCTTGGCACTAGAGGATGGAGCCAAGCTCCTTCCTGCCTGGTCCTCAGCACCCGCACCTCCCGGAAGCCCCTTGGAGCCCCAGTTGACTCTTCTCTGTCTCTCACTTTCATTCCCACCCTCCCTCCAGGTTGCCTGCTGTTTCTTGTAGCCTCACAGATCTACCTCAGAACTCCTGCTAATCTCTACCCCAAATGTCTGACCTCCTCCTCTGTCTCTAATCCCAAGGTTTAGCAGAGGCCTTCCCCAGTTCCCCAGCTCCTACCTGCTCCAGACAGTAACATTTCAGCAGCAGTGCTGTGTACGTTGAGGAACTGACAACTCGTCCAGCTTGTTCAACAGAGGTGAGGGAGGCCAAGCCTGACCTAGTGCTTCTAGGCTTGTGGCTGGGGCTGCACACCTCTTCACTGTACCACAATTTGTATTACCTTAAGCATTCATCCTGTGTGTTGTTTTATCTATCATGACTGGGCTCTCCACAGAGGAGGTGCTGTCCAATTGTTACAAGGCAGACTCCTAAGTCAAACAATTGTAGTTCAAACCTCTTCTACTTGCCTGATGTGTAGCTTTGGTGGACTTCCTTGGCCTCTCTGTTTCTCATTTCCCACTGTGTACCTACCACATAGAGTTAATAGGTAGACTAAGGTAGCTTGTATAAAGTGCTTAGAGAAGTGCACTGCACTGTTAGTCGACTTTCCATTCCAGTGACAAAATACCTGGAAAAGTCAATGTAAGAAGAGGATAGGTCTGTTTCAGCTCATGGTTCCAGATGTTTTGGCCCATGATTCTTTGGAACCAGTGTTTTGGGCCTGTGTTCAGGCAGCATGTGGAGGGGAGCACATATTGGAGCAGAGCCACTCACTTCAAGGCAGCCAAAAAGCAGAGAGATGGGGAAGGGATTAAGATCAGTATCTCCTTCAAGAGCACATCTCCAGTGAACTAACATCCCTCTACTAGGCCCCACCTCCCAAGGTTCCACCACTTCCTAATGGAGACCAGGCCCTCAGCACGTGCTCCTTTGGTAGACATTCCAGATCCAAGTGTAGCACTGGTCATTGCAAATGTTCATTGACGTTATGAAGAAATTCCTGTGGCCTGATGACTGAATGGAGTTAGAGTTCCTTGCCGGCAGTAAACATCAAAGCCAGCCAGCCATCTCTCTGTTGCACATTCACAAAGCCTTCCCCAATCCTGCACTCTCTCTCACTGTGCAAGGCACTGAGCTGGCCAGAGTCAGCAAGCAGGTGCTGAGAGGGCACCAGTCTCAAAGCTCCCCAGCCCAGCATCCTTCATAGAGGGATGGAAGAAGGTGAAGTGTAGCTTGGGTTCTCTCAGGGGAGTGAGTCTGTAGATGGGTTAAGCAAGGGAGCGCTGTGGGAGGGACTGCCATGAGCTGGCAGGGCCTGCCAGTGCTGCCTCACCTTCAGTGAGATACTGCTGTATTCATAGCTGGGGGAAACCCTGGTGAGGGCAACCGAATGTTGCCAGAGGTTTATCTAATTGCTGCTGAGACCCCTGGGAGGGACCTGGAACACCCTGTGCATTTCAGGATCCCATGTTCTTTACTCTTTCTAGAATTGAGGCCTATGCATGGAGGGGAAATGTCAGGCTAGAAGACACCCTGAGCACACTAGGCAGCTCAGGCAGGCGGGGACACATGAGGATACCGGAAGGTCTGTTATGTAACTCCAGCCTACTTGTCAACAGACAAGCAGGAATAGTGTGTCTCAGGAATGATTTCCCATCCTGTTCAAAGTCCCAGATGGAGTCCACCCTCCCCCCAAGTCTGGGTATATGTCTGCACACAGTCAGCCCACCGGAGATGACTGTGCACAGCTGGTGCCAGGGTACCCAGGATGCCTGTGTGGCAAGGCCTCTCATGCCTCTTTCCCATAGGCACAGAGGGCAAGGCTTGGCTTAGGATGTTGCAGGACCCAGACACACACACAAACACACACAAACACACACACACACACACACACACACACACACACACAGTGACCTACAGCACAGAAAGCTGCTGCCTTAGTTTCCTTCTCTTATGATAGTTGCTAGAGAGCTCCAGCTCTGCCCAAGTCCTCACTCCGAGATGCCTGAAACATAAGTGAAGCCAAACTTGGGGTAACAGGGAAATCACCCTAGATGGGCCAAATCCTCCAGCATGCACACACACTTCTATTACTTCTTGTTTATGTGACCGCCTGTTCTGAGAGTAAAGGGGGCTGTGAAGCAGGCAGAATGCTGTGGGAGGAGAGCTGAGGTGCAGCAGTGAGAGAGAGGATGTGGGTGTGGGAAGGAGACCTGGGGCCTAAGAGGAAAGAGGAGGCACACCCTTGGCAGAGGAGGAGGAGGCAGTGGATGCATATACCCATGAGGGTAAGACATGGGGGGTGGAGGGAGGCATGAGAAGAGAGATGGCTCCCTTCCCGGCTGAGGAACTGAGGCCATCTTCCCTCAGCTTTCCCCCAGCCAGAATGGCTTCTTTAGGGGAGGGAACCAGTGTATTCCAGAGCTAGATAGGAACTGGTTTTGAACCAGCTGTGGAGAGATGATCTGTACCCAAGGGTGTGACTTCTGCCTATTTGTGACTCTTGCTTCTGAGCTGAGGCTGGGAAGATGAGATTCCTACTCAGTTCCCCTACCCAAGCTGGCCCCTTTCTTCCTCCAATCCCTCTGCCCTCCAACCAGTCCTCTAAGGTCACCAGGGCAACCTCAAGCCTCTACAGGCCTGGAGTCAAACTTGTGGATAAAGTGGAGTGGAATTGAAGGCCATCTACATGTGCCCTGCCTCAAGGGTCAGGCTGGCAGCTAGGCTCTCTTGTCCCTTCCACATTGATTCAAAAGTTCTATTCAAGTCTGAATATGCTAGTGTGTGAAGACACCAGAGAGCTCCTCAAGTAGGACTCAACTGGCCTTTGTGTTGCCAGACACTCCACCCAGACTTGGTCTGGTCCAGCAGCTCTACCCAGCCTAGGTGCTCACAGGCAGTGTGGGTACTTTGTCCCTGGTATTGCTGCCTCAGTTTGGATGTGGATCAGGTAATCCATGTGAGCTTTTGATCCAAGTTGAGAAGACATTTCCTTTCCTACCATTCCCTTATTGCAATGACAATAGGATGGTGGCTTTTACTAAATGCTCAGCATGTTGAAGTGTTTTATGCAGGTTGGCTTAGCTCACAGGAGTCAGGAGACATGTCTACAAGCCTCACTTAGAAAGAAGCAAAGACACAGGCTTCAGGGCCAACAGATCAGGAGGCCAGACCAGGAATCTGATCCCAAAAGCCTGCTGACCACTGTCCCAAGTTCCAGATATTTCCTCGTGTCCCATCCCTGTGTCCTACTACCTCTTTTCCATGGTCAACCTCAGCCTGTGCAGAAATCCCATGCCTGCTTGTCCTGAGGATGATGTCCCTGTGAGCATGGGGTGAGGCTGGAGAGTCTGGAGCCTCCCACACCACAGCAGCACCCTCCCTCTGCTCAGAGATGCCTGCAGTCTTCAGTTCTCTGCTCCCTTGATTCCTTCCCCTGCTTTGAGGTGGTACCATCCCAGTCAAGTCCTCCACTGTCCCTGTCACTGACATGGTCACCGTTGTCTCAGAGCTCTCCATTCTGTCTGAGCCCTACTGTTTCGGGCAGGCAATTCTCTCATTTCCAGGGCACACCATGAGCCACAGACCTTGTTAAAGGCTTTCCTTGCATAAGGACAGATTTTTTGTTTGTTTGTTTGTTTGTTTTTCTTTTTGAGACAGGGTCTCCCTGTAGCTCCAGCTGTCCTGGAACTCACTATGTAGACCAGGCTGGCCTCGAACTCACAAAGATCCGCCTGCCTCTGCCTCCCAAGTGCTGGGAGTGCACCACCACGCCCGGCAGGACAGATGTTTTTTAGGACATTGCCAATAGTATTATCTTCATTGATGGGAAAGGAAACATCATGAGTTTAGAGACTTGTCCAGGGTCACTTGGTGCATGGAGGAGGATTTGAACTTGATCCAGCCCAGATCCCTTCAGCTTCTCACCAGCTACTGTCTCCATTACGTACAGCCTCACCCTCAGTCATCTCCATGCCTGCTGGTCTCTGCTGGGGTCCCTTCAGACCTTGCCATCCTCTTTAGCCCTCCATTTCTCCCCAGAACTTTCTCCCAAATTTTTCTCTTTCATTAGGAAACTGCTCTAATAATTCCCATACACAAAATCCCCATCCTTCCTTCCCATCTATTCTGGTCCCTATGTGTCTTGATTGCCTGTGGAAGATGCTCATTGTTCCTTGCACTCACCTCCCTACTGGACCCTGTCCTTGCATCCCACTAGTATCCCCCACCAGCCTCGACAAAACCCAAAGCCACTGCCAAATTGCTCCTTTTTTTAAAAAAAGATTATTTTATTATAAAGTGTGTGTGTGTGTGCGCGTGTGCGTGTGCGTGTGTGTGTGTGTGTGTGTGTGTGTGTGTGTGTGCGCACATGCATGCAAGTGCCTGTGGAGTCCAGAAAAGGGTATTGAATCCCCTGGAGCTAAAGTTACAGGGAATTTTGAGCTGCCTGATACAGGAACCAAACTCTGGTCCTCTGCAAGAGCAGCATGCCCTCTTAACCTCTGAGCCATCTCTCCAGCCCCAGATTTTCCCTTCTTGACCTCCACAGAGCATTGGTGCTGGACTTCCTCTCTCTCCATGATTTCTCTGCCTTCCAGGCCACTGGCTCTCCAGCACTGGCCCAGGCCGCCTCTGAATAGCCAGCATTCTGCTTTACAAAAGAAAGTAGGGAGGCTTGGCCCACATCCCACATGAACACTATTTTGCTGATAGAAAGCTAGTGAATTCTGTAGAGCTCAAATTCTGTCTAAACAGGCACATTTACAACTTTCTGTCCATTTAACTGCCAATCATTCTAACAAAGGTGGTATATATAATAACTTACATGTGTGGCGATTCATGATGCATGCAGTACTTTTGAAAGTCTTTAAGTATCCCAGGGCTGGAGAGCTGGCTCAACGGTTAAGAACACTGAATGTTCTTGCAAAAGACTTGGGTTCAAATCCCAGCACCCACATGGCAGCTAACAACTGTCCATAACTCCAGTTCCAGGTGATGTGACAGCCTCTTCTTCCTCCATGGGTATTGCATGACACAGGTGCACTTATCTACAGGCAATACATGCATACACATAAAAATAATAAATAAAATTTTTTTTAAAAAAGAAAATCTTTAAATATCCCTATCTATGTGTGATAAAAGTATTTTTATGCCTGTGTGGTATTAAATGGACATCATTAAGTTCAATGCCTTTTGTCCTGGTAGCATTATCACTTGGCTTGATTTCAATGAAGAGTCTGTCACTTAGGTCCTCTGGGCCCAATAACACTGGTGGTTGGTAGGTTATTGATTCTGGGAGCAGGAGCCAAATGCCCCTTGTCATTTTCATGCATGTGTTCCTAGGGCACGAGGAGAAGGCAAAGTTGAGCAGATGTGAAAGGTGTCCAAGTGAGCAGGCTGAAGGAAAGGAGGCTAAGGCCCACCTATGGGGTCTGAGATATTCGAATAAGGATAAAATGTGACCAGACCCATCTGGCTCTGATGCTGTGTGGGTTATACTTTCTGAAGGAGACTTGGAAGCTTTAAACTAAGACACTATATAGTTGTCCTGTGTGTGACATCTGCTACCAGTTACTAGAACCTACCTTCTAGTACTGTATTGAGAATTCTGAGACCCAGCCCAGTGGAGATCTCTGTAAAGATTCTCATTATCAGAACATCATGTCAGCTATACGTGAAAGAGGCACAGCAGTGTTGTCATTTCTTCACCATAGTGCTTTTAGCTTTTTGTGTGTGTCTATGTGGTGCTGGGGATGAAACCTGGGGCCTTGTGTTGGGTAGGTTTGGGCTCTACCACTGAGCTACCTCCCCAGCTACCATGCTGACTTTGAAAGGCAAAAACCAACCAGACAGGAACCATATTAGAGTCTCCATTGAGAATAAGAATTCTATTAAAAGGACAAGAGTGTGAGTGGTTGGCCTCAGCAAAGTCAACAGGTACAGACCTTGGTTGTCCTTCCTGGTTTGTGACATTGTGACTTTGCTTCAGAATCATCAAACACTGGAGACCAAAAAAGCCACATGTGAGGGTTTTCTGTGTCCCATAGCCCCTCAGCTACTCCAAGCCCCACTCAGGTGGGTGGAGCTCTTCACACTCTGCTCCACAACTGCTCCATTCACCACTGTTCACTTATCACGTCGACACTGCACTGGGGGTGGTAGGAAGCTTTAAGGAACACACATCTTTGATGGGTCCTGTTCTTCTCCAAGAACCATAGTAGCCTCTAGTGCACCACCAGCTTCCACTCCCACTGTCTTCTGCCATTAGGGCTAATAATAAGATGCACGTGTAGAATTATGGCATACACAGCACTTTTACATCCTCTTAAGTATTCCTATCTGTGTGTGATGAAATTATTATTTATTTTTAATATTTTTTATTTTTTTAGAAGAAGCATATCATTACAGCTTTAACATGCCCAATAACAGTTTCCAGAGCAAAGACACAGCTCCTTCAAAAGTGGCTATAAAATTTCTAGGTTCGCTGTTGAATCAATACAGTTATACAGTATTGAAGTCAGTATAACCCCTGTAAGACATAAAATTGAATGAGTTTTTAACCCTCAAAGAGGTCTCCATTTCATTCTAAAATATACTGTTTCTTACAGAAAGACTCATTGTTTTTGCTACTAACACTGAGATGTTGGCGCATGCATCTCTAATCTGTATCTATCTGATTATTACTAGTCATAATCGTTTGCATTCAGATCCTTGGCGCCTGTGTATGTCTATAAAGTCATCGGGTAGATTTCAGTGGTAATATCATCACCTCTATTAATTAACGTGATGTAAACATTTATGCTTCCTCTTCAAATATAATACATTTTTAAAAATTTGTTGATATTTCTCTCTCTGTGTGTGTGTGTGTGTGTGTGTGTGTGTGTGTGTATCACACAGAACATCCCAAACCATCTTACTTAACTATACACCCACTTCCCAGATGGCACCTCCCATATCCTCTCTTCTCCCACTAGAGCCTTTATACTCTGTTATACCCACTACTGTCTGCTGTTTTGTCGGCACCCCCAGCTGTTCCCCACTACTTGGCCAACTGGTGAATCTAGTCAGCCTATCTAGAGGTCGTTGTTTTAGGAAGGTCAGCTGTTCCTCATCTGCCAGCAATCAGTTGTCAATATTCCTTTAGATAAGATTGGGGTCTGCTGTTCATTTTCCCAGTTCTATGCTGGGTTACCATCTGGGAGTCCCTTTGGCCACCCTGGCCAACAACTCAAAAGAAGGTATCTCCTATTTGGCATTATTGCTTGTTATGTAGCCTTTAGCTATACATATGGACTCTTAAAAAATTATATTGGCCCCTTTAGTCTTTGGTGATACTTTCCTTTTGGGTGCCTAGGACCATACAGTTGGCCCAGATAAACCAATTTATTTTTACACTTAAGGTCATTTGAAGATCTGTTCCTCTGGTGTCACATGGGCTTGGGAGGAGGCCCTGGCTCCTTTCTTTTACCAGTTCCATCTATGTGACGATAAGTCAAAGCTCATGCTTGACCATGGCTGGCTTCACATGGAGGCATGGAAGAAATGTTTCCTCTGTCTTGGCCCTCCTCTTTGTAGACTGGACACTGGTTCACATCCATTTGCTTGTGTCTCCATGGCCTCACTGATCAAGAGGGCAGGTGACCCACCACAGTTACAGGACATTTTGAGAGATGTTCATAGTCCCTTGGAACTTAGTCAACCTAGGAGGGTAAGGAGCAAAAACTATCCTTCATGTCCCTCTGACCAAATTAGTATGGGCCTCAAAGTATGGCCATTAAACATCCAAGAAAGTTGGTTCCACCAGTCTGCTACTTTTAATTACCATGTGTTATGTAGATAAACCTTGGGAAAAGACCAAACATTCTCAGATAAACCTTTACTAGACACATATTATATTCCTTGAACTAGTTGTATGTGCAATTTCTTAGTAGGTTATTCAACTAATATGGTTCCCTCTGGTTTTCTTAAAATGACCTAGGCATTATTTACTCTCACATTGTCTAACCATTCCTCTCTTGAGCTCCTTCTTTCCCTTTATCCCCTAGGTTCCTTGTATACCCTTCCCTCCCCCCTCCCTTAAACTACCCAATTTTTATCCATATCTCCCTTATTAAGGCCTGTTTCCTACTGTTCTTCTCTTTCAGGTTCTTTCTTTTCCTTTACCTCCCTGTTTCCTTTCTTTTACCCTGGTTTCTGTAGCTATGTCTGGATACATACTCCCTTATCAGGTTTTGGTTCTAGGATCCACATATGAGGGAGAACGTACGTCGATTTTTTTTTTTCTGAGTCTGTGTTACTTCATTTAGTATAACAGTTTCTAGTTCCATCCACTTGCCTGCAAATTTCATGATTTCATCTTTCTTTACTGCCGAGTAAAACTCCATCGTATAAATGAATCACATTTTCATTATCCACTA
>NW_008346548.1:12131095-12131573 GCF_000622305.1 Nannospalax galili | reverse complement strand
GTTCCCCTTTCCCCACATCCTCTCCAACATTTGGTATCATTTGTTCTCTTGATCTTAGCCAGTCTGACTGGGGTAAGGTAAAATCTTAAAGTGGTTTTAACTTGCGTTTCCCTAATTATTAGTGATATTGAACATCTTTTAAGATGCTTCCTAGCCATCTATACTTCTTTTTTTGAGAACTCTCTTTTCAGTTCCTTAGCCCACCTTTTAATTGGGTTACTTCTTGTCTTGATTCTCTGTTTTTTTGAGTTCGTTATATATTCTGGATATTAAACCTCTGTCAAATGTATTGCTGGTAAAGACTTTCTCCCATTCTGTGGGGTTTCTCTTCATTTGCCTGGTTGCCTCCTTTGATGTACAGAAACTTTCTAGTTTAATGAGGTCCCATTTGTTGATTCTTGACCTTGTTTCCTGAGCAATTGATATCTGGCTTAGAAAATCCTTTCCTACACCTATATCTTGTAGGTTTTTGCCAATA
>NW_008346548.1:12115932-12129277 GCF_000622305.1 Nannospalax galili | reverse complement strand
TCTTTTTGTATTTGTTGAGGTTTGTTTTGTGCCCCAGTATATAGTCGATTTTGGAGAAGGTTCCATGGGATGCTGAGTAGAAAGTATGTTCTTTGGTGCTTGAGTGGAATACTCAGTAGAAGTCTGTTAAGTCCATTTGCTATATGGTATTGTTTAATTCAGATGTCTCTCTGTTAACTCTCTGCCCTGTTGACCTATCTAATGGAGACAGTGGGGTATTGAAGTCCCCTACTATTAATGAGTTGGGATTAATCTGGGTCTTAAAGTCCTGTAGTATTGTTTTTATGAAGTTGGGTGCACCAGAGTTTTGTGAATATATGTTCATGATTGTAATATCTTCTTGGCTTATTGTTCCTTTGATCAGAATTAAGTGGTCCTCTTTATCTCTTCTGATTAGTTTTAGATTAAAGTCTATTTTGTCAGATATTAGAATTGCAGCGCCTGCTTTTTTCTTAGTACCATTCACTTGGTATATTTATTTCCATCCTTTCACCTTAAGAGAGTGCCACTCCTTGATAGTGAGATGAGTTTCTTGCCTTCAACAAAAAGATGGGTTTTGTTTCTTAATCCATTCACCTAGTCTGTGTCATTTGACTGGGGAGTTCAGTCCATTGATATTTAAAATTATTAATAAAAGATGTGTATTGAATCCTGTTATTTTTATTTCTGTTTACATTTTTGATATAGCTGTACTTTTCCACCGTTATACCTTCATTGAATTTTTTTCCACAACCCTTTGGGTATAGCCATTCCTTTCTTCAGCTCTTTGTATTGCTTCCAGAACTCTCTGAAGGGCTGGTTTTGTGGACATGAATTCCTTCAGCCTATTTATGTCATGGAAGGTTTTTCTTTCCCCTTTGAGTATAATAGACATTTTAGCTGGGCATAGTAGTCTGGGTTGGCATCTATGGTCATTTTAAACTGGCAACACTTTGGTACAGGCTCTTCTGGCTTTCATAGTTTGAACTGAAAATTCAGCTGTAGTCCTAATGGATTTTCCTTTATATCTGACTAGTTTTTCCTTTGCAGCTTTCAGTACTCTCTTTGTTCTGTACTTTAATGTTTTTACTATGATGTACTGGGGAGAGTTTTTTTCTGGTGCTGTCTGTTTGGTGTTCCATATGCTTCTTGTATTTGTATGGACATGTCTTTCTTTAATTTTGGGAAATTTTCTTCCGTGATTCTGTTGAAGATCTGGTCCATGCCATTATCTTGGGATTATTCTCCTTCCTGTAAGCCTATGATTCTTAAGTATGGTCTTTTTATGGTGTCACACAATTCCTGCATATTCCATTCTGTGATTTCTTACATTTTTCATCATCTTTGCTTGAGTGGTCTAGTTTGTTCACTTTATCTTCCAGTCTTGATATTCTGCTTTGCATTTCATTCATCCTATTGGTGAGGCTTTGTCCTGTCATTTTTAATTGGCTTACTGCCCATTTCACTTCCTTCTTCATTTCAGCCTGAGTAGTCTTCAATATTTCTAGCTCTTTTCTGAATTCTTTCAGAAGTTTATCCCTATCTTCCTTCAGTTCTTTGATTTCTTTGTGTGTTCTTTAAATTCACTGAATTCTTTTATCATGTTTATAATTGTTCTTTTGAGTTCCATGTCCTGTGTTATCTCTAGGGGTTTCTCATTGTACTCCTCTAGAGGACTATTGGTACTTGGTGGGGATATATTATTTTGGTTTTCCATGTTATTATTTTTTCTCTGTGCTTTTGACATGTGAATTTCTTTTGTAGTTTCTGATTCTTGTGTGAGACTCAAGTCTTCAAGTTTAGGTCTGCTTCTTTTTGTAAACTTTATGTGCCTTCATCGCTTACTTTTTGGGCATGAAAACCTGGTTCATCTAAGCTTGCAGCTCTCTCTATTGGAGTGGCCAGATTGCTTTTGTCTTCAGGAGTTCCCACAGAGGCCCAAGTCAGATGAGGATCAGATGCTCCCAGGCTTTCTCCTAAGGTCTGGATCCCTCCAGGAAAGATTTTGGCCTCAGGAATTTGGGGGTTGGACTGGCCTGGGAGCAGGGCTCAGGAAAGATGGTGGTCTCAGGCAGCTGGTGGCCATAACACTCAGAGGTGTAAAGGGAGATGGGGGGTGGCAAGAGGCTCCAAGGGCTCCTGGGGACTGCACTGAGGAACAGAGTTGGTCTCGATGCAAAGGATCAGGAAGCCAAAAGGTCAGCTCTGACGTCCAGGAAAGAGGCTGGCAGGTTGTGCAGCCCAGGGAAGCAGAGGGTGGTGAGGGTGGGACCATGCTCAGAGGGTTCCTGGAGCCCTCGAGAAGGAACTGGGTCTGTCTCAATGCAAGGGATCAGGAAGCAGTGGTGACCCCAGGTGGAGAGCTCAGCCCTGGCGCCCAGGAAACAGGCTGGTGGGCTTTGCCGTGCAGCCCAGGGAAGCAGAGGGAGGTGAGTTCGAGACCAGGCCCAGAGGGCTCCTGGGGACCTTGAGAAGGAACTGGGTCCATCTGGATGCAAGGGATCAGGGAGCAGTGGTGGCCCCAGGCCAAGGGCTCAGCCCTGGCATCCAGGAAACAGGCTGGCTGCTGATGAAATTATTTTTATGTCTGCATGACATTAAACAAGCATCAACTGCTTTCATCTTGAGCTCTGGATCTGAGACCCACTCAGCTGCTGTAGCCTTGGGTTGGGTTTTTGGAGTTCTGGGGCCTTCGGGGTATCAGCTATGCCCACAACAGTGGACTTCCTTGATTCTTGGCCATCATGATGGGGAGTACAGAGCTGCAGGCACCTCTGTCAGGTCTGCCTGTTCTGTAGCATGTAGATGATTGGTCACCAGAGAAGCAAGGTTTCTGTCCCTTCAGCACACACACTGAATCCCAAATCCAGACTCTGCCACAGACTAGTATATGCCTCTAAATCTTTGATACCTTAGGATATTGTTTCCAAATTATGCTTAAATCATTGTAAACTACTGCCAAAAACAGAGTCAGAAAAGAAACAATACCATCTCAGTAAAACAGCCCTTCGTGCTGGTAATGCAGTGCCATCCATGCCTCCTACCCATTATACTCTTGCTTTGCAGGTGATATGATGTGCCAGACGGTGCCAGAGCCATATTAAATATTTGCACACACTCCTTGCCTGAACCTAGTGCTACAGGCCTATAATCTCAGCTATTTGGGAGGGTGAGGCAAAAGGATTAGGAGTTTAAGGCCTACTTGAACTATAGAGAAAATTCAAGGCAGTTTCGGCAACTTAGTGAAAGCCTGTCTCAAAATACAAAATAAAAAGGAAATTTGTCCCTAAAGTAGACTTTGTAATGCACTTTTTGGTATTGAAGGATAGATACACATGATGAAGCCACATGTGGTACCCGCTGGCAGAGTATGGTAGGGAGTGTGGGTAGGTCTGACTATACAGACCTTTTACCCTTTCTGCAGGTTTCCCATAATTAAATGTTGGGTGGTGGTTGGGGGTTGTCTCCAACAGTCAACCATGTTAAGCCAGGTTCTTGATCAACACTGTCCCTGGGGTGAGGATGAGGGGGTGTGCATATCTGCTTCATCTGTGAAAACTTCCTGTGAAGGTTTGTTGTTTCTTGGACCCCCGTGTAGTGCTGGTCACACACTGGTGGAGAAAAGGCAGGCAGTTCTCAATCCCATTTGCAAGTCTATTACCAGCCATTGGCAGCCAGGTGCTATACTCTCCTGTGACATCTATATCACATGGAGGCTCCTGTGTAGTGTGAGATGCATTCCTCAGCCACCTCTTGGCCTGCCTGACATTCTTCCTTTCCCAGAGGCCTGGAAATATGCCTCAGTGCTGCCTGTGAAATGCTCTGTGGCTTAGAGCCCCAGGACTTGGAGAGGCTGACCTGTGCAGGAGAGTTGGGAGGTGGGGATGCGCCAGATGGTTCCCTTGCCCCCTGCAGATCATGGGCACTACAGAGCATATGAGCCAGGGGAAGTGGGGCCAGGAAATTGGGTCTTGGTGGTTGGGTCCTGATCTATATTGAAGGTCAGATTCATTAGTGGTCTGGAGTGTGCCAGATTCAATACTAAAATAACTGACTCTAATGTGGAGGTGAAATGCAGTGACCCCCACCATGATGATACCCCAGGCTGTGCTCTCCAGTCTCCCACTTGCTTATGGGTGGTGCTCAGTACATGCAAGCTCCTGGCTTTCTTAGTGATGTCAGCCTTGGCAACATGGCATCAAGAATGAGGCTATGCTGTAAAAATAGATCGAAGTCAGTTTCTAAAATTGGGACATTTCAGGCTGGAGAGGTGGCTCAGCAGTTAGTAGCACTTGCAGCTCTTGTAGAGGAGCCAAGTTTGGTTCCCAGCACCCACATAAGGCAACTCACAACCACCTGTACTTCTGGCTCTAGGGGATCTGATGCCCTCTTCTAGCCTTCACGGGTATCAGGCATGCATGTGGTATGCATATATACATGCAGGCAAACATTCATACACATAAAATAAAAAATAATTAACTCTTTTAAAAAATAAGACATTTAGAGGTTGGAGAGATGGCTCCAAGCTTAAGAGTGCTTGCTGATCTTACAGAGGACCTGAGTTTGGTTCCCAGAACCCACGTCCAGTGGCTGTCAGCTGCCTGTAACTCCAGCTCCAAGAGATAGAATGTCCTCTTCCAGCCTCTGTAGGCGCGCGCACGCACGCACACACATGCGCGTGCGCGCACACACACACACACACACACACACAATCTTTAAAGAATTAGAGAGAGAGAGAGAGAGAGAGAGAGACTTATAGTGCTGGAAAATCTAGAACCCCACTGGGGAAGACAGCAGTGTTCATGCCTTTGATGTTCAGGATGCTCACACTCTGTCCAGCAGGTGCTCACACGTGACTCCCACACAGTCCTTTGAGCCGTGATGCTACTACTGCCCTTGTCACCCTTGAGGCAATGCCTCTTCATCCGATCCATATAATGAATGATTTACGATGACCATACTTTTGGTTTCAAATGAATAAGTTTATTATGCACATAGAAAGCAAAACAAAACATCAAGTGGCAGATAGACGAAGCAGCAGGTAGATAGGAGAACATCATCAAGTCTCAAGTCGGGAACTTACAACATCCAGCAGAGATGACAGAGTCACCTGATTGGGAGAGCAAGCAACAGTAACATCATCAAACTGAGTACTTACAACATCCAATAGGAAAAACTGGGGAAGCCCGGCTGGAACAGCATGCTGTTCCTACAGACTGAGCATGTCCCAGGCAGAGCAGAGAGTTCTCTTCATGGATAAGCATCTGGCTTCCTGTTCCCACCTCAGACATTTTTATAAGAGGGGATAAACAGTGGTAACCTCTGTTGGAAATGGTTTACCTTCTAGCTGTTCTCAAGGGCACAGTGTTTTTAATACCCTAAGCTGTTTGCTGTTCTTCCTCCCTGACAGGGCCAGGGGGCTAGTCTGCCCCAGGACAGGAGTTTCACATGAAATAAACATGCTCTTGCTCTGAGTCAGCTTTCAAGAAGGACAAACAGCACACCACAGTTTGCCAATATAATTTATATTATACCTCCTCCTCACAGGCTGGACACAGGGCTTGTCCAGCAGAGAGAGCCAAGGCTGTTCCTCTGCGGGTTCTCATGATGGCCAGGCCTACCTTGGGAGGCAGCAGAAACAGGAGTTGAGGCTAAGGACTCTGGGCTGTCCCCCTGGCCTCTGCTGCAGCTAGGTTGGCCTTCTGAGAGCTTCTTCATCTCTGTCCGTTTCATCGCTCATAAAATGAATAATATGCACCTTGAAGGTTGCTGTGAGAAGGAATGGAGCTGACAGCACTGCAATTAGTGCCTGACACAAGGATACTGCTCCAAGTACCAGCCAGGTGTGGTTCCTGGGCCCTGCCTCTGGGGCAGGGCCCCAAGGTTGAGCCTGTAACAAATCACTGCACGTTTTGTGCAGTCAAGCAGTCTGGATTTGTCCTCTTAGAGCACTGGAGGTCAGAAGGCTGAGTTCATTTTCCCTGGACTGAAGTCAGGGGGCCTGCACTGGCGAACTCCCTTACATGCCTCTGGAAGCTCCGGGGAGAATGAGCTCCTTGTTTTTCCTGCTTCTAGAGCTGCATTCTTTGTGTTCCTTGGCCCCATCCTCCATCTTCAAAGCCAGCAGCAGAGCAGCTTGCTCCTCTTGCCTCCTAGCTGCCTTCTGTAGTCAGCCCCACACCCCTGCCCCTCTTGCAAGTACCTTGTCATCCTGGGCCATCCAGGAGAAACTGCTTACCTTAATCTCACCTGCAGCTTTGCCTTGGGATACTCACAGTTCTAGAATTGGGATGTGAACATATTTGGGGACCATTTTTCACACAACAGCCGAGTCAGGAAGCTCTCCTGGTTTTGTCTCATGACTTGACCACAGCCTGGACCAATCGAAGCACCAGTTCAGACCCTGCCAGGCCTTATACATTACTCCGTAGCAGCACCAGGCTCTCTCCAGCTCTGAGGACAGTCAGTGCCTCATTCTCCGTAGGATTCCTCCTTCTGACACAAGGCAGGCATGGGTGGCATGTGTTTACACATAAAAACCAGCAGGCCCTGACACTCTGTGTGTGTTCTTTTAGGCCATGGTGAGTGTCACTGTGGAGAATGCAAGTGCCATGTAGGTTACATTGGAGACAACTGTAACTGCTCGACAGATATCAGCACATGCCGGGCCAAGGATGGGCAGATCTGCAGCGACCGTGGGCACTGCATCTGTGGGCAGTGCCAGTGTACAGAGCCTGGAGCCTTTGGGGAGACTTGTGAGAAGTGCCCAACCTGTCCTGATGCTTGCAGCTCAAAGAGGTAAGGGCCTGTCTGCTGCTCTCACCCCAGGCCTGTCTTCTCCCCAGGCCGAGCTCCCCAGTCGGCCTCCACTGCCCAACCTGCCAGCCACCCAGCTTGGCTGCCAAGCACAACTCGTATTAACAGTCACTGAAACATTGGCTTTGAAATGCTGGTTCTGTGGGGATTTTGGCAGAAAAGTAAACCAAGCCACAAAAATAAGATCACTATTTCATTCCTAAGCAAGTTTAGAGATTGCAGGATTCTAGAGTTAAATGAAACCAGACTGGTGCTGGGATCAGACATAGCGCCTCTGCACCTTGAGTGTGCTGCCATGTGCTCTCAAAAGGGGATGCGGGTGCATCTTTCCCCTAAATAAATCTGATCCTCCCCAGAACATCTCCCAAACAATGCTTCATAGACCATGCCTGTGGGAACCGCTGTGTTAAACAAAATGTCATCAGAAGGCAAACTGAATGGAAAGGCATTGACCTAGATGAGGTGTGTTGGGAGCAAGCACAGAGGCTTTGCATTTTCTGCCCTATTTATGATGATGATGAGCTGGGCTGAATGTAGAGACTGTTTAGGCCAGTCACTGGTCCAGCCCAGGGTCTTGCTGCCTACTGACTGTCCTGGGCTCTGCTCTTCATGCTACCAGAGTGCAACAAAGGGCAGTTGGGAGAGTCAAGCCATTGCACTGCCTGGAACTCAAGAGTGATATTGGCTGTTGGAACTTGCTGAAAAACAGCTGTGTCATCATCAGTGCTGAGGAGCCAGGCGGGAGGGAAGGGGAACAGTCTAGCAGAAACAAATGACGGTATAGGCAGTGTTTCTCTTTGGCTGAAGAGCACAAGTATGTGATTTTCTTTTGGCAGATTTCCCTGAAAGTGTCTGGCCAGGCTGATAATGAAGTGAGTTCATGCGGCCAGAGCCTGTGATAGCTGCTGGTCAGTTGTGCTCAGAAGTGTTCAGAATGGTACAACCCTCCCTGGCTGTATGCCACTGGCAACGTAGACCTGAGCAACTGAACCTGGCTGCAGATTGAAAGACAAGATAGGTAGGGTGTGACCCAAATACTGTGCCCATGTGAGCAGATTCACAGCAGAATCACTCAGCATGCTGTGCCCAGGGGAGCCCCCACCCAGTACCTCCCAGCAGAACTCTTGAGGGTGTCATCCCCAGGCTCATAGGCAGTGTACCAAGCTGGGGCAGCACATACAGAGTCAGTAAAAAAAAGCCAAAGCTTCAGCCTACCTTCCTGTGGAGCAGCAAGTGAATGTGGGGTTGTTTGGGGACGGTTAAAAGGGTAAAACAACTCTTGTTTTAAATGTCTGAAGCATTCATTTCCTAGAAGATGGAAGGAGCCAGAGAGCCCAGAGATAGGCTCATGGCTGCTTCTCAGCTGTCCCTGGGCCACGCTGACCTTCTGTCTTCTGTCTCTTTTCACAGCCTAATTGAACTTTTTTTTTTTTTCACAGTCCTTTCCATAACGGAATTTCAGGTTGTTTTCCTACTTGCTGTTTTGCTGGGAGGTTTTGAGTATCCTAGTCCTTCCTTCATCCCTGGCATTTCAGAGCCACCGATCTCCACATTCTAGAACTAAAAAAACACACCCTTCACTTTGGGTGAGGTCACACTCAGCCCCAGCTGACTTTAATTAGCAGGCCTTGCACAAAGTCTCTGTGAGCAGCAGCCTGTTTTTGTAAAAGGCCGGATGTACTTTAATACATAACTACAGTACATTCTGAGTTTCAGCCAGTACTGGGGAGCACAGTTCCAAGCTGCTGTATCCACATTAGTAACTGGGGTATGTCCTGACGGTGGCCTGAAGTTTCAGTGATGCAGCAGAGCATCTGAGGTGGGCTGTAAATCCCAGCCCAGCAGAAAGCAGTTATTCGTTTTTGCCTCCTGTTCGTCCAGGAGGCTGGTAGAAGGGCCAGCCAGGTCAGGATGAATGACCAGAGCCACAGCCACCCCTCCCTGGCTACCTTGCTGCCTGCTTTGAGAGGTGGGAGCTGGGGGAGGGAGCAAACCAGATAGGACACAGGGATCCAAGCCTGCTCGACTCCAACTTGTGATTTCCATGAGGTCAGCCCCCAGGAGAGGGACATGGTTAGCCAACTCTGGAATAGTTGATTTCCTAAGCATGTCACTGCCCTCTTAAGGAAGTCATGGCCCTTTCTGTCTACAGTCTACCCCTTGCCTGGTCCTTGTTAAAGTCTAGAGGGCGGGGAGGAGCCTGTCTGTCAGGCCGGATACCTGATCATCATCGGCTTCTCTTGGGCCTCATTTTCCTCTGTACAGTGGGAGGTCCTACTGTGTGACCGGGTTCACTCCCTTTCTCATTTCCCAGCTCCTATACTGGAGACGTGGTAACTGGCTTCTTGAGCCTCAGGAGTTAGAATCAGACAGTGATGTGTGGCTTCTTTCCAGCTTGCCAGAGAGCTTTCCAGAAACTCAGCTGTTTTGGTACCCATAGGCCTGTTGGGTGAGCAAGGTACTATCTGCTGTGTGACTGGAGCTTTGTAGGGTTATCTCTTCACTTTAGGGTCAGGGCATAGTCAAAGCCACAGGGACACAGTAGCCTCCCCCATGCACCTGAATCTAGAATCATACCCCTTTTACCCTAGAGACTTCCAAGTGCTACCACTCCAGAGTCCGACTTGCTGTCCCCTGGGCTGCTGGGCCTGACCCACCCTGGCCTGGAGTTTGTTTTTCCCATGTTGTCTATACCTGGTGTTACCTAGGCCCTCCCAAAGAGGAGGGACCCTTCCCCTCCCACTAGCTTTATAGCCCTTAGTTACAGCCCCATTTTCCATCTGCGTCCCCACATCTTGATCTCCTGATGTAACTTCATGAGGAGGGAGCATGTCTGGACCTAGATTTGATGATATAAAGTATAGTAATAACCACTTAATGGGGTGTTTTAATTAAGTATTTTCACATGCTATCAACCTGAGGTGGGAGAAGAGGGACTTAGAGGGTCTGTTTTTGACTTCTCATGTATTTTCTAGAAAAGGTCTCTGTTATATAAAATGTACCAGCTGTAGTATAGGCTGAGTACCAGGTAAGTGGCTGAATACCCTTAGGGAAACTGGCAGGTGGGCCTTATAGGGAAAGGTCAGGAGGATGGGGCTGGAACCCAAGGTACTTGTGACAGTGGTTCTCAGCCTTTGCAGGTGCCAGAATTGCCAGGAAGCCCCACCCCAGAGGCATGGTTGGACACTCTGGAGAGTCTGTGTAACTGGAAAGCATAGAGCCCTGACCGGAGGGTGACAGATGGGGATCTTGGGATTGGGACAACACAAGGGCCTCAAACACTGGACCCAGGAATGTGGAGGCTCCTCCAAGGACCAGGGGTAGTTTTTATGCCCAGAAACCTCTTCCATGGAGCTGACTCCTTGGCCAGAGGTTTACCATACATAGCAGGGTGCAGAGGTTGGGTTTAGTTCCTGGTGTCAGAATTAGAAAGGTCTACAACTAACAGATTGACCTATATACCAGACACACCTCTATACTTGTCTCTCTGAGATCCTGGGACTTCCTGTTAATAGCAGCAAGAAGGAAGAACATCCCCAAGGCCAGACTTGTAGAGAATAGCTAAGCCTTTGGGGACCTGCACTGCTGGGACACTGCATATCAGCTAACAGCCACATTCATGTTCTCTTCTCCAAAGAGAGTGTGTCGAGTGCTTGCTGCTTCATGCTGGGAAACCTGACAACCAGACTTGCCACCACCTGTGCAAGGACGAAGTGATCACATGGGTGGACACCATTGGTGAGTGCTCTGGGTAGAGGTGGACAGCTGTCTCCGGGGATCTTGGCAGGCATCTGGGGGTTTCTTCCTTCTTGGAGAGCAGATGGTCTTAGGGTTAAGTCCAGCCTAGGCTTCCTTAGCATGACTACAGACTCTCCGAAGGGATACTGGGATGGAGCCCTCAAACACTAACTGTCAGGAATGTAATACGGAAATCAGTTTGTCAGTCACATCAAAAGCTACTCATAGAATCATCCAGGTATATGCCCAAAAGAGTTGTATCTAATTTCTATATCAATGTTTGTAGCATTGAGCATAATTGTCAAATGTCTAGTAAGTGAGGGATGATAAAGTAAATGCTTGATATCCAAACATACAATGGAACAAAGCACTAACATATGATAACATGTATGAGCTTTGGAAACATAGTGCTATGTGAAAGGAGCTAGGCAGAAAAGAGCATGTATAATACTACACAATTCTCTTGGTAGGAAGTGTCCACAGCAGGCAGAATTGATTTAGAAATAATGACCAGTGTTGGCCAGAGGCTAAGGAAAGGGGAAAGTTGAGATTGAGTGCTAACATATATGGATATCTGTTGGGCATGTTCTGGAATTAGTGGGAGTGGTAGCACAACATTGTTCATTTCCTAAATTGACTGCATTTTGAAATGGTTAAACAGTATGTCGGGGACTGCATATCTGGAGAGGGAAGAGTCATCCAAGGATGTCCAATTCTGACAGGTTTGCTCTCTGCCTTGACCTCTAGCTGCTGCAAACTCCTGGCCTGGCTCCTGTCTGTCTTGGTCCTGGCCTCCCTCTTCTGTGGGCTTCCTGTTCTCTCCTCCCTAGTTTTGATGGACTTCGTGGCCCGATCATGGCATCGGGAGTGTGCCAAGTCTTATTATCCCCACACATTCAGTGAGCACCTGATATGTGGCCAGCCAAGTGCCAGGCCCTGAGGAGGCAGGAGTCCTCTGCAGCCCCTCACACCCCTGCCTCCTGTCTCTGCCCTGGCTTGTACCCAGTGTGTGGCTTATGTCCTTTTGCCTGCAGAGCTGGGCCATTTACCCCTCATGGAGGACATGTAGTCAGGAAAGAAAAATGGGCTCCCTTCCCATGTCCCACCAATGAGCTTAGTGTTCATGCACAGCTGCTTCCCAGACCAGCTCTATAAGAGGACTTGGCAAAGAAGTTCCAGCCCATTTTATTACTGTTTTGAGACAGGGTCTCACTATGTAGCCCTGGCTGACCTGGAATTCACCATGTAGACCAGGCTGGCTTCAAACTCAGAAATCCACTTGGCTCTGCCTCTCAAGTGCTGGAATTAATAGCCGGTGCCACCATGTCTAAACTTTTTTTTTGAGATATGTCTCCCTATATTGCCTAAGCTGATCTCAAACTTTCAATTCTCCTGCCTCAGACACCAAGTACTAGGATTAGAGATGTACACCATCATGCCCAGGTCTTTCCTGTGCTTTTAAAAATACATACTTACCACTCACCTCCCTCTGTTTCCCTGGGCCTGCACCACCCACCACAGGCCTCTCTCCTACCTGCAGGCCTCTCTCTGGAACCAACACAGCTAATCAGTGCAGTCCCCAGGAGTCCTTGGGGCCTCTTCTTGCCCCATCTGCCTTTCCATCATTGGGTGGCATGGCCACCAGCTGCCCTAGGCCAGCATCTTTCCTGGGCTAGGCTCTCAGGCCAGTTCAACCCCCAAATTCCTGAGGCCAAAATTGTTCCTGGAGGGATTCAGACCTTAGGAGAAAGCCTGAAAATATCTGACCCTCATCTGAATTGGGCCCCACCCGGGCCTCTGTGGGAACTCCTGAAGACAAAAGCAATATGGCCACTCCAATATAACATCAAAAGAGAGAACCAGAAGCTTAGAGAAACCAGCCTTTCATGCCCAAAATTAAACCACAAAGACACATAAATTTCACAAAGAGAAGTAGACCTAAACTTGAGGCCTGAGTCTCACACAAGAATCAGAAACTACAAAAGAAATTCACATGTCAAAATCACAGGGAAAAAATAATACCATGAAAAACAAAAATAACATATCCTCACCAAATATTAATAGTCCCCTAGAGGAGTACAATGAGAACCCCCTAGAGATAATGCAGGACATGGAACTCAAAAGAAAAATTATAAACATGATAAAAGAATTCAGTGAATTTACAGAACACACAAAAAAAAAGAAATCAAAGAACTGAAGGAAGATAGGGATAAACTCCTGAATGAAATGAGAAAAGAGAAATATTGAAGAATACTCAGGCTGAAACGAAGAAGGAAGTGAAACACTCAGTAAGCCAATTAGAAACGACAGGAGAAAGCCACACCAATAGGATGAACGAAATGGAAAACAGAGTATCAAGACTGGAAGATAAAGTGGACAAACTAGACCACTCAAGCAAAGATTATGAAAAATTTAAGAAATCACAAGAATGGAATATGCAGGAATTGTGTGACACCAATAAAAGACCAAACTTACGAATCATAGGCATGCAGGAAGGTGAATAATCCCAAGATAGTAGCATGTACCAGATCTTCAACAGAATCATGAAAGAAATTTTCCCAAAATTAAATGGAGATATGCCCATACAAATACAAGAAGCATATAGAACACCAAACAGGACCAGAAAAGAAACTCTCCAAGGCACATCATAATAAAAACACTACACGTACAAAACAGACAATTCTGAAAGCTGCAAAAGGGAAACAACAAGTCACATATAAAGGAAAACCCATTAGGATTACAGCTGACTTTTCAGTGCAAATTATGAAAGCCAGAAGAGCCTGGACCAAAGTATTCCCAGTTTTAAATGACC
>NW_008346548.1:12114824-12115842 GCF_000622305.1 Nannospalax galili | reverse complement strand
GGGAAAGAAAAATCTTCCATGACATAAATAGGCTGAAAGAATTCATGTCCACAAAACCAGCCCTTCAGAGAGTTCTTGAAATAATACAAAGAACTGAAGAAAGGAACGACTATACCCAAGGGGTAACACAATTACACCATGAATGCAAACAGAAATCAAAACAACAGGAATCAATACACATTTTTCATTAATAACTTTAAATATCAATGGACTGAACTGCCCAGTCAAAAGAAACAGACTAGTTGAATGGATTAAGAAACAAAACCCATCTTTTTGTTGTCTCCAAGAAACCCATTTCACTTTCAAGGACAGGAACTACCTTAGAGTGAAAGGATGGGAAAAAATATTCCAAGCAAATGGTACTAAGAAAAGAGCAGGTATTGCAATTTTAATATCTGACAAAATAAACTTCAAACTAAAACTAATCAGAAGAGATAAAGTGGGCCACTTCATTCAGATGAAAGGAACAATAAATCAAGAAGATATTAAAATCGTGAACATATATTCACCAAACTCTGGTGCACCCAACTTCATAAAAACAATACTACAGGACTTTAAGACCCAGATTAATCCCAACTCATTAATAGTAGGGGACTTCAATACCCCACTGTCTCCATTAGATAGGTCAGCAGAGCAGAGAGCTAACAGAGAGATGTCTAAATTAAACAATAACATATATCAAATGGACTTAACAGACATCTACTGAGTATTCCACCCAAGAACCAAAGGGCATACTTTCTACTCAGCACCCCATGGAACCTTCTCCAAAATTGACCATATACTGGGGCACAAAACAAACCTCAACAAATACAAAAAGATTGAAATAATTCCATGCATTCTATCAGACCACAATGCAATAAAGTTTACAATCAACACCTGAAGAAGCCCTAATCACCACACAAACACATGGAGATTAAACAACATACTCTTGAATTTCTCAAAAGAGAAATTAAGAAATAAAAGTATTACTGGAATTAAATGAAAAGGACAATACAACACAACAAAACCTCTGGGACAT
>NW_008346548.1:12112970-12114248 GCF_000622305.1 Nannospalax galili | reverse complement strand
CTAAACCAAAAAGAGATCAACAGCTTAAACAGGCCCATAACACATAAAGAAATTGAAACAGTAATACAAAACCTCCCCACAAAGAAAAGCCCAGGGCCAGATGAATTTACAGCAGAATTTTATCAGTAATTTAAGGAAGATCTACTTCCAATACTACTTAATTTATTCAAAAAAATAGAAATGGAGGGAAAACTTCCAAATTCCTTCTATGAAGCCAGCATCACTCTCATACCAAAGACAGGTAAAGATACAACCAAAAAAGAAAACTATGGACCCATATCCGTAATGAACATAGATGCAAAAATATCTCAACAAGATACTTGCAAACCGCACACAGACACACATCAAGCTGTCCACTATGTCCACAATCTCCACTCCTTTTTAACACAGTGCTTGAAACTCTTGAAAGAGCAATAAAACAAGAGAAGGAAATTAAAGGAGTAATAATTGGAAAAGAAGAGATCAAATTATCCCTTTTTGCAGATGATATGATATTATATCTAAGGGATGCCAAAAATTCCACCAGGAAAAGACCTAGAAATTATTATCAAGTTCAGTAAAGTGGCAGGTTACAAAATTAACCTAAAAAAGTGTATAGCCTTTCTATAGACAATAACAATCAGAGAAAGAGCACATGGAAACATGCCGTTCACAATAGCTGCAAAAAAAAAGAAAGAAAAAAATCTCAGAATAAACCTGACCAAAGACATTAAAGAGGCCTACAGTGAAAATTTTAAATCTTTAAAGAAAGAGATTGAGGAAAACATCAGAAGATGGAAGGACCTCCCATGCTCATGGATTGGAAGAATTAACATTGTGAAAATGACCATCCTACCAAAAGTCATATATAGATTCAATGCAATGCCAATCAAAATCCCCATGACATATTTCACAGAATTGGAAAAAACTATCCTAAGATTCATATGGAAGCACAAAAGACCTCGGATAGCCAAAACAACCCTCAGCACTAAGAGCAATGCCGGGGGGTTACTATACCAGATTTTAAGCTGTATTACAGAGCTAGAGTCATAAAAACAACATCGTACTGGCACAAAATTAGACCCATAGACTAATGGAACAAAATTGAAGACCCAAATATGAGTAAATGCAACTTCAGCAACCTGATATTTGACAAAGGGGCCAAGAACATTAACTGGAGAAAGCATGTTCAGCAAATGGTGCTGGCAAAACTGGATCTCCACTTGTAGAAGAATGAAACTAAACCCCTATCTTTCACCCTGCACAAAATCCAAATGGCTCAGAGACCTCAATGTAAAA
>NW_008346548.1:12111890-12112957 GCF_000622305.1 Nannospalax galili | reverse complement strand
CTCTGAAACTATTAGAAGAAAACATTGGGAAAAACCTACAAGATATAGGCATAGGAAAGGATTTTCTAAACTGGACATCAATTCCTCAGGAAACAAGGGCAAGAATTAACAAATGGGACCTCGTTAAACTAAAAAACTTCTGTACATCAAGGGAGACAACCAAGGAAGCAAACAGAAAAGCCACAGAATGGGAGAAAATCTTCACCAGCAACACATCCGACAGAGGTTTAATAACCAGAATTTAAAACGAACTCAAAAAACAGAGAACCAATACAAGAAGCAACCCAATTAAAAGGTGGACTAAGGAGCTGAAAAGAGAGTTCTCAAAAGAAGAAAGATGGTTATGAAACATCTTAAAAGATGTTCAACATCACTAATAATTAGGGAAATGCAAATTAAAACCACTTTAAGATTTCACCTTACCCCAGTCAGACTGCCTAAGATCAAGAGAACAAATGATACCAAATGTTGGAGAGGATGTGGGGAAAGGGGAACACTCATCCACTGCTGGTGGGGCTGCAAACTGGTTCAACCCCTACGGAAACCAGTGTGGAGAACTCTTAAAAGACTACAAATGAACCTACCATTTGACCCAGTTATACCACTCTTTGGCATATACCCAAAGAACTCATCCTATTGCAGAGACACTTGTACATCCATGTTTGTTGCTGCTCTTTTCACAATAGCTAAGAGATGGAAGCAACCTAAGTGTCCCTCAGTTGACGAAAATGTGGTTCATTTATACGATGGGAGTTTTACTCAGCAATAAAATAAAGATGAAATCATGAAATTTGCAGGTAAATGGATGGAACTAGAAGCTGTTAATACTGAGTGAAGTAACACAGACTCAGAAAACAACCACCCCCCCCAAAACAATGTATGTTCTCCCTCATATGTGGATCCTAGCACCAAATCCTGGATAAATAAGTATGCAACCAGAGATAACTACAGGAACCAGGACAATGAAAAGAAACCAGGGAGGTAAAGGAAAATAAATAACCTGAAAGAGAGGAACAGTAGGAAACAGGCCTTAATGAGGGAGATATGGATAAAAATTGGGTTAGCTT
>NW_008346548.1:12106967-12111410 GCF_000622305.1 Nannospalax galili | reverse complement strand
CCAGATGGACTTGAACCAGTGTCCAGTCTATAAAGAGGAGGGTCAACACGGAGGAATCATTTCCTCCATGCTTCCAAGAGAAGCCAACAATGGTCGAGCAGGACCTTTGACTTATCTTCACATAGATGGAACTGATAAAAGAAAGGAGCCAGGGGCTGTGGCAGCAGAGGAAGGGGCTTATTGGGGACCAGGCCTGTCATGTCCAGAGTTGGGTCAGGAATAGCCTGACCTCTAATGGGGCTTACTGAATCATGTGGGGTGCATCTGTGGGGCCAGCCTCCTAGCCACACATCCTCATCCCACGAGGCTCATATCTCAGGGAACAGCAGTCTCTTGGTTTCTTTAGATGCCTCAGCCCCATGGACTGAGCCAATTCTCAAGTATGGACACTCACTCAGGCCCAAGAAAGGGAGTAGGAGGGGCCAGGTGGCCTTTTCTTCATCTTTTTATTTTCCACCCAGTTCCATCATCCATCCCCACTCCCAACTACTGAAGGCTTCTTTTATTTCACATCTCCACCAGCAAATGCTTCAGAAGTTTCAAGGTCCTCTGATGAGATCCACATGCTCCCAATAAACTTAGCCCTGGGCCTGTGATCTTGATATGAGAAATCTGAGCCTTGTTTAAGTTCCACAGCCCTTTTAAGTCTCTCTTCCCTGATCTAGCCTTCTCTGAGATGCTTCAGCTGTGGTGCTGCCCAGAGAGATGCTCAGGACATTTTGGCTCATTTCTCTTCTAGTCAAAGATGACCAGGAGGCTGTGCTTTGCTTCTACAAAACTGCTAAGGACTGTGTCATGATGTTCAGCTACACAGAGCTGCCCAATGGGAAGTCCAACCTGACAGTACTCAGGGAGCCAGGTGGGTAAGATTGAGGATCTATCCTGGGTCTGCTTTCTGATGCAAATCCCTGCATGGTGGCATACAGCTGTAATCCCAGCACTCTGGGAGATAGAGGCAGAAGGATGAGCAGTTCAGGGTAGTTCAGGCCAACCTAGGCTACATGAGACGGGCGGGGGGCAGGGGGAGAGGGACTGCTGGGACAGAGCACTGGGGTTGTTGAGTGGAGCTCTTGGAGGACTGGTCCTGTCCCCCTTTGGAACGTCACTGTGGGGGAAACAGACCTTAACCTGCAGGCTCATGGAGGAGCTGAGGAGGAGGAACTAGCAGAGGATTTCTACAGTAAGGAGGCCTACAGGGAGGGTGCAAGGCAGCCGGAGCTGGGGTATCCCTTGAGTTGGGGGTCATCTGGGTTAGAGCACCCAGCTCACTGCTGCTGCCTCCCAGGGCAAATTCCAAGACATATGATGACATGCTGGGAGCAGCTTCCCTGCCTGCTGCCCTGCTTGGCTCTGTGGACCACTGAAGAGGCAAAGCTTTCATCCAGATACTGACAGTTCAGCCGTGTGTTCTGGGTGTGGGGAACAACAGTTTTTTGCCTCAGACTTATTGGGATTTCTAAAATTAGCTATTTTGAAATGGGGAAGGAGTAGAAAAAAGTTTGCTGAGTCTAATATAGGCAGTTCAATTTGCAAGAGGAGTTAGGACCCCCCTCCCTACAACCACCACCACCACACACACAGCGTGTCTCTTCTTACGGGCCAGAGGCAGAAGAGGTGTGATACTAGCCCAGAATGCTTGCCTGTGGTGGTGAGGCCTTGCTTCCAAGCTCTTTGTCATTCGGGAGCACTTCACTAAGGGCTCAGCTATGTCTGGTCCCCAGCCCAGCCCTTGCAGAAGTGGTGTATGCTACCTCCTGCTTGCCCAGTCTGTACCCAAAGCCACAGATATGAAAACTGAGCTGTGGCCGAGCATCCTGCACTGGAGCTGGGCCAAGCTGGGGCCATGGAGGCACAGTCAGATAAGGGAAGGGTGGTCATTCACCAGGATACCCACCTTTGCCATCAACTGGCTATATGATCTTGGAACAGTCACTGAATTAATTCTCTGAATATTTTACTGTCTGTCCCTTGGGGAGAACTTCTATACTCACTCTAGCTTTCAGTCTTCAGAGGCAACTTGAGAGAGAGCTGACGGGAAGGTGTCTGATAGAGGTGACTGAGGCCAGACAGTATAGGTGGGTGGGTATCTGATGGTTTTGCCCACCTGGCTTCTGGTGCCTTCCAGAGTGTGGAACTTCCCCTAATGCCACGACCATCCTACTGGCCGTGGTCGGTGGCATCCTTCTGATTGGGGTGGCTCTCCTGGCAATCTGGAAGCTGCTTGTCACCATCCATGACCGCAGAGAGTTTGCCAAGTTCCAGAGTGAGCGCTCCAGGGCCCGCTATGAAATGGTAAGGAGGTGGGGGTAGGGAGATGGGTAAAGAGACTAAAAGATTGCCAAAGGCAGCCAACATCTTCAACATTAAAAACAAAGAATTAGTTGCTGGAGAAATAGATGGTTTAGTGGTTAAGAGCACTGGCTGCTCTTGCAGAGGGTTAGATTTTAGAAGAGGAGAAAAGGATGACGTTTAGAGTTTAGAAATAGGAGCCAGAGCCAGACCTGCAACAGGCAAGGAATATGTTCTTTATTCAGGTATCAGAGAAGGGCAGAAGCCTTTCTGTGGGAAGAAGGCATCTGCAACCAAGGAAAGGGGGTTTGGGGTTTTTATACGAATTCTACTGAACATAGCTGCAGGAGTTTGCTCGGTGCCAGGGTCTGGTGTGATTGAAGAGTATTTTCTTAGGCAGGGCAGGTGAGCAATCTAGGGCACTAAAGGAGACAAGTTGGCTCCACAGTCTCCTTCAATCCTGGGAGTAACCAGTTCATAAGGCCAGTTGGCCACTTTAAGGAATTTATGGTTATATTGCTTCCTTAATGAGGCTATGGCTCTCCTGTAATGTACACATTCTGTCACAGAGGACCTGGATTCAGTTCGCAGCACCCACACAGCAGCTGACAACTGTCTGTGACTCCCAGTTCCAGGGGATCCAACGCCTTCTGGCTTTCGTGGGTACTGTATGACAGAGGTATACGTGTATGCAGACAAAACATGCATAAAATAAAAATAATTCTTTTTAAATAAGAAAAAATTACACACACACACACACACACACACACACACACAAATTAGTCAGGTATGGTAGTGCACACCTGTAATTCCAGCTACTTAGGAGGCTGAGGCAGGAGGACTGAAAGTTCCAGGGCCAGCTTTGGACAACTTAGCAAGACCCTCTCTCAACATAAAAATAAAAAGGTTTTCATTCCCAGAACAAACAAAAGATCTACAAACAAGACAAAACAAACAAAAGATCTACAGCAAAGAATCAACACCCACAGTGCTATGTCTAGGACAAGACAGGAGAACTACATGCCTGGAACACATGGGGCATGTGCACACGCCTGCCTCTAGCCCATGTTGGGATTGACAGGAGGCAGAGGTACCCAAGGCAGGCTCACTGGGACAAGTCAGATGACAAGAGAGACCCAACCCAGGAAAGCAGCTGAAGCTCTTAGGGTCTGGCTCCACAGTCATGTGAGCTAGTCTCCAGGCTCATAAAGGGCTGAGCTGAGTAGGTACCCACTGATTTCCCATGCCAGTCTCTATTAAAGTTGAAAGGGACTTCAGAGGCTTTCTGCCCCACTCCTCATTTCAGAGATGAAGACCAAAAGCTCAAAGAAGGAAAGGGATTCTTGCAATCACAGGAAGTCAGAAGCAGTCGGTCCTAGAGGCTGTATCTTCCCAGTGACTGCCTAAAGAAGGGTGCCAGACCTGAGCCTGAACTAATGCATTTCCTCTTCCTTCTGTGCCTGCAGGCCTCAAACCCCCTCTACAGAAAACCCATCTCCACACACACTGTGGATTTCACCTTCAACAAGTTCAACAAATCCTACAATGGCTCTGTGGACTGACGGTATTTTTGAAAGGCTGGAGTGTGACTAAGGACAAAGATTAAGTGCCTTGGACAGCTCTTGACTTGATCACGCTAAATAGGCAAGCACCAAGATGCACTCCACTGTACCTGAGCAAGGGACCCGCTATCCACACAGGAGTTAGCTGGCCATAACCCCTGGCTGCAGGCCAGAGCCACATGAGGTCACCTCCCTCCAAGCCTGGGAAAAGCAAGGAGACATTGGCATTCTCGGCTTCCCTGCTGCCTGCAGCTTGCAGTCTGGATGAACTGCTGAGGCCTGGGCTGCCTCTTCCTTTCCTGCCTGGTCAGACAAGAAGGTACTGGGGAGGGTCCACGTGTGCAAAGCCAGTGTGCAGCTTGGCTTTTTCATGTTGATCATTTTTATATGAAATAAAAAGGTCATGCATTTATGGTGGCGATCTGATTTCTGGTTATCTAAGAACTGTCTGCTTGGCACCTTTGGGTGTTGGTGGTAGGATCAGTGATGTACATGTTGAAGACACACACTTTGCAAATGTTAGCCTTTTTTTTTTTTTTTTCCTTTCCTTGTTTGTTTAGTGTTTTTGTATTGAAAAGGAAAGAGACTGGAC
>NW_008346548.1:12072948-12106858 GCF_000622305.1 Nannospalax galili | reverse complement strand
CCTTTTTTTTTTTTTTTTTTTCCTGTCCATGTTTGTTTAGTGCTTTTGTAATGAAAAGGAAAGAGACTGGAATTGAAAGTAAAGATCGAAACCAAACAAATTTGTGTTGGCTTGATAACTCTATGGCACATGTGTTCCTACCTGAGTGGTCTTGATGGTCTCTAGTAGACACTGACATGGCCACATACTTCAAGGACAAGGACCTGAGCCAGTCCCATACTCCAGGGCTCCCCAAACAGGGCTCCCTGAGGTGCATGGGCAATTAGGGTGCTTCAAGAGAACACTGAGCAGGTAGCTTTGGGCCTCCCAGGTTTTTCTTAGAGAGTTCTGGATGGAAATAATGCAAACCACTCCTGGGTTCCCGACTGGGTCCTGCAGTGCAGAGGCTAGAAATAGATGGCACAGGTGCAGAAGTTGGAGCTGCGTAGTTTCCATACAAAACACTTCTTATACAGCATCAATAACATGCTCTGACCAATGCCTTCCCTCCTTAAACTCCAGGGTCCCACATGGGCCCAAAGCATGAAACTCATTTCAGCTTCTGTTTTCTGCAGAGCCGTGTAGTCTCCTTAGGTTCCCTTCAGAGATGGAGGAGATCCCAGTAGCTGTCTAATCCATTTACAGAAGAGGAAGCAGACTCTCAAAGAGTGGAAGTGGCTTGCCCAGGGTCAGGCTAGCCAAGGACAGCCTGGTACTAAAGTTCTCTACCCCTGCTTTTTCTTACCAGATCTTTCACTAATGGTTTCTATTACAGCTTCAGCTTCACTTCAAGTCTATGGGACCTTTGTTCCAAATCCATCTCTTATTAGCTTTGGACCAAATTCTTCTTTCTTACTTGGCTGAATGCTGATACCAGAACGAATGCTGATTATCTGGGGCAAAGAGGAGAGATTCTGGGCATCTTCCTCTTATGGAACTTCGGAAGCTGCCTTAAGTCCCTTTACAGATACACAACAAAGAAGAAAATAGTGGCTTTGAGACTTGCTAAATTGAAAAAAAAGGAGGAGGAGGGGGAGAGGGGGAGAGGGCGAGGAGGAGGAAGAGGAAGGAGAAGGGGAGAAGGAGGGGGAGGGGGAGGAAGAGGGGGAGGAGGAGGAGGAGGAGGAACAGTTCTCTCTCATTCTCTTGTGGGTTTCCTGGAGCCTAAGCATTAACTTGTCCTGATGTGGAGGTTAGTTACAAGGAAGGGACAGCCACCTTCAGTATCCTTCTGCCCCCTGCTGGAAGTTCTTGACAGAAGCAGTTAATTCTGACCCAATGCCAACCATCATGATTTCTTTCCTTAAGTTTGCACAATTACCTGAAAGTGGTAATAAGCCATCTATTCCCAATGCCTCATTTACAACCCATTCCAAGATCTTTCACATTATATAAAATACAATGTATATATATGTAAAATACAATGACTAAGACTTTGTGTGTGTATAATTCGAATTTTTTTAAAAAGTTTATTTTGTGTGGGATGGGGTGGGTACATGATGTCAGGTGAGGGCCATGCATGTGGAGATCAGAGGACGATTTTGTGGAGTTAGTTCTCTCCTTTCACTCTCATATGGGTTCTGGGGATCAAACTCAAATCACCAGGATTACATGGAAGAGACTTTCACACACTGAACTATCTTGCCAACCCTGTTGGTTTGGTGGGTTTTTTGTTTTGTTTTGGTTTTGGGTTTTTTTGGTGTGTGTGTGTGTGTGTGTGTTGGTCTTCTTGAGACCTCCTGCCTCAGCCTCATGAGTGCTGGAATTACAGGTGTGTGCCACCATACCTGCATCAGAGATCTGTCATTTTATAATTTAAAAGTATTTCTATGGGGGGGTGAAGAAATGGCTCAATGGTTAAGAGCAGTGGCTGCTCTTGCAGAGGACCTGGGCTCAATTCCCAGCGCCCACATAGCAGCTAACAACCTGTAACTCCAATTCCAGGGAACCCGATCCCCTCTTTTGACCTCTGCAGGCATTGCACAACATGGACACAGTTACAGTCAGGCAATACAGTCATACACATAAAATTTAAAAATTAATAAAATGGGTTTTTGGGGTTTTTTTAAATGGCACTTTGGAACCATTTCTCCTGTAGCTATTTGGACTGTCTCTGTGACAATGCAGAGGGTGCAGCAGGGGCTCGTGGTGGCTGGGACGCTCTCCCTATCCCTCTTGGGCTACTAAAGCACACCATAGATGGACGGGAGCCTTCTAATGCAGGGGAACAGGCCATTATGGCTGTGGCGCTACAAGAAGAACTTGTCAATCTCAGGAGGAAAAAAAATCTCTGGTATATGAATGGAGAGATTTTCTTATAATAATTAGTAAGCAATAAAGAAGAGCTGTTTATCTTTGTAATCAGTTTGCAGGTGGCTTTTCTTTTGTTTTTGACAGGGTTTCATTATGTAGCCCAGGCTGGCCTTAAACTGGAGATCCTCCTGCCTCAGCCTTCCCAGTGTTGGGATTATAGCCATGCACCACCACAGCAGTTTCTATTGATGTTAATAGATTTCCAAATGGTGTTTAGGATTTTGTGTGTGTGCCTTTGTACATGTATGTAGGCATGTTCATGTGTGTACAGGTGCACACGTGTGCATGTCCATGGAGGCCAGAGGAAACCTCAGGTATCATTCCTCAGATACTATCCACTCTCCCCCCTTTTTTTGAGAAAGAGTCTCTGACTGGCATTGAACTCATGAAATGGGCTAGGCTGCTGGCCAGAGAGCTCCAGGGATCCTGTCTCCACCTCCCCAGTGCTGGGATTTTTTTTAATGTGGGCTTTGACAAAGACTTTACTGACTAAACCATCCCCCCCTTAGCATTTTATTAATTACTTTGAATGACTTTTTTCTAATTAAAACATTCTAGATGGACATGATAGGAAATAAAGAAAATTATAAAGTCAAAATTGTTTAGAATCATTCCACTCAGAGGCAACCACTGATTTTGACCTTTGTTATAGTTTGGATCTTACTGTCTCTCAAAGACTTGTGTGTTAAAGGCTTCATCCCCAGCTTTGAGGTACTGGTGACTGGGAGGTCTTCCAGTCTTTGGAGGTGTGCCCTTGAAGAATATGTTGGAACCCAGGCCCCTTTGTCTCTCGGTTTCATTCTGAGCTGTGAGGTGAGTGGCTTTGCTCAGCCACATTCTCCCCACCATGACATGCTGCCTCATCACAGCAACTCAGCAACACAAGGTGGAACCTCCCAAACCGTGAGCCAAAGTATACCTTTTCTCTTGGTTCTGGGGATCCAAACTCAGGTCCTCGTGGTTGTGCAGCAAGTGCTTTACCCACCAAGCCATCTCCTCAACCCAAAGAACATAATTTTTAACAACTCAGCTACATCTCTTCTACAGATGTCTAAGTGATGGCAGACAACCATGTCACTAGGTTCCAGGCAAGCAGGGCCAGCTGGTCGTGTTAGGCAGTCATTTCTGGATCCTCAGCATGTTCTACTTAGAGGGGCTGCTCAGTGCAGGGAGCTAATCCAGGGTGAGGATGCTAGAGGTGGGGCAGGCCAAGTCTGCACAGACACTTGCTGACACACGGATGTCCTTGTCAGAACCTTGGTTGTGTGTTCAGTCTCACTTCCCACTGAAACAGCCTTGCCTGATGGTTGCAAAGCCTCAAGCAATCAGTTCTGTCTCTCAGGTAAATGTCATGTCCATTTTAGGGACATGGGAGGATTTAGCTTCTCTGTTATGGCTTTGGAATCACAGGAAGCTCAGGCTGCTAAGTTATTACCCCAGGGACTGTCCCAGCTACTCATGGTCTCTGAGCCCACTGCCCAGCTCTGAGCTGGATGGGAATTTCTGGACCTTCTATGCTGTCCTGGGCTATTCCCTCCCTTATGTACCCAAGGCAGGGTCTGATTCTGTCCTAGTCCCAATTTCCAGGGTAAAAGGAAAGTTTTTCCTTGGTGGCAGGGGAGAGGATATTCTGCCAAATCAGTGTTTATACCAAAACCTTGAACTTTAAATGTTAAAAACATTTTCTAGCCGGGAACAAGCCTTTAATCCCGGCACTTCCAAGGCAGAGGCAGGCAGATCTCTGTGAGTTCAAGGCTAGTCTGGCCTCCATAGTGAATCCAGGCCAGCTGTGATTACAGGGAGACCCTGTCTCAAAAAGACCAAAACAAAACAAAACAAAACATACTTTAATTGCTTCTCTTTGTATTTCTGTTGTCACTTTTCGGAGGCTCAAAGGCCAAATATGATTACAAGGGTTAAGGGGAAGCAAAGTGGCACAGGAGGCCACATTGCAAATGTTAGACACCAAAATTTAAAAAAGAACAATATGGCACCCATATCTTGTAATCCAAAATGAAATCAGCATTTACTACAACAGCATTAACTATAAAATAAACGTGAAGAATTCTAAGTCCTCACTTTTTCATGCTTGGGGCGGGGCGGGGGGGGCAGTAATGAGATCCCTTCAAAAAGGAGTTCCTTCCTAGCACCAATGCAACACATCCACCTGTTAAAGAGTGAAGAAAGCAAACTGCAGAGCATATGGGGTTCCCTCCCATCATTTCAGTGATGGGAACTGGAGTTCCTGTGTTAAGTAAGATCCAGGGTTCCCACCAATGTCTAGGAATAGCCAGAGCTGATGGAGCAGCTATAGGTAGAATAGTTTTGTTTTCCTGGTAACTGGGCTGGATCTGGGGGGTACCACACCCCACTAGGTGCATTTAGGGGGCCAATGGGCAAACCAGGGCATTTTCTTTTATGGTGATCTAAGTCAGAGGAATGAACAGAAACACTAGAATTTGAACTCAGAACTGGCACAGTGCACTTCCACTCACATGCCTTTGGCCAAAGCAAGTCACATGGCTAAGGCCAATATCAGTGGAGTGGGAGAACTGCAGAGTCAGGTGGCAATGTGTATACCTCTTAATTGAATGGTGAAGGAACAGTAAATGTATAGCTGTATATCTACATCAGACAGATTCATCTATCCTTACAGGAAGGGTCAAAAAAACAAACAAAAATAAAAACCAAAACAAAACTGTAGTCAAGAGACAAGGATTCTAGTTCCATGGAACCAGCTCTTCTGTAACTTGTATAGGTTGTCTTTCCATGGGCCTCACTTTCTTCATCTGTAGAATGGGATGGTTGGATGGGCTAATCTGTGAGGGACTGCCAATTTCAGTTTCCCAGGAATCTGGTCAGAGCTACCACTTCAGTGACTGATAGATTCCCTTCTCTCCAATTTACCAGCTTAGGCTAACACCCAGCCTCCACCCTTTGAAAGACACATATTCCTCACAGCTGGTGTGGGCAGCAGAAGAGCTTGGTGTGGGCAGCTGAAGAGCTTGGCATATACCAAACCGTGAGGGGACTCCAGGGAAGGACACTCATGATCAGCTGCTACCACGGATGGGGAACCATATATCTGGGCTTTGGATTCAGCTTGCTTAAGTCCTACCTTCTCAGGGTCTGTGGACAGTTACCTGTCCCCAAGCTTCCAGCACTACAGTGACAGTCTGCTTCTAGGCTAATTCCTCTGACTTTGCAACATACTCCTTTGGGTGCTAGGAAACTATTTCTTCTCAAAGCTCCACCGTTTCTAGAGGACATGGTTAGTGAGCACCTTTGCTCCCACTCAGCATGCATCTCAGTGGCCTATACTCCTATGCACTCAGGTGTGGTTTTCAAATTATAGGTATTTCCTTCATTTGGGGGTGAGAGAGGAAATACCAGGCAACCAACCTAGGATCTTGTTCATTCCAGTCAAGCACTGTACCAACTGAGCTACACCCCTAGCCCCTTCCTTACTTATTTTTGGATTTCCTTCTCATAATGTCTTTTTTTTTTTTTTTTTTCAAATAGTCATGGCTCTGGCCACTAAACTTGGTATCTTTTCCCTTATCATTTTTTTATTGATTTTTTAATGTGTGTATTTCATACAGAACATCCCAAATAACCTTATTCATCTTTATACCTGCCTTCCAAATGGCATCCTCCCATAGCCTCCCCCAACCCCACTGGAGCCCATACACTCTGTCAGCCCTATTACTGCCCACTGTGTTGTCAGTGCCCCCAGCCATTCCCCAGTGTAAGTCTATCTGCTGAGTCTAGTCAGCCTATCTAGAGTCCCTTGTTTCAGGAAGATCAGCTCTTCTTCATCTAGCAGCAATCAGTTGCCAACAATCCTTTAAATAAGATTCCCCTCATCATTTCTATTTCTTTGTATCTTTTCCAGATTTTTAATATATTTATTCTACTTTCTCTTACAGTTTATAAACATAGATCTTTAAAAATTTTAAATGTTAGCTCCCAAGTAAAATAGTCTTATTTGCTGTTTCAACCTTTAGGGGTGAAACCCTGACAGGTGCCCCAACAGATCACTTCTACCCCTAGCATCAGCAGAACCCAGGACCAGGAACCTCTCTTCAGTAAGCATACCAGTCCTCCTTCCCCTCCACCCCATGGTCATGGAGGCTTTTCTTTGCTGCTGAATGTCTTCTGGCATACTATTTCCCTTTCCTGCTCTTAGCTCTGCACACCCTGAGAGCTGGAGTGGACCTGTTGTGAGAGTCTCAAGGCAAGTACCCCTGAGCTAGGCTTGGCCACCAGTTCCAATATTTCAGTCAGAGATTGGTACTGAACAGAGACAGGAGATTGTTTGAACAAGGTCTTGCTATGCTATGTAGACCCAGCTGGCCTGGAGTCCACTATGTAGCCCAGGCTGGCCTCAAATTTGCAGCAAATTCTCCTGACTCAGCCCCTTGAGTGCTGGAATTACAAGTGAGCCACTGTGCCAAGCTTTTTGTTGTTCTGAGACAGTGTTGCACTATGTAGCCCAGGTTAGCCTTGAACGCATGACCCTCCTTCAAACTCAAAAGTGCTAGGATTATAGGCATGAGACACCATGCTTTGCCAAAGGAAGGAACTTTATCTCCAGTGATTGACAGGAAGTTGAAGGGTGTTTGTTTTTAGTGAGAGGAAAGCCTCTGAGTAGCTGGGGTTTGCACAGCTGACAGAGCAGGTAGTCTTTCTCAGGCCACAGGTCTGAATGATCATTACCTCAGCTCTAGTCCTTCAAGGAGTTCTGTTTTTTTTTTTTTGCCCCAATGCCATCACTTGAGGGGAACAGTCCAACTCCATCAGATGATTGCTCTTGCCCTGGGGTAGCTGCTCTCATATGAAAAGTAGCTTCATTATGGGGTGAGCTATCCTATTAGGTTCACTGCTTATGGTTAATTTTGGTCCTTGTCATTAAGATACTTACTGTCAGTCCCTAAGGTAACTGCAGAAGAGAGTGATCAGGAGGTAAAAGAGAGCCAGAGAGGGACAAAATGGAGGGGTTAGGCCAGTGAGTGGCACCCTCCTTCAGACATTCGGGTAGTCAAACCCACCAGCTACCTGCAATGTGCACACCAGGATGCTGATCAGCCTCCACTGAAAGCTCAGCCCCTGCAGAGCCAAGATGATACAGGTGGCCCTTAGAGGTCTCTCCCTCCTGACTCCTCCCCTAGTCCTGAGTTTCCCTCCTAGAGTTCCGCACCACCCAGCTTGAGGAGCCGATGCCCTACACCTGTGCTCATGGGTGCTCTGGCAGAGCCTGCAGGGTCAGGCAAAGCATTGAGACTTTCTTACATGCTAGTCCCAGGAGTCATTTGATCCAAGAGAAGCAGAACGCTAAAGACATCTGCAGGGTGCCATCTTCACCAGGGCTGCTGTCTGGAGCTGTCCCTGCAGCACGGGTAAGAGTGAAAAAGTCAGCCTGGGGCTGGATGTGAGGCTGAGCACTCACCAAATCTGCACTGTAGCTCTTAACATGGGAACAGTACCCAAGGGTTTCATAGTTCCTCTGCACTAATCATCTATGGGCTTCTTTGCTACATGTCCTGAGGGTGTGTGAGGGTCCTCCAGTACTAGCTGTGTTAGTACTACAGCTATTCTGGGCACCGTTGGCACCGTTCCTGTTTTCCCACTAGAATTTGGTGTCTCAGAGCCCTGACAGCTCAAGTTCTTCTCTTTCTGTAGCAGTCAATTGTGCTCTGCTTTCATGACCCCATGCTGTTCAGCTTTTGCTTAGAGAAGAGGCCTGTAGCCAAGGCTCACCCTTAAGAAATAATCCAGACTCCTGGGACACCCATTAGAAATTCAGATGCCCAGTCTTACCATATACTACATCATCCCAGATGGTGCAGGACATAGAACCCTGTTTCAGTGAGGGGCTCACTGCTCTGACTTCCTTTCCCATTACCTGCCAGGAGTTCTAGGGGAGCTACAGTAACACAGAGCCCACGTTTCTGAAGAAAGGACAGGAGCATGTGAGTTCTAGCAGGAAAAGGAGGCAGACTTCAAAGCCATCTTGCTGCAGAGAACTGATCAGAGATGCAGAGGTGCTGGTTCTATTGCACAGCTGTTCACAGGGCTGGAGGTGGAGCCTCCATGTTGGAACAAGCCTCCAAGTAACTTTCATCAGGTTAAACTGGGAGAGCCTCTGGCTGAGTGACCTCACCCTGAGGCTTCAGCATCTCTAAAGGTCTCAGCTTCAATCACTAAGACTTGAAGATACTTGAAAGATTCCTGCAGGATTTTATATATAGAGAGAAAACGAATGTTAAATAAGAACATTCATCAGGAATTGGGTTCTCCGGGATAGGCCCAGGGCCATGTCCCTACCTTTGCCTCTGGCCTTCTTGTTCTTTGTTTCTTTTCCACAGAAGACATTTCTCTGGAGATGTGGCACTGGGGCCCTGAAGCTCTTGAAGTGGAGACTTGTAAAGCAAACAATAAAACCCTGATTGAAATCCCAGACTGCTGTGATTAAGAATGGGCAGTCATGTGTGCAAATAGCTGAGATGGCAGAGAAAAGGCAGGTGACCTGACGCCTGTACCGCCAGCAACTGAACTCCAGATGGGAAAGGGGAGTTCATGAATACTGGTGGAATGGGAATGGGCACAGCTTCACACAGCTGCCACTCTGATCTGCCCAGGTGCCACCTTGAGTGTGAAGTGGTCATACAGGTCCACACCCTTCACTCTACACTCCAAAGATGTATCCTGAGTAGGTCAAATCAATGAAAAAATGGGGAAAATTGGTGTTACAGAGATGGCTCAGTGGTTAAAGGCATTGGCTGCTCTTGCAAGGGACTTGGATTCAGTTCATAAGACCCACACAGTGGCTAACTCCAGTTCTGGGGGATCCTATGCCCTCTTCTGGTCTCTGCAGGCACTGCATGCATGGGTGCACATATATGCAGGCAAAACACTCATACATAAAATACAAAGGAAAAAAAAAATTTAGTGGAGAAATCTGTGTATTTGAGCCCAGGGACAGGCTGTTATTCATCCAGAACCTCAGGAATTTCTGTAAGAACTAGAACATTTGGGACCAGAGTGAGGAGAGGCCGTCTGGTTGCTTATGTCACATGTGGATTATGGAAGGGCCTGTGAGGAGAGGAGGTGGAGCTCCCAGCTCCTCCACAGCAGAAGCCCAGAAATGTGAATATTTGGTGTACACTGAGTTCTCTTTACTATCAGTGTTAGAATTTGTGGGAGGCTGTACATTTGGCTCTGGCCCTGCATGAGGCTCTACAGACCAAACCAATAGAGTTTAATCACAGTAGCTATACTTTCCTGCAACAAACTAAGCTGTAAACAGGCTGGCTAAGCTACTGTCAATTAGGTTATGTTCTATGCTTCACTTCTTTTTCTGTCTTGGTCAGATGACATTGTTGGTTGGTATCAGAACCTGCACTGGGGGCTGTCTGATTTGTGTCTCTTTGCTCAGTTAAACTCACGTGCTGTAACTGGCAATGACTTTTCCTTAATAGTTTCAGTACAGTTGGCAAGGTTGCAAGAAGAGCCCCAGTGACTCCTGGGAGCATTGAGTAACCAACCTGGGCCCACCATTTCTCACTGCATCTGGGAATCAAAGTTAGTTCTCTTGGATTTTAACACTCTGTATGTTTGTATATTGAAGTGAGTTTCAGCAAACGTTTTGGTCCAAAGTATGGAAGTCTTAAAAACCAGCCTGGGTCCTGAAAAGAAGCCTTAGGTGTCTGGACTAGGTTCAGTAGGAATAAGATCTGGTCTTATAGAGGTGAGACTAAACTGCACTGGGCTTATTAGGCTGGCAGACTATTAAAGATAAGAAAGACAGCTATGGGCTCATCTAGTCAAGGGATCTCACTTTCTGGAACTCCGAGACACTGTGCTATGAGACTGCACAGCCTGGGATTATACCTAGCATGCTGAGAGGGTATGAAGCTTTTGGGGTTGGTGGTGGCTGCCTGGACCAAACAGTCTGGGTTCTAGGTTAGGAAATGCTTCTCCATTTAGAACTCAAAGCAATTTATAAGAACGCTCAGGGACTGGAAAGATGACTCTGCAGTTAAGAGCACTGGCTGCTCTTGCAGAGGACCAGGGTTCAGTTCCCAACGCCAACAGGGCAGCTAACAACCCTCTGTAACTCCAGTTCTAGGGATCTGATGCCCTCTTCTGACCTCCTCAGGCATTGCACACACACAGCAGGTACATTTATGTATATGAAGGCCAAACACTCATATACATAAAAATAAATTTCAAAAATTTTCTAACAGGCCAATTGCATGAGATTTAAAAAATAAAAATCTTAGCATAATGGAAAAGTGTATAGTTTCAGCATGGAAGAGGCTGTCTGCTCTATTGATGTTAGTGGGTCCCACCCTGCACTCAGTAATGTAGTTGAAAAGTACCCAGGCTGCCTTGGGAAGAGTCCAGTCTTTGTTGAAGAGGAATATATGGAAGAAGAGCTCTTGTTAGTGAGGGGCTTCCCTCTGCACCTGGAGAGGGGACCAAATCACCAGCTGCTTTCAGAGAAGCAGCAAAGACCAGGTCTGTACATTAGCTTTGCCATTTTGTCTTGGCCAAGCATCCTACTTACACTGCTGTCTTAGCAGGCCTGAAGTCTAACCTACCTAATTGCTGTTGTAGATTCAAAAGGGCCAGGGCCCTGGACTCAGCCACCTTGCTGAAATGAGCCAAATGATTGGGCTGAAGATGTCTTCGAAATGAATGGTTTTTAATGAATGAGGTAGACAGTTATTCCAAGGCCTCTCTTAAGGTGGAGAACTGTCCTGTGGTTAAGAGCTGGTCTAGAGATCTGTGAACAGCAGAGTCCTTTAAAGGCTCTGTTCTTAAGGATATCAAGGGGGCACTTAGCTTTGTTGCTTTTCAGGTGCTTTCAACTTATCTATGATAGTATTTTGGAGTGGTTATTCCTGAACTTCTCTAATGGCTAACTGTTGAACAAAAAATTTAAGCATAATGGTCATGAATGAGTAAATGCACAGAAATCAGCAAACGATCTTGTTTGGGAGAATCTCAGTAATCTGAGGTGATAGGTAGTGGAGGTTGGATTAAATGATGGATACTTTTGGATTAAGTCATTTTGAGGTTAAAATGCTGAGACTTTTTTCCTTAGTCATCCTAATTTTACTGTGACAGAGGGTAGTCAGAAGACGTGATCTTGGAGACTTCCCAAGTTTGATGATTGGAAAAGGCTGTAAAATTGTTCCTGCTTTCACTGAGAAAGCCCGAATCCCCAAGAAAACACTGAACGACAGGATGCACTCACGTAGCAGGTATTTGACCTGTTCCATGTTGTTTGGGGCAGGGATGTGGTGGCAATCAAGGTGGGTGTGGTGCGCCTTCATTCGAATCACAGGTGAAACAGATATACAAGTGGAAAACACAGAAAGGGAGCAACTGTGCCAAGTTCTGTGCAGAAAAGATTGCCTCTCACCGTGCTTGCATTTGCAAACATGAACAGATGGATATTGAATTGCACTCTTCATGTCAGCTGTTGCCATCTACTTAATACCAAACAGCACTGGTCTGTTTCATGTTAATTATGCTAATGGAGCATCTTGGTTTTGTGGTACAGGAAAGCCAGATACATTTCTGTTAAAAAGACATAAAAGGCTTGGTACTATGAGAAAACATGTTCCTAAACATTATGAAATGGTGCACATCTGCAAACAGATATCCAAGTCTAAACTGCTTACTTCCTAGACTGTCACTATAAAGCATAACTACTTGTAAACAATTCTAATAAAATTACAAACTACTTACGTGAAGAACATGACATGTTTCTGGACAGTAAAGCTATAAAGTATATCCAGCAAAATTAGAACCTGGCTCCTTTTGGAGTTCTTTTTGACCCTAAGAGTGTGTGATTGCTATGTATATAGCATTGGCTTGAGCTGATCTTAAGAACCTGAGCTTGTTGAGGTTTTGACTACCTAGAAAAGATCTTTCATGTGTACGCACGAACACATTTGTATGTGCATTCATGGCAGATAGAGGGGATTGAACTCAGGTCATCAGGCGTGACATGACAGGAGGTAACTTTACGTACTGGCTTAGTCAACTCATTTTTTAAGAAATATTTTTAAATTTTATGTGTATGAGTGTATTGCCTGCATGTAAATGCACCCATGTAGTACAATGCCCATGGAGATCAGAAGAGGGTGTTGGATCCCCTGGAACTGGAGTTACAGATGGTTGTTAGCTGCCATGTGGGTGCTGGGAACCAAACCCAGATCCTCTGCAAGAGCAGTCAGTGCTCTTAACTCTCTAGCCCCTATTCACCTTATTTTTTTGAGACAAGGTCTCTCACAGAACCTGAAGCTCATTAATTTGGCTAGACTGGCTTGGCCAGTGAGTTCCAGGTATCTCCTACGCCCTAACCCTCTGGGTTACAGATGTGCAGCTGCTGCTGGCCTTTACAAGGGTACTGGGGATTCAAACCCAGGTTCTCCAACCTTACCAACCAAGCCATCTCCCTAGCCTGAGTTTTCTTCATTGAGATTTTCCCTATAGTTGTTTAGCTTTGTTTACAGTTGCCTTTTTGAGGTAGCTGAATGAATTCTTTAAGACTGGTTCAAATTTAAATGGATGGCTACATAGGCCTGAAGTGTATAAACAAAACTAGTATCTGAAAAGAATTCAGTGTTAAATGTGAATCTATGGAGGGCCTGGACAGCCACTTGGTGTTTCCGGGTTTAGAGTTTCTATCATTAGAAGTTTTACACTGTATTACTTTTCACAGAGCAGGCAAAATGAAATGGCTTATGGGAAGTACCAATATGGCTACTATCCTAAAATTGCTAAAATAAAGCTATATGCATGGTACCTATAATCCTAGTACCTGGGAGGCCTAGGACGATTTTAAGTTCAAGGTCAGCCTGGGCTACATGACAAGACTAATTGCCAAAATGATTACAGCCAATGTGCAGTGTCAAGCACTTCTTGAGAAGACTCAAAACTTGCAGTGGTCTGTTCTTGCTATCTGATGGACTACTCGATTATTTACAAGAGGATTTCATGCACTTGCCACCTTCTAGGCTATAAATATGCTCTACTAGTCTATGTTCTTGGCTTATACAGAAAGAGTCCAAGCAGAAAGGCCAATAGAGTAGCTAGAGGCCACTGGGAAATGTTTTCCTTATAGGATGATCATTGGAGACACCTCCAGTGACAAATCCATTTTCTTGGGTAAACTGTGTAACTGTTAAACAGTGTTACACTGCCATGCAGTCCTCAGAAAGGCTGATACCATTTCAAAACTGATTTATAAGGTGGATTGGATTGCCTGCAGAGTGTTCATGGGTAGCATATTCACCAGAAGTCTGTGTCCTTGAAAGAACCTTACATATTTCCTACTTTTCCAAAATTCTGATATGAAGAAATAGTGTAGGGCTTTACTGCCAACATATACTTTCACTAGGTAAAGGAAGCGTTGACAGTCAACCCGAAGTCCTCATCTTCTAGAAATCAAAGACTGTTCCTGAATCTTTGTAGAGGGGACTGCAGGGCCTCAACTTAGGTCTCTATCTTATAACTGAAGGGGCCCCTCTGAACTTCTGGAACCACACCGCTGGTAAAGCCCAGCAGGAAGGTTTTCCTAGAAGCTGATAGCTTTCCCCAGACATCAGAACAAGTTCATCATGAGACTCCTGTCTTAAATTTTCCTTGATTATTTACGCCTTTTCCTTGATGAGATTACACTGTAATCAAGTTTTTTTGTTTTTTTTGTTTTTTTGTTTTTTTTTTGCCAACAGTGTCGGAGGACACTTCCCGTTAACACTCCCCTCCCTCTGGCTCTTACATTCTTTCCGCCAATCTCTTCTGCAAAAGTGCCTGAGCCTTGGAGGGGGTGATAGGTGTGGGATGATCATCCCCCCTTGGTGGCAAGGCACTGACCTTTTGGGTCTCTCTGTGTTTTCCATGGGCTGTTGACCCATTTCAGTGGGATTTCATCTACTATAAAAGAACTTTCAAGCATTTTTTTAACTGCTTTATTTTCACTTTATTATAGGGTGCTAGGTTATTTGCTGTGTAAGGTGCAGTTGCTAATACTTTTATAGATAAGACATGTAGATTGGGTATTGCAGGAATTTGTTATAAGAAAATTAGCAGGCTATTTGTTTAATAGATTGACCTTGCTCATTCTTTAATCATTTGATTTTGCTTGCTCCTAAGGGTCCTGTTTAAGAAGCATGTTCCACCTCATAGTCACCACAGTATTCTCAAGCCTTGAATATTTATTCTGCTGAATGCTAAATGATCTCTCCCAGCAGGAATAAGAACTTAAAGAACTGAAGATAATGGTGACTCAGTTGGTGAGAACGTAGACAAAAGGGGGAAATGGTTCAAATATGTGGGAAGCTGTGAATTTGGCCTGGAGGCCTGCACCAGGCCTAGTGGATCATGCCAACATAGTTTAACCACAGTACCCAGTTCTGGTTGGTTGTAGGGATTGACTAATCACACTGTAGCAGCTAAGTTCTACACTTGGCTACTCAATTTCTTATTCTAAGGAATTCTCCCTTTCAACACTAGCAAAGATGACTGCTATTAACAGCAGTCAGGATCGGGTACCACTGCTTTCTTAGATGCAGCAGCCTGTCATCCAAATGAGGCAAGAGGAAGCTGGGACTGACTTCCTACACTGGTTGCCTGGAAGGAGAAAATGAACCAGAGCTAAAGCTCCTACTCCACTTAAGTGTGATGTTGCTGATCCCTTAAGCAACGTCACACTTAAGTAACTAACATAAGATGTTATAAGGATAACTTACACACACTGACTTTAGCCTCTTGTATCCTAAAATGTGCCTCACTGCAATTAAAAGAATTAAGCAGTCTAGTCCTGGCAACCACAAATGTGGTTGTTGAACAAATACCAGTGTCAATAAAATCAAGCTTTAAAAGGAGCCTGTCCCTCACTGGTCCTGTGCAGGAGTCCAAGCAGCAGTGAGGGCAATGAAGCTTTCAAGCCAAGGACTTTTGAGACACCACTTATCTTCATTCAGCATCTTCTCATCAATGTAGTTGAGGTATCAAATAGCAAGCCTACTCAGATACGCTTCCCAAGCAGCCTTTCTGTACATTTCAGCTGCCTCCAAGCGGTTAGCTGCTGCAAGTATGCCCCGGCCCACAATGACGACATCAGAACCTCGTGTGCCAATAACTTCTTGAGGACTATTGTACTGCTGGCCAAGATGATCTGCTGTAGAAAAACAGAACTACTTAACATAATGCAAAAATCAGAAAGTGTGGCACATGACTCCTGAAATAGGATCTGACCAACTTTAATAAAAATATATTTCTGCTTTCCAAACAGACGTGACTGGACTCACTCGATCAACCAGAGATTTCAGGGTAAGTAAAGAGCATTTATGAGACATAACGTGGTTTCACAATTGAAGAGGATGTTAGTGTTCACTGTTGGGAAAGTTCCCAAGACATCTAACCTGACCACAACTCTTTCTGCTATAATCCTAGCATCCTAATCCTCAATGACTGCTTTGTATTATTTCTGTTGTTCTGAACATTGGGTCGAATGGCTTATGCTTTAGATATTCCTATATGTCCTACCTGGTGAAACAATTACAAGGGCTATTCACATCATCCCAAAGATGCCTCTCCAATACTCTGAGGTCAGTATGATTATCCCCACTTTACCTGAGATTAAAAGTAGTTTAGTATCGGGGATATACCTCAGTTTAGAGGGCTTGTATAGCATATGCAAGGCCCCAAGATCAATCTCCACTAAAAAAAAAAGATTTTTTAAAGGTGAACCAGGGCAATAGAGAGAGACCCTGTCCCAAAAAACGAAGAGTGTTAGCCCTTCCATTGGTAATTAGGAACACCAAGAACGCAAATCTACCCAACTCCCAATGTTTAGCATAAATGTAGTTTAAAAATTACTAAGAGTTGTTGAATATCAAGGCAACCACTCCTTAGGTAGGAAATGGTTCTGCTGTAATGTATAAAATCTGAGATGGGAAATGGCACAGAAAAACTTCAGTGAACTTTAATATCTGCATCTCAATTTTCACTAGTCTGCTAGTTTTCTTCCCGATTCACTTTCTCTAATGTCATTTAAAGTCACTAAAAACAAGCTGGGCGTGGCGACATATGCCTTTAATCCCAGCACTTGGGAGGCAGGTGGATCTGTGAGTTCGAGGCCAGCCTGGTTTACATAGCAAGTTACAGGCCAGCTGGGACTGCAGGGAGACCCTGTCTCACAAAGAGGAAGGAAAAAAACAAAAAACAAAACAAAAAACCCTAAAAACAAAAGCAGTTCTTTTTCTTAAGTATGACAAATACTATATAAAATAACCCCAAAATTAATGTTCATTCACTAGTTCTAGTAGTTCAGGTTTAAAAGGTGTTTACCAGTTTTTTTCAATCTAAACACTAAACCTTGATGCAGTATCCTAGAAACATAGACACACACATACTGGCACTCCCTGATTGTAAACACCAGACATCAACAGAATGTTTCCACATATTATGGCTCATTTCTAAACTAGGAAACACCATGAGTTGTAAAAGAAATGCAGTAACTCCAGATGAGGAAAAAACAATTGATCATATACAAAATATACCCCAAACTGTGTGTATGAGAACAGCCAAAGGTACTGACTTTTATTGTACATACGGCACTTTCAGAGAGAGGAGCTAGACTTGAGGGAACAATGGTGTGGAGAGGTGGGTATGTTAGGAAAAATAACTAGCATAAAATTTACTGTTGGGTCTCACTCTGTAGCCCAATCTGGCATTCTTTCTAGGCAAGCACCATCATACCCAGCTCTTAAACAAAAAACAAGACAGGCATGATGATGCATACCTTTAATCTCAGCACTCAGGAGGATTTCTGTATTTGAGGCCATCAGGCTATATAGTGAGATCCTATCTCAAAATAAAACCAGGTTGTCAACATGATGAACTTCACTGAGGAATGATATAGTTTTATAAACCAAGAAGCCTAATGGTCATAGTTCCACTCTCTAACCTTGCAAGTAATCCTCAAAGAAGGAAAGAGATGAAAGGTGGGATGAATAAAGTCCAGTAGCTACAATAAACAACCTTTCTCACACAACAACCACTTTTTTTTTTAGACAAGGTCTCATGTAGCCCAGGCTACCACCAAACTTGCTAGGTAGTCAAGGATGGCCTTGAACCTCCTACCTCTACCTCCCAAGAGCTGGGATTATAGGCATGCAACACCAAAGTCAATTTATGTGGCATTGCAGATGAGCCCTGGGCCTTGTGCATGCTAGCCAGCACTCTACCAGCTGAGCTACAAACACCTAGTCCTGAACAATAACCAAATTAGGAAAAGCAAAATGTTTCCAAGTATTCATTTCTACCTCCTTCAAAATGGAAGCTGTTTACTAAGCCCTATGGGACAGCTAAAAATTTTTTTTGGTAGGCAGGGGTAGTGGTACTGGAAGTTGAATCCAGGGCCTCATGCATACTAAACATACTCTCTATTTACTGAACTAAACCCAGCTTTTAAATGCACGTTTTTATAACCTAGCTTACTCTTTTATAACTGCATTTCTCAAACTGATCTGCCAATGTCTAGCTATGGCTTCTACACTTCCAACAAAGTCCCCTGACAAATGCTTAACAGTTTAGCCCAGAGTTTTCCAAACTCACTTGGACACAGAATACTTTCTTTGGGCAGCAAATTCAGAACACCACCCAGGAAATACTAGTTAAAGTACCAGTTTTCTGGACAAAAATCTAGTAGTTTTCTAAATTTTTATTCTAAAAGTAAACTGCAAGCTGTCATGCAAACAATACACAACATTGCTGGCCAAAAGCTTGTTCAGCATTGTTCTAGACTAGTCTAGACAGCTTTTCTTTAGCAACATCATCATAACAATGTTGTACTTGGCCTGACATGAGTAAAGAAGCAATTTTTGAAAGAGCCACAGCCAGTGAATAAACTTACCTCCTGCTTCTAGTTGAACTCCTGGCGTCAAGTGAAGAAATTCTGGTTTTGTACTTACTCGGGAGCCAGAAATAAAGCCAATCACAAATTCAGAATACTCCTCAGCCATTTCAACCTACACGGAATATAATAGGCTATATTACAAGAAAACAATGATTGAAAAATCATCAAGTTAAAATGTTATTAAGCTTAAGGGCTGGAGAGATGGCTCAGCGATTAAGAATACTGGCTGTGCTTGCAGAAGACCTGGGTTTGAATCCCAGCACCCACATGGCAGCCAACAACCACCTGTAACTTCAGTTCCAGGGGATCCAATAGCATCTTCTGTCCTCTATAGGCGTTGCACGACATGGGTGCACTTACCTACATGCAGGCAATACACGCATACACATAAAATGAAAATAATTAAAAATAAATAAATAAATAAAAAACTGTTTTCTATCTGAAACAGATCATGGTATTCTGTCAGCCATGGGGATGAAACACATTTGCTTCATGAAGTTTTCTTAACCCTCCCTCCAATGAAAACACCAGAAATCCTACACTGTGTATAACTCTCATAATAATGCCCGATGGCTCATCTACTCCCAAAGAGGATTTGAGGCATGTGCTATCTCATACAAAGTTCCTCCAGAAAGTTCTGCTTCTCCAGCACCTGCTCTTCACTGACCTCATTTCCATACTATCACATCCTGCAGAACAGGCCTGGTTTGGCTGTCACACTGTCTTATCACCAGCTACCACCAACTGACAGCTTGTCCTTGAGCCTGACCCACACTCCCAGAATTTTAATACCAGCACTGACCATCTGGACCTTTTATTTTTGAGACTTGGGAAACCAGGTATTTACAGTCCCTGTAGGGATGGAGTCAAAACATGACTCTAGGGGCAGGTCAATTCTTAACAGCTCTTTGTAAGTACTGTCTTTGAACAGTTATAGAAAAATATTTCCATGGCATTTTATCTACAATTCTAGGTGACTATCCAACTATAAAATGTAACACAGGAAAATGTGAAGAGCAACTTTTTAACTAGGTAATTATCCATTTCTTATTCAATTTTTTTGCAAGCGGTGTTTGGAATGAACAGGGCCTTCACAAGTATTGTATAAGGACTTTTTGTGCGGGACTAAAGATGAAGCCCAGGACCTCACCCATACTGGAACATGCAGCTGGACACCTTAGCTTTTCCCACCAAAAACAATGACAAGAGGGAGTCATGTCATGTGGGCTGCTGTCATGACAATGCACAGCTCTGTGGGACTTGGGAGGTTCTGAAAAATGCATTCTATCTCCACTTTCTGCTCAGAGTGAGATGAAAAAGACATCTTAAAGGCAGTTATAGGTAGATATGGGTCTTAATGACCTGGAGTACAATTCAAACCATCTGCTACAAGATACAAAATGCTATTAACTACTATACTACCACATTAATAGCTGAATCATAGGGAGGGTGAGGGCATGAGTTCCACAGGCCTCAGATGATATTTTCTTGCCCAAGAGCATGTAGCATAACAGCTCTGGTCTTCCCCATCACTTACTGCTGCTTTAGTGTAGTTTCCGGTGGCCAAGGAGCCTGCAGAGCTCATCTCTGCAATGAGCAGACAACCCCGATGCAAAGGCAGGCCCACTTCCTGTAGGCCTTTCACAACCCCCGAGCCTGGCACCACGTGGGCATTTACCAGATCTGCCCAGGAGGCAATTTTAAAGACACCACCTAAGGAATAAAAAAGATGTGCTAATTTCCAAACAACCTATATAAAGTTTTGCCCAACCAACTAATAGGAAATGATCTCCTAGAAACAAGTTAATGAAGCAGTCAAGTACATAAAGAACTTCAGTGGTATCTATGGATCTATGGTTCCAAAAAATTCAGCAGTCCACCAGACCAGAGATCCAAGTGAGAAAATCCCCACCCCCAAAGATAGGGTCTCACTATATAAACCTGGCTGACCTTGAACTCAAAAAGATCAGCCTACCACCACACTCAATGCAGCACTTGGTTTATCAAGAACACTGATCTGAAGACTGAAGTTCAGGATCAGAAATAAAGCTCATGCAATTAGAAAGGGACTCCTGAGTCTGGAGAAAGGGCTCAGCAGTTAAGAACACTGGCTGTTTTTGCAGAAGACCCAGGTGAGAATCCCAGCAACCACATGGCAGCTAACTGTAATTCCAGTTCCGAGGGGTTCCGATGGCCTCTTCTGTCCTCTGTGGGCATTGCATGACACAGGTGCACTTACATACATGCATTCATTAAAAATAAAATATAAAAAAAGAACAGGACTCCCATGAAGATAGGTGTTTACAGAGCTTAAGGGCAGTGATGTCCTGAAACTGCTCTTGAAAATTACGTTTTCACCCTGTAGAAATTTCTCATTAACTCGACAGTCGGATGTGTTCCTTAGCTATTCCAATCTTAACAGGCAACTGTTAAGGCAAAAACTCTAATTTTTGAAAAACCAACATGCAAGCCTAAATAAAGATTGTATAACTCTTATTTTCAATCAGTAAGCTCAACTGAACTAAGCACTGTAGCAATGGTAGGACATCATCAGCACTTGAAGATGTTACAGACAGTTCTACTTGAAAGGACTAGTCTGGAAACATGCACACATTCAAGAAAAACTACGCTGCTGGTGGCTCACACTTTAGTTCCAGCACTTGGGAGGCAGGATGATGACCATGAGATCAAGGCCAGCCTAGTCTTCCATAGTGAATTCTAGGCCAGCTGGGGCTACAGGGAGACCTTATCTCAAAAAAAAAAAACAAAAAAACAAAGTTATTTCAAAGATGCTTCTATAAAATGTGGCTAAATGTGTTAAACGAAAAGCATTAAATAGTAAAATATGGTCACATATTTCTAAAAACAGAATTGTATATTAAACGAGTAGTAAGACTAAGCATTTTCCCAACCCACATATGTACTGCTTTCCCCTATGTTTAAAAACTTTTAAAAGTATAAATAGAGGCCAGCCTAATCTACATAGTGAGTTCTAGGCCAGCTGTGGCTATAGGGAGACTCTCACAAAACCAATAAATATAAAAGCCATGTTATCAACAGATTTTTTTTCTACTGAAAATGTTTCATTTCATCTTTCATCTATAATTTTCATCCAGGGCCAACACCTAACACTGTGCCTGCCCAGAAGGAACTCAGCACCCTTTTTCTAATATGGCTCACCCATTTTCTCTGAGAATGAACAGAGATCTCGAGATGTTTAGAGTTCAACTTCACGCTCAAAGGAGCAGGTGCATTTCCCAGGCCAGCTAATGAAGGGATTCTCTACCCAAGTGAGAGACATGGAAATTCCCTACCTGAGAGACAAGTCAACAAAGAAAGCAGACTGAGGAGAGGAAAGCACAGCTGAGAGACAATTTCAGAGACATTACTTGAGCTCCTGGATCCACTCACACTGCTCTACGACTGACCTGAAGCCAACGTCTTTTTCCCTTCAGCACTTTAAGGCGGATTTTTGATTCTTGGAAATTTAGAATGCACTTACCTTCATACTGCTTTTTCACTGTGTTTCCTATATCAGCAAATTTCCTGTCTTCAAATATTAAGAACTCGTGGCGTTTTGCCAGCGTTGTCAACTCCTTTATAACTTCCAGAGTGAAATCATTCAAAATATCTACATGAGTCTTGAGCATGCAGATGCTGGGTCCCAAGGCATCTGCCAGCTGCAACAGCTCTCTGGCCTCTGAAACGTCAGCAGACAGACACAGATTGGTCTCCTTCTTTTGCATAAGCCTGAGAAGTTTTGAGGCAACTGGGTGGATCCTGGGTAGCTCTGCCCGTGCACCAAAGCTGAGTTCTTTTCGTGCTTTCTTTTCAGAAGGGAGAAAACCATTATGATTGGCTGTTGTGAAAACATTCTCCTGAATGAATCTCTTCACTCTCCCGACCATCTCGGCATCAATTTTTTTCTGCTGCTCAAGAATCTCCAGCATTTTGGATAATGTGCACACTGAGTGGAGCTGGATCCCATGAACTTGTAACTTGTCCTTGCCTCCCTGCTCTCGGTCTAACAGCACTATGGCATCAGTCACCTTCAGGCCCTCCTTCCGAAGAACCTCAACAGTTTCCAGAACACTGGAGCCACTGGTGACGACATCCTCAATGATCAGACAGGTTTCTCCCGGATTAATCTCTCCTTCCACAAGACGCTTGGTACCTCGCAAAGAAAAATTTCCATTGATTCCAATTTCCATATACAACAAAAGTAATTATGTTTCAGCCAACTAAAGATGTCTCTGGAGCCTAAACCTGGAATGTACACATTAAGAGAGGATCTAAATCTTACTTTATGACCATCTATTCTGAAGCTTTCTGTTGACTGTTCAATGTTTCACAACAAATGCTTTGACAATTTGCCTTTTAAAAACATAAATTCAAAGCTAGATGTGGTACATGCCTGCAATCTCAGCACTCAGAAGGCTGAGACAGGAGGACTGTTACATATTTGAGACCAGCCTGGGCCATATGGCGAGTAACAAGCCAGCCAGGGATGTATAGTTAGACTCTGCCTCAAAAAAACAAACAGCGGGTATGATGATACATACCTTAGTCACAGCCTGACCTACATAGGGAGTTCCACACTAACTGGGGCTACAGGAAGACCCTGTTTCAAAAATTCCAAAACCGGGCTGGAGATGGCTCAGCAATTAAGAACGCTGGTTGTTCTTGCAGAAGACCTAGGTTCGAATCCCAGCACCAACATGACAGCTAATAACTGTCCGTAACTCCAATCCCAGGGGATCCAACAGCTTCTTCTGACCTCCGCAGGCATTGCACAACACGGATGCACCTACCTACTTGCAGGCAATACACATAAAAAAATAATAAAATTTAAAAAAACTAAAATTCCAAAAACAAGAAAAAACCTCTTCAAAATAACAAAGCAACAAAGCATTATCACATCAACATAAAATGCACAAGTCCCATTAATTCTTAAATATCATTAAGTATGAATCTGCCCTGATATTTTTAATTCGATTTTCAAATTGTAAAGCAAACTCACATGATAACTTATTGTCATGGACCACACAAAATGTATTAAGTGTACAAATCTTTATGAGAGTAACCTTACTCATTTGTCTCTGCATTTCAATGCAAACACACAGAGAAAGTATGTATTCTTCGAAAATACTGATGAGGGAAGGGCCAATACAAAAGTCGAAGTTTCACAAAGAGCGCCTTTTCAAAGCTGCCCAGTCAACACAAAGCATTTCAGACCTACATTCTACTGTTAATTTTTTTTTTTTTTTTTTTTGAGACAAGGTCTCCCTGTAGCCCCAGCTAGCCTACAACTGAGATCTTTCTGCCTCTGCCTTCTGGGTGCTGGGATTAAAGGCATGCATTACCACACCCTGCTCAGGCATAGATGATAAAGAAAGATGATTTACAACAACTTTTAAATCTCACAGGTTGTACTGTAGGCCTTCTAGGAACAGACAACTCTAGTAATCATCAGTTCTGAAAAAGACAGCACCAAAAAAGAACAAAATCTTAGCGGGTCACACAGTAACTGGCTGCTTATGCTACTACTTCTGTGTTACCATAATCCTTTGTTTCTTTCCTCCTTATGAGCATTGGAATGTGATTTGCTGAACAGATAACCGTAGCCAGAGGCAAAGCTGTGTAAGGCACTCCACACACAGTGTTGAAACTGATCCCCGCATTCTGGGCAGTTTGGAATAAAATGTCTGCAATCTGTAAGGAAATGAACAGAAAAACTTCCCATTAGTACCATCACTTAAAATGCTGTATGAATCATGGAACATTAAAGGGAGTAACCCAGCAGGAAATAAATCCCAAACCTAATGGGGGAAGGGAGAATTAGCTTAAATTCTTATTTTTGTTTTATGTGTATGAATGTTTTGCTTACATGTATGTAAGGGTACCATATGCAAGCAATACCAATGGAGGCCAGAAGAATGTGACAGACCTCCTGGACCTAATTGGTTGTTAGCCATCATGTGGATGCTGGGGACCTAACCTGGGCAAGAACAGCTAGTGTTCTTAATCACTGAGCCAACTCCCCAACCCCCCAAAATATAGACAGATCACTCAAAAATCAACCAATTCTGTTTGAAGATATAATCTCAGAAGAAAAAATATTCAGCGACAGATTTAGATCCATCACTACAATCTTAAATCCTGGTATACAAACACACACACAAAAATGAACCTACTCAGCTAGGTTCAGGACCTGAAGACAACATGAAATGCGCTGGGGAAAGTTATGATACACCCTGAAGATTAAGGATGGTTCCTAGACTTCTGTTACACTTTGAGTATCTAAATGGCTGGTTCTATTTTCTGAAGAAATCTTTAAGAGTTCCCTAAGTATAGAGTCCATTGTGTGAAATGTTTTATACTCTTTTCTACATAAATCATATTCGTATTTTAATGTCAGAATGTGTACTCCCATCCAACACCAATCTTTTATTTTTTTAAGAAAAAGGACTCACAGCTAGGTGTGGTGGCACATGCCTTTAATCCCAGTACTTGGGAGGCAGAGGCAGGTGGATTTGAGTTCAAGACCAGCCTGGTCTACATAGTGAGTTCCAGGCCAGCTGGAGCTATAGGGAGACCTTGTCTCAAAAAGACCCCCCCCCCAAAACAGAATGCTCAGAGATGGTTCATAAACCAGGATAGGTCTTCAAAATATTTTCTTCTTAGTCTGGGCATGTAGGCAGAGGCAGGTAGATCTAGGTCAGCCCAATCTACGTATCAAGTTCCAGGCTGGTTGGGGCTACAAGGAATGAATAAATAATTGTTTTTTTCATGGCTGGAGAGAAGGCTCAGTGGTTAACCTGGGTTTGTTTCCAAGTACCCACATGAAGGTTAACAACTCTCCTTAACTCCAGTTTCAAAGGATCCAATGCCCTCTTCTGGCCTCCACGGGCACTGTGCACATAGGTGCACTTACATACATGGCAGACAAAACACTCATACACATTTTTAAAAAGTAAATTAAGGGGCGGGAGAGATGGCTCAGCAGTTAAGAACAATGACTGTTCTTGCAGAAGACCCAGGTTCGAATCCCAGCACCCACATGGCAGCTAACAACTGTCTGTAACTCCAGTTCCAGGGGATCTGACAGTCTCTTCTGTCCTCCGCGGGCATTGCACGACACAGGTGCACTTACCTACATGCAGGCAATACACGGACACACATAAAATAAAAATAAATAAAAATTAAAAATTAAAAAAATAATGTTTTCAAGAGGCTGCAGAGGTGATGGTTCAGTGGTTAAGAGCACAGGCCGTTGTCCCAGAGGCCCTGGGTTCAGTTCTCAGCACCTACATGGTGGTTAACAATCATCTATAACTTCAGTTCTAGGGGCTCTGACGCCATCTTCTGACCTCCATGAGCATTGCATGAGACAAGTGTGCTTACATATATGCAGGTAAAACACCCGTAAACAGAAAATAAAAATAAAATTTTCAAAATTTTTTCAAGAGCAGGGCTGGAGAGATGGTTCAGTGGTTAAGAGCACTGGCTGTTCTTGCAGAAGACCCAGGTTCAAATCCTAGCACCCACATGGCAGCTAGCAACTGTCTGTAACTCCAGTTCCAAGGGATCCAACACCTTCTGTCCTCCACCAGGATTGCATTACATGGGTGCACTTACATACATGCACGCAGTACACACATACACATAAAAATAATAAAAAATTTCCAAGATCATAAATCTGGTATAAGTTTTTCTGTGTTATCATATAGTGAGTATGTAATTAAAACATAATTTGCAGATTTTGATAGAAGCATAAAAGATTTTAGAAACTCATTTCTTAGTGAAATACCTTTTTCCTCCAAATGTTTATGTGCACATACAATTAGTCAAATATCAACTTATTACCAGGAAGTTAAGAGGTTAGCATATATTCTATTGCGTTCTATTGTTTTTCTGGGAAGTACAAATACTGAGAAGCCTTATCACATAAACAGATGTTATAGATGCTTTGTAATCTCTAACCACTGAAAGTCATACAAAATCGCCATGATCTAACACAAAAAAGCAATTTTGTCGTGCACCAAATGACTTCTTAAACCCATTTTTTCATTAGAAAATTCTTAGTAATTTACTTTCCCTATTGATGAGACACAATTACAAGAGTCGTGATTCTGGATGGTGAAAGTTAGCAGTGTGACCCACCTCAGTCAGGGGTTCAATCTATTTTACAATAATTAGACAAAATGGGTACTCAAGAATCAAAAACCAGTAAAGTATGTGGTAGAAACTCATTCTTTTTTGTTTATCTGTTTTCTGGAGACTGGGTTTCCCTACATAATGCTGTATGTATGTCTGCCTCCTGAATGCAGGGATTACGGGTGCGTGCACCACTCTGCCTGGCTACATGTCTTCTTGACAGAACTTTCTGTGATGATGGAAATATTCTATGGTTCTTCTGACCAACACGGTAGCCACTAGTAACACATAACTATTTGATTTCTTGTTTGTTTGCTTTTGAGACAGGTTCTCAAGTAGCCCAGGCTGGCCTCAAACTGAGTATGCAGCTGAGTATAAAATGACCTTGAACTACCTCCATCTCCCGAATGCTATTTGGATTTCAAACTTTGGGCACGTGAGGAAACTCAATGGGTAAAAGGCGCTCTCTGCCAAGCCTGACGTCTAAATTCAATCCCCAGACCCACATGGTGGAAGGCGAAAACCAAGATGTCCTCTGACCTCTACACGAGTGCTTTTGCACATGCGTGCCTCCCCCATACATCAAATAACTGTACTAAACAATTCATAGTGTTCAATGTTCACATTGAATAGCAACACTTTCTCTGGCTGAACATTCCTCTCTTCCACTCAAAATGTAGCCTGCAGCTTCAGTTGGCAGCTTTGTGAGAACTGCATAATCTCAAGGCCGTACATTATTCACACAATGAATTAAACTTCTAGGTGATCCATATATAATCCACTCAAGGTTTGGGAAGCTGGGCTAGAAATCTCAAACCAGTCCGAAGTTTTACCCTTACTACCCAAAACACTGCGACCCTGACGTCCACCACCCGACCTTAATTTCTAGCTCCTGGCCACACCACTGAGTTCTCCTTTCTACGCAAAAACTCTCCCAGACTTTTGGCCAGCCCCTAAATTCTCCACCCCGCCACCTTTTCCTTTCCTCCTTCGGTGGCTAAGCACACAGGTTCGCTCGAGGACGTCTGCCCCGGGCAGAGTCCAGAGATTTCCTGACTCTCGCAAAGTACGTGTCAACGCCGCTCGGTCAAGAACAAGGTCCCAAGGGGCTTCACGGCTCGGGGTCCTGCAGCCCACCCCAAGCCCGCAGTGGGTGAGCTTGCGCGGGGCTCTTCTGGCAGTCCGGCTGCGGTCCGCCCGCCAGCACCCGGTGCCCGTTCCCGCCACCCACAGCCGCGCGCTCTCTCCCGGCACCTGGCTAAGAAGTCCCGGTCGGGACACAATGCCGCGCAGGTCGATGTAGACCGGGGAGGAGAGCCCGCTCTTCAGCACGAAACTTCCAAACTTGAAAGCCTGCACGTCGTACAGCTCCGCCACCAAGGGCCCCAAGGCCTCACTGGCGACCGCCATCCTCCCGCGTTTCAGTTCGCTCTGGACGCCGGGCGCGGCTTCGGTGACGTCACCCGAGAAGTCCCGCCTCTTCCGCCGCCTTTTGCGGCCAGGATCTCAAGGCTCCCGCCTTGCACCCCTGCATAGTGCCCGGGTCTGGGCCTGGGCCGGCTGCCCTCCGGTCGGCACTCAGGGATTTAAAGCCTGGACCGCCTTGTTTGAAGCTTCGCGTCTGTTAAGAGAATCTGTGTAGATCATGCTCATTTTTTATAGGTCCACCCTTAATTCCCTTAATTATCTACCAAGATCATCTCTTAGTACTTCAGTACTCCTCCATTGTTTCCCCCACTAAAATAGTTCTGGAAGACAGAGCCGCAATTCTTTTATTAATTTAGCATCTGGTGCATAAGTTTCATAGCACTTTGCACTTGGGAATATAAAGCAGATAACCGAGCGTTTCATTTTCTTTTGTACTCTGGTGCTGAAAGAAGATGTGATTTCCCTTAGAATGTCTCAAATACTGACATAGGAGATGAGGATGGGGAGGAGGGTTGAGGGTGGATGAACTGGCCAGCGGCAGGGCTGTCTGGGAGGATAAAGTTGCTAGACAATCTGAAAACCCAAACATATTTGGCTTATAAATCCCTTAGCTGGGTGAGAGGATGTGCCCCTGCAAGCCTAGCTACTCAGGAGCCAGAAGCAGGAATACAAGTTCCAAGCCCATCTGGACAAAGTAATGAGGCTGTGTCTCTAGATCTCTTAAGGTTGCATCTTAACCTAGTTTAAGGAAAATAACTCCTAAAACCCAGAGCCTAAAATCTTAATTTATCAAACTGATTCTGAGATTCCATTTCTATAGTCTTTTGTTTTCCCTCTAAAGAGATTATATTGGTTATATTATCCTAACATGAAAGCCCCATGCCTTTGACAGTTTGCCATTACCAGTAAATGCAGTAAAACCTGGATGAAAAAGAAGTCAAATGTTAAAACATTTTGTTCTTATTGGCAAAGCCAAACATCTCTATGAGCTGTTAATTGACAGTACACTATGGATCAGCCTCATTTGCACCTGGGTGGCACTTGCAGACTTTGAAAGCCTGATCATAGGTGTATGGGTTCTCCCATATGCCTGGAGTCCATGCCTGTATGCATAAAACTGTGAGATCCAGCAGGTATTGGTTCTTTCCTTCCATCATGCAGTCCTGGAGGATAGAACTCAGATCATCAGGCTTGACAACAAATGCCTTACCCACTGAGCATCTTGCTGACCAAATAATGGTTTTTTGTTGTTGTTGGTGGTGGTGGTGGTTGGTTTGTTTTGATTTGGTTTGGGTTTTTAATATTTTATTATTTTTATGTGTGAGTGTATTGCCTGCATGTATGTAAATGCACCCATGTCATGTAATGCCCGAGGAAGCCAAAAGAGGGTGTCATATCCCCTGGAACTGGAGTTACAGTTGTTAGTGACCATGTAGGTGCTGGGGTTTAAACCTGGGTCCTCTGCAAGAGCAACCAGTGCTCTTAACTGCTGAGCCATCTATCTAGCCCCTGGTTTGTTTTTTTTAGCTTGTCAAAGACATTCAAATTTGGGGGAAAAAGAGGAAAAAAAATGCTCTTTGTTTTCTTTTTGAATAGGCGTTTTAATTGGAGAGGGAGAGACAAGGGCCAGAGAGGATGGCTCAGTGGATGAAGGTCCTTGCCACCAAGTCTGACCACCTGAGTTCCATCCTCTGGATACATATGGTGGAAGGAGAGAACCAACTCCTGCAGCTTGGCCTCTGACTTCCACACTTACACTGTGGCATACATGTACACACACATATACACACACCACACACACACTACACACACATAAATTAATAAAAAAATTTAAAGAGAAAAAAAGTGACCAGAAATAGTATCTTCAGTATAGTATATTTATAGGAATTCATAACATGTGAAATGTACATTTTGAAGTTTCATCCATAACTTATAACATTTACTGCAGTATAATAACAAGACAGCAGATCATCACTCTACAACATTACACATGAGCAATTCTGACTTACAAATAAAATATTTACAACCTAACTTTACAAAATGACATTATGTGCATACAAAATGAACAACTGCAGAAAAATTTTAAAATAATAAAACAACCAAAAAACCCAGAAGATACACTTAAGGCAGACCAGCAAGACACTGAAATAATTAAGGCTGTGGAATTCTTCTGCACCTTGAAAATATAGAGCTATTTATCAATACTGTGTAGTGATTTTTAAATCAATCGTTACAAGCCTGATGGAAGTATGTATTTATATGTATATGTCTAATGGTCCCTATGGGGAAACCTGTCCACTATGGATAAGGTCTTTTATCTCAATGGCCAGAGAAGTCGACCATAAATTCTCAAAAGACTTGGGGGGACAGGATCACTGAAAACCAAGAGGTGCTAATGCAGCTTGCAAACCAGCTATTAAGAATTCAAATATATACTTCTGAGTCCTGGTAAAAGAATGGCATAAATAATGGTTTCATACTTTGTTAGTTTGGCTATGTGGATTTCAAAAGACAGCAAATGAATTCTCCTGTCAATAGAATTCTCCATGTATTAGCCCTAATGGTTTTGAATGACCCTAAATGGTTTTCCAATAGAAAAACTGACCCACCTGGGCTATCTGCAAATGGATAGATTTCTGCATATGAGCAATAACATATACATACATATTTTACACTATATACATGTACAGATGTACATATATTCATATGTTCCAACAGTTTGCATTTGAGCACTAATGTTCTCTGCAAAAAATGCATTCTTGAGGGTATGTTTAGTTTTTCACAGTCTTCATATTTGTCCTACCTCTCATTTTACTCACCTTCCCCATAGAGTAGGCTGAAGTTTGGCAGAAACAGAAGTAAAAGCACCAGGGGTTAAAAAAAAAAAAATCAAACACAGAGGTAATAGATATGGCTTAAGCTGGTAAAGAAGATGCATATTATGTTAACTTCAGATTTATAGCCACAGTCTTTGAGGTCACAGTAATGGTCTCATGTACTCCAGAATGTGGACTTAGTTATTGACGGAAGTGGGGAATTGATGAAATGCCTCTTCCTCGGCTGGCAAATTCACTTGGTTAAATTAACCATCAGGAGTTGACATCCCAAGAATTGCCATTTGCACTTTTTCCTACCTTCCTCCCTTTAACTGAAGTAAGTTATCTGGCTAAACTGTTATTTTGGTCATTTTGTTATTTTGGTCATTCTATTCAAGAAAGTAAACCTGACCACAGTTTAGAATTTCTAAGCAAACAGGCTAAAATAAAAATACAATAGCCTGTGAGTAATAATTTTAGGCTTTTAATTAATGTCACTTCAAGATGAAATGTTGCCTTAGAATAACTTTTATTTTTCTTCCCTAACTTCAACCTTATATTGAAAATGAGGAAATATGCCTTTTATAAAAATATGGTCATATATTTTTGCATTCTATTTCTGTGTAGATGTTTGCATGAAAACATTTCCTATTAAAACCTCTAGTTCTGTGGACAAATTTCAGCCCTTTTGAGGTCTTTGGAATTAATGATACATTTGAAAGCCTTATTGTTTTTCAGAAAATAATTATTATCACAGTATCTTCTTTTTTCTTGATGGAGTATGTGTGAGTTCTTCCTTTAGCCTACCCTGGGTCTAATAATTCATTCCCAAAAGATCTTTAGATTTTAAATAGCAAAGAAAAATCATGAAGTGCTTTTACAAATAAATCCATTGAAAGCTTATAAATGTTTGCCTAACCCAGACTCCATAGGAATGCTACCAAGGAGAGAAAGGACTATGGTCTAAATTCCTCAAAACTCATCTAGTACAATTCATGGGCTACAGTAAGGATGTGATGAGTGTGTACTTTTGCTCTACTACAGAGACCCTTTATGTTCAAAGTATTTCCTTCTCTATCAGGTGCAGGGGAGAAAGTTTCAGAACGCATAAAGATAACTACCATTTAGTTTATATCATATTTTTTCCTCATAGCTTCAAAAATTCAAATTTCCATATTCTTCCAGATAGGCAAGAAAAAAAGTAATGAGTGACTCACAGACTCACAGATATAATACTCTTGACAGACCAGAGCCAAAGCATTCCTTCCCAAAAGCAATGATTCACATCTACATCTGTGCACTTCACTTGCCTCTTCTTATAGATTATTATGAGACTCAAAAGAAATGAATTGTGATATAGGAGGACATTTGATTCTCAAGTCTGTCCTCCCAGTGAGGAAAGCAGGTGTTTGGGTTCTTCTCTGACCATTTTCACTAGAGCATAAAGCTTGGGAAGAGAAGGTACTGGCTGTCTTGGAAAGCATCATACTCTTCACATCTGCTGTAAGAAATACCGGAGCAAACAGCTTATGGACATTTAAGACCTCACCAGCTTTCCTAATCCTTTTCTGTAGACGAGCTCTTAAATGATGGAATTTATAGGTAAGACCAAGTAACATGTAGACAAGGAGCACCCAGAACTTCCAATTAAAAGCAATTTATAGCGTTTAACCCCATGAGTTTGTAAATGGTATCTAAAGACATGAATATTGAAAACTGGAATGTTCAAAGTTACTATCAATAAAACTCTTAGCACTGGCAGTGTGTAGCACTTTAAGAAAATCAAACTATTTTATAGATGTCTCAACTATGACAATTCTTTTAACATTCTTATGAGATTATTCTTCTCTTCCCCCCCCCTTCCATTTTTATTAATGGGGACATTTGGGGCAGAAAACAACAAAGTCTTTCTGTAAGAAAGGATGCATGTAGAATAACTGAGGTTGATACTCAAGAACTCCTGGTCCCATCCTACGTACAGATGTTTTCATTTAAAATATATCTTAAAATTAAGAAAAAAAATACTGCAGTATCAGTAAATCGAAATGCAACTGAACTTCATCACCCACCCCCACCTCTGAAAGGCACTACTATTTATAAAAGCTTTGTGAGGCACAAAGCAGTGAGGCCAGCCTTCTCCGTGTCCTCCGCTCCCCCTTAGACTGCTTATGGCTGGGAGAGACTTGAAGGACACACCAACATCACAATTTTTTTTCTTAAAAATGTTCCCACATTCAGCTGTAAGCAGATATAAATCTATTTAATTTGAAACAAATGTAAAAGGCGCAGAAATGATTATACTTCTTATCAGTGATCATGGGTTGTCCCTGATCTTTTCCTTCTTTTTGTACCCCATCCTTGTAACACAAAACAAAAGAGTTGATTTCGACACCCTAAAGATGCCAAGCAAGAAACCTGTGGCTTTAACCAGCACTGTTTTCCTGGGGTCAGCTGGAAGTTCACTCTCACTAAGAACTATGGTAATCACAGTCAAAATGGGCAATTTTCTCTTCTCTCCCCTCTTCTCTCTTGGTAATAAACCCCTCTGCCGAAACAGGCACAAGAGAGTGCTTCCTGATTCTTCTGTAGCCACAGCTGCCTTCAAGAGTACCCCAAACTACATTTCCCATCCCTGCCTCTGGGACTTCTTGTTATTCCCAGATTGCCATGGAGAATTCTTGAACCAAGACCATCTTGGTCCTGATGGAGGGACCAGGTACTTTGCATATAGGAAGCCTCCCTGCTCATTTCCTTAGGTTATCAAATTACATCAAAATAATGCTCTCTTTCCCTTAGAGTCTCTCTTAAATTTATCCTATTTTAACAATTGTACTTTGGCTGCAAATAACAAACCACACTACTTTTCCTTCTGTCCCTCATTTCCTGTCTTCCCTGTATTTCAGGGAATTCCACACTGCCCCATGTCTGGATCGTCGTCCCAATTCTGACACAAAAGTGGCTGTGAAAACTCTCACTCTGCCTAACATTCTGTCACCCACCTGCCCCACAACGAGATGTCAATATTGCCCCCCTGTAGCATCTGAGTACCACTGTCCTAGGCTCTGGCCCTCTCCAGCATGTCATAACAATTCTGCACTCAGCAGGAAGCTCTTTATTCAAGTCAGCCTCAGCTGACAAAACAGACCTGCTCAGGCCATACTTTCTAGATATCGTAATCCTTAGAGTCTGCACTCTATCCCACAATAAGCCCTCTGGCCCAGGCCTTCCTCTTTTAGGTTATATTCCATAATAAGACATGTTTACTAAAAAAAAA
>NW_008346548.1:12065791-12072901 GCF_000622305.1 Nannospalax galili | reverse complement strand
TAGTTTTATATTTATATATATATATATCATGGTTTAAGTGAAGAATGTGGAGGGTTAACAAGCTCTGAGGGAGTGAGGCTTGATGACCCAGGGCCACTCGAAGACAAGGAAACTATACAGTCAGAGTCGGTTTCCACACATTTGGTTAATCCTGAAAGTACTAAGTGCTATCTAGTCTTATTGCTTGTACTTTTTACTAATTTATTCATCTATAACGTCAGACAGGATGAGATGGAGGGCCAATGAATAATCTGACTTTGAAACCAATAGAAAAAAGCAAAGAGTATTTTTAATTCTACATTTCCACTCTGGGGTTGTTTTTTTTTTTTGTTTTTTTTTGGTCTTTTTGAGACAGGGTCTCCCTGTAGCCCCAGCTATCCTAGAACTCACTATGTAGACCAGGCTGGCCTTGAACTCACAGAGATCTGCCTGCCTCTGCCTCCTGAGTGCTGGGACCAAAGGCCTATGTAAAGTTCAGACTATTAAGACCATTTTTAAATTTAAATAGGTTTGCAATTCTGTTTTCCCTTCCTAAATTCTCTGCTTGCACTTTGTGCTACATGATTTTAATTTTCTCGGTCCCACTAGTAGGAGAGACATGATGACATTGAACTTGATTTGAATAAACACTTGGGTTATAGTTTTAGAATATTATTTGCATAACAGCAATTTTTAAAACACCCTCTAGAAAACAAAGGGTGGATCATATATAAACAAACTAACAAACAAAAAACCAAGAACTCTTCTTGTCCCCTGAAAAAGAAAAAGAAGAAAATACGAAATGCCCAGTTTGTTTCCCACCAGAAGTAAACGGGCAGCTAAGAATCATCTTGTATGGATCTATACACCAGAAAGCAGCATTGGCCTCAAAATACAATTAATCCTTTTAGTCCAGAGAAGTGTCCGCAGCTGGGTAGTGCTAGCTATTGCAGTCATGGTAAAACTCCATGTTGTGTTAAGAGTGATGGGTCATGGCTTCAAAAAGGACTTAGGACCAGGCCTTTAAAAGGCTTGTATGGCTGCTTCCTTTTGGTAAGCACCCCCAAGCTTCATGAGGGGTTAGATATAAAGCAAGCCAACTTTCTGAAAGCTGTATTCTACAGCTAAGAAATCAGAACGTGTTAATACATTGCTCATAGGAACCGTAGGAAAGGTTTCTATTTGCCCCTTTGTATGAACCTGTGATATTTGTTTAGCTATTTCAAGCCAGGTGTAGACATAAAAATAACCCCACAACTCTTACTAGATTTGGACTTATCTGGCAGGCTTTCCTGCTGGAGGAATTCTGAACTGCCAGTGAGTTCCAGGGGTAATATTTCATACACAGAATCTATCTTAGTCAAACAACCCATGATTGAGAGAAAAAAGATCTCCTTCATAGATCGCAAAAGAGTAACATTGCTTTCTCTTAATACACAGGTTCTGATAAAAGATTTCTATACAAGATTTATAAAATGCTCTAAAAAACTTGTCATCTAATTGTGCTTAGTCAAAATAATGAATGCTTCGGTAAATAAATTACTGTGTCAACGGGAGCACTCAAAGTTACTTATGATTGATTTCATATATAACTCTATATTATAAAACTCTGAAACCTGAATGGGATCTATTATACTGTATGAGTTATGTATCCTGTTAAGAAACTATATCTAAGTCATCTAAACCAGAAATAGTTGATATCTCTGTTAAATAGAATTTTTTGCTTGGATTTTCACTGAACTCAGAACCCTATGACACATCTCACAGTGAGCATAAGGTTTGACCAGCTAACCACTCATTTTGGAATGTATAATTAAAAATTTACAACTAACATTCTTGTTATCCTTGCCCTTTCTTTTAATACCTTCTGCAACTCTGCATCTTTACTTCTTCAACATGACCTTCTGGAAAGCCCCTGGGTTTAGGGTGACTTTTACTGCTACTCAGACCCTGGTTAGCCACAGACCAGGTTTAAGAGGACCCTCTCAATCCAGAGAACCACATGGAGTGAAATGATGAACAGAGTTATTTACAGACACATTCAGTTTTGCTTTGGTTCACACTGCGCTTCTATGTGAAACCTTAGGGGCTGGATGATGGCTATGTCCCTTGGTTCACCCGGTTGACGATGTAGCTTTTGACATTGGGAATGGGTCGCACATCATTCTGGTGCTTGCGGCGTTCTATGAAGCAAGCCAGACGGGAGGTGTCCAAGGGGATCTTGGAATAGCTGCCGTTGTGGGGCTGCAGCCACGGATGCTGCAGGCACGTGGCTGCAGTGGGCCGCCTGCGGAAGTCTTCCTGCAAGATCACGTTGATGAAATCTCTGGCGGCATTACTCACGCCGCAGAAGTATTCATGGGGGAAGCTGAAGTCCACCCTGCATACGTTGATACATGTCTCCTCTTTGCTCTCATCTAAGAAGGGGGAGACCCCACTCAGCATGACGTATGTCAGAACTCCGATGCTCCAGATGTCTGTGCCCAGGGAGACAGGGATGCCTTGGATCACTTCTGGGGCAGCAAACTCGGGGTTCCCCAGCAGATGGTGGATGTGAAAGTGGCCTGAGATCTGGACAGCATCCTCTAAGTCAATGAGCTTCACTCGAGGCACTGGAATCCGGAGGTCAATAAGTAGGTTTTCAGGCTGCAGGGATTCAGAGATTCAGGGAGGCAGGGAGAAAGGCAAGTTCAGTCTCTGATAACAGCCAAATTCCACTACCTAAACATGGCTCTGCTATTCTTTGGTAAAGACAGTGCATCCGAGAAACTCCCTGTGCAAAGTGCAAAGGAAGTTTTAATGTATGGGTTAGAACCTAAAATCGCTGAGTGGTTTGTACCTCAGATAAGTCGCTTGGCATTGAAATTGCACCTTTTTATTTTTCTGGTGTTGAGGATCAGACTCAAGGCCTCATGCATGTTGAACAAGTGTTCTGCTACTAAGCTACACCCCTGTTACTGAAGATGTCTTCTTAACTATCCTTTGCTGCTTCATTGATTTGAAAAAAGAAATCGCCTTTTTATTTATTTTATTTTTAAAATTTTTATTTTTATGTATATGAGTGTCATGCCTGTGAGTGTGTAAGTACACCCGTGTCGTGCAGTGCCTGAGGAGGACAGAAGAGGGTGTCAGATCCCCTGGAACTGGAGTTACAGACAGTTTTTAGCCACCATGTGGGTGCTGGGATTCAAACCCAGGTTTTCTATAAGAACAACCAGTGTTCTTAACTGTTGAATTATCTCTCCAGCCTTGAAATTGCTTTTTTAGAGAACAGAAACTTCTTTAAAAATTTTTATTTTTATTTGTGTGTGTGTGTGTGTGTGTGTGTGTGTGTGTGTGTATGCATGCCATGTGAGTGCAGGTGCCCTCAGAAGCCAAAAGAGAGTACAGGATCTCCTGGAGCTGGAGTTACAGATGGTTGTAAGCCACTCAACATAGATGCTGGGAACTGAACTCAGGACCTCTGAAAGAATAGCAAGAGCTCTTAACCACTGAGCCATCTCTCCAGGCCCCACCTCCTTAGTTTCTTTTTGAGTAGAATGAAAGGGACTAGGACAGGAATTGACTTCTATACAATTAAACTATGTAGCTAAGGCTTTCCTACGTTCTCTTGCCCCAGATGTCACTGTACCTGTTGTTTCATTATTTCATGAATAATGTACTTAAGTAGGGTGACGACCTAGTTTCAACTTAATAGTCATGTAGTCATATGATGCTAATTTACATAGACAAGATGAATTAAAACATGCATTCCCCAAGGATAATGACTGGTACATTCAGCTCAACTATTTTGCTACAACAGTTGCTAACTTGTTTATTACCTTTATGTCCAAATGTGCAACCCTACAGTTGTGAAGGTACTGCAGAGCTTCCATGATATCTCGGATATAGAAAGCAACTTTTTCCTCCATCAGCTCATCATGATTCATAAGATAGTCTAAGAGACGGCCATCATCCATGCTGAAAACAGGGAGAACACACGACAGTGTTTGGCGAGAAACATAAATATGACCCGTGTATAAAACATTAAAAGCTCTTAGGTCTGTCTTATTAATGAAGGTCAATTTTGCAGCACATGTATACTTTAGGGCCTAAAGTAAGTGTAATGTTTAGAACTAAAATAAATCAAGTTACAAATGTGGTAAGCTTCAGGTAAGAAATCCATAGACCCTCACTTCAGAAACATTGTTTTGATGACTTTTAAGACTGCCCACAAGGAGAAAGAGGTCTGACATGTTTGTAAGAGGTTAGACTGCAAAATAAAGCAAGCTTTCAACATTAAAAAACCTGAGCAATATTCTAATTAATTAGCGCCTGGTGCCTACATATAGTCCCATAGATGTTTAACAAACCACTTTGATCATTTTTAGATGGGCGAAATACGAAGTAGGCAAAGTTTGTCCTTGACATATTTGATCCCTTTTGAACTCCTATGATTTCTGACAGCTTTCCAACTTTTAAAGACTGAGAATGTGATAAATGGAGTCACTTATATCCAGATTTGGGACCTGGTTCTGGCACTAACCAGCTGGTGACTGCAGGCAAATCATTTAAACACTCTGTGTTTGGGATTTCCTGAAGTACACCATCTTTAGAGTAGGAACAGGACAGCAACAACAGCATCAACAATAAAACAAGACCTACTTCACTGTGAGGATTGTGTGAGGGGCAGATGAGACAACAAGGCATTTAGGCATAGTTGGTAGCATAAGAAAGAGCTCAATAAACAGGAGCGATTTCCAGGCACCCTTGTGCCCTTCATATGGGAAATAATCAGATCTTTTTTTTTTTTTCTTTTGGTCTTTTTGAGACAGGGTCTCCCTGTTGCCCCAACTGGCTTGGAACTTTCTATGTAGACCAGGCTGGCCTTGAACTCACAGAGATCCACCTGCCTCTGCCTCTCAAGTGCTGGGATTAAAGGTGTGTGCCATCAGGCCCAGCCAGGAAATAATTAGATATTTAATGCACACTGGGCCATTGAAGATACATTCCAGGAAATGCCCAGGCTAAGGAGTGTGATCCAGGGTGAGAATTACTTTCAACCACAGCCAACACCTCTAGCTGTTTCCATTCTCTCTTCTAGCTTGGTCCTTGCTATCACCCTTCTACTTTCCATGGTAGAAGCACACAGGCTGGGGCCTATGGCAGTCTCCTTGCTTTCCTCAGATCCTGCTCGAGACGGGGTAGGAAAGGAAAGAAGAGGGGGGCCAGTATTGGACTCATTATATACATCTTGCAGAACTACTTGGAGTAAAGAAGGGAGATGTTTACAGCAGTGCTGCTGAAGTTCAGAAAGTGTCAGCCATGATGCTCTCCTTAGAGTTTTTCCCTAGTCTGTGCCCTACCCTAGACTAGGGAATTAGAATCTCAGTTGCCTAGAGGAAAGTTCCACCAGCAATCCTTATGACCGCCACAGGAGACTCACAGGTGCAGCAGCAACAAGATTCAGCACACGGTTTAGCTCAGGCTCTGCTTCCCACACATTTTTCCTGAATACCACATCCATCCAAGGACCTTCTATGTGCTCACAATGACATGTCTAATGCATGGTCTCTAGTATTTACCATGCTATAGTTAAAGGATTATCTCTTGGTCTTAATTGTTAAACTTGGACTTCCTTAAGGGCAAGAGATACATCTTTCCACCTTAGTTATCTAGATAATCTACAATTAGTGGAATGTTTTGAAGGTAAAGTTCTACTGTAAGATGATAAGGTAGTAGGTTGGGGGTGTTGTGGCTGTATAATGATGGACAAACTCCTCTCATTTCAGTCAGCCTACCATCAGTATAATCTTCCTAAACTTTGCCCATCCCAAGAGCTCATAATAGAAAGAAAATGAAAATTGGAGCAAGAAAATTGGTGTAACAAGCCACTGCATAGTATAGTAACTATAGCATACTAGATGTTGGGGGTGTGGTAGCACACACCATTAATCCCAGTGTTTAGGAGGCAAAGGCAGGTGGATCTCTGTGAGACTGAGTTCAACCTGGTCTACATAGTGAGTTCTAGGCCAGCTGGGGCTACAGGAAGATCCTGTCTTGAGGAAAAGAAAACAAAACAAAAGAACCAACCAAAAAATCCAACCCAAACTAAACCAAACAAACAAAATAATACTACCTGTTAATATATTTCAAATAGCTAGAAGGGAGGATTTTTAAGATTTTCACCACAAATGACAAATGTTTAAGGTGATGGATATGCTAATACTCTGATTTGATCACTATGCTATGTGTACATACAATGGAACATTGTACCCTATAAATATAAAAAACAAATAAAACTTAAAAAGGAATATAAAGAATGGAGTGAGTCTCCAACCCACAGACCTCTCTCACCAGGGTAAGTCTATCGCGCCCTCTGTGCCTTGACTCTCCCAGCCTCATTCACCCTCCCATCTCCTCCCACTCCTCCTAGCCTGAGTCCTGTCCCATTCCTTGTCTTGGTGCCCCAGACATCTGGTGAAACACCACTTCTTCCTGATTCTTTGCACCCAGAGCAACTCAGTTCCTTCTCCCATCCCTAGGAGCACTGCTTCTGGGCCTGGCCCCGCCTTCATCTCCCTATGCTTCCCTGGGTCTGCACAATGTGCCAACCTCTTTCCTGGATGCCAGGGCTGACCTTTCCTCTTCCTGGTCCTTTGCATCCAGACCAACCCAGCTCCACAGTGCAGTCCCCAGGAGTCCTTGGGGCCTCTTCCCACCACATCTGCTTTGCATCTCTGAGTGTCCCTGCCACCAGCTGCCCTAGACCAGCATCTTTCCTGGGCCCTGCTCCCAGGCCAGTCCAACCCCCAAATTCCTGAGGCCAAAATCTTTCCTGGAGGAATCCAGATCTTAGGAGAAAGCCAAGAGAATCTGATCCTCATCTGACTTGGGCCTCTGTGGGAACTTCTGCAGACAAAAGCAATCTGTCCACTCCAATATAAAATCAAAAGAGAGAACCAGAAGCTTAGAGGAACCAGCTTTTCATGCCCAGAAAGTAAACCACAAGGACACATAAAGTTCACAAAAAGAAGCAGAACTAAACTTGAAGGCCTAAGTATCACACAAGAGTGAGAAACTACAAAAGAAATTCACATGTCAAAATCACAGAGAAAAAATAATAACATGAAAAACTAAAATAACATATGC
>NW_008346548.1:12065181-12065312 GCF_000622305.1 Nannospalax galili | reverse complement strand
CAAATTAAAGAAAGACATGCCCATACAAATAACAAGAAGCATATAGAACACCAAACAGACAAAACCAGAAAAGAAACTCTCCACAGCACATATAGTAAAAACACTACACGTACAAAACAAAGAGAAAATAT
>NW_008346548.1:12063771-12064749 GCF_000622305.1 Nannospalax galili | reverse complement strand
CACTTCCGAGGACAGGTACTATCTTAAGGTGAAAGTATGGAAAAAAAAATATTCCAAGCAAATGGTACTAAGAAAAAAGCAAGAGTTGCAATTCTAATATCTGACAAAATAGACTTCAAACTAAAACTAATCAGAAGAGATAAAGAGGGTAACTTCATTCTAATCAAAGGAACAATAAATCAAGAAGATACTAAAATCATAAACACATGTTCACAAAACTCCGGTGCACCCAACTTCAAAAAACAATACTACAGGACATTAAGACCAAGATTAATCACAACTCATTAATAGTAGGTGACTTCAATACCCCACTGTCTCCATTAGATAGGTCAACAGGGCAGAGAGTTAACAGAGAGACATCTGAATTAAACAATACCATATAGCAAATGGACTTAACAGACATCTACCGAGTATTCCACTCAAGCACCAAAGGACATACTTTCTACTCAGCATCCCATGGAACCTTCTCCAAAATTGACCATATGCTGGGGTACAAAACAATCCTCAACAAATAGAAAAAGAAGGAAATAATTCCATAATTCTATCAGACCACAATGCAATAAAGCTTACAATCAACACCAGAAGAAGCCCTAATCACCACATGAATACATGGAGATTAAACAACACACTCCTGAATGATGAATGGGTCAAAAGAGAAATTAAGAAAGAAAGAAAAATATTCCTGGAACTAAATGAAAAGGACAATACAATACAACAAAACCTCTGGGACATATGGAAAGTGGTCCTTAGTGGGAAGTTTATAGCTCTATGTGCCTACAACAAAAAATCACAAAGATCACAAATAAATGACAACATTGCAACTCAAGACACTTGAAAAGCAACAACATGAAACCCAAACCCAGCAGAAAAGAAGAAATAACAAAAGTTAGGGCAGAAATTAATGAAATTGAAGCAAAGAAAACAATACAAAGAATCAACAAATCTAAGAGCTGGTTCTTTGAAAAGATAAACAGGATT
>NW_008346548.1:12050225-12061998 GCF_000622305.1 Nannospalax galili | reverse complement strand
CAAAAGTCAATTCCAAATGGCTCAAAGACCTCAATGCAAAGCCTGAAACTCTGAAACTGTTAGAAGAACACATTGGGAAATACTTACAAGATACAGGCGTAGGAAAGGATTTTCTAAACCAGACATCAAGTGCTCAGGAATCAAGGGCAAGAATTAACAAATGGGACCTCATTAAACTAAAACGGTTCCATACATTAAAGGAGGCAACCAGGGAAGTGAATAAAAAACCCACAGAATAGGAGAAAATCTTCACCAGCGACACAGATGACAGAGGTTTAATATCCAGAATATATCACAAACTCAAAAAATAGAGAATCAAGCCAAGAAACAACCAATTAAAAGATGGGCTAAGGAGCTGAACAGAGAGTTCTCAAAAGAAGAAGTAAAGATGGCTATGAAACATCTTAAAAGATGTTCAACATCACTAATAATTAGGAAAAACCACTTTAGGATTTCATCTTACTCCAGTCAGACTGGCTAAGATCAACAGAACAAATGATACCAAATGTTGGAGAGGATGTGGGGAAAGGGGAATGCTCATCCACTGCTGGTGGGGCTGCAAACTGGTTCAACTCTTATGGAAAGCAGTGTGGAGAACTCTTAAAAAACTACAAATGAATCTACCATTTGACCCAGTTATACCAACTCCTGTTGCAGAGACACTTGTACATCCATGTTTGTTGCTGCTCTTTTCACAATAGCTAAGAGATGGAAGCAACCTACGTGTCCCTCAATTGAGATGTAGATAATGAAAATGTGGTTCATTTATATGATGGCATTTTACTCAGCAGTAAAAAAAGATGAAGTCATGAAATTTAAATGGATGGAACTAGAAACTGTTATACTAAGTGAAGTAACATAGACTCAGAAAAAAAAATCGACATATGTTCTCCCTCATATGTGGATCCTAGAACCCAACCCTGATAAGTGAGTATGTATCCAGACATAACTACAGGAACCAGGATAATGGAAAGGAACCAGGGAGGTAAAGGAAAAGAAAGAACCTGAAAGAGAAGAACAGTAGGAAACAGGCCTTAATAAGGGAAATATGGATAAAAATTGGGTTAGTTTAAGGGAGGGGGGAGGGAAGGGTATACAAGGAACAGAGGGGATAAAGGGAAAGAAGGAGCTCAAGAGAGGTAGGACCGTAGGAGAAGGGTATTATTAAGGGAGAAAGGGGAGAAATGGGGGCACCTTAAATGGGGAAACCATGGTAGAAGTGTTAGACAATGCAAGAGATAAATAATGCCTAGATAGTTTTGAAAACCAGAGAGAACCACATTACTCCTACAACCTACTGACAAATTATACATAGGAGATCAAGAAATATATGTCTAGGTAAGGTTTATCTGAGAACAATTGGCCTTTGCCCAAGATTTATCTACATGACATACAGTAAAAAACTACCAGACTGATGGAACTAACATTGGATGTTTAACAGACATACTTTGAGACCTATAATAATTTGGTCAGAGGGACATAAACGACACTTTTTGCTCCTTGCCCTCCTAGGTCGACTAGTTCCAGGGAACTATGAGCATCTCCCAAAGTGTCCTGTAATTGTGGTGGGTCACCTGTCCTCTTGATCAAGGAGGCCGAGGAGACCCCACCAGATGGACTTGAACCAGTGTCCAGTCTACAAAGAGGAGAGCCAACACACAGGAATCACTTCCTCCATGCTTCCAAGTGAAGCCAACCATGGTCGAGCAGGACCTTTGACTTGTCTTCACATAGGTGGAACTGGTAAAAGAAAAGTGCCAGGGGCTCCTCCCAAGCCCATGTGAACCCTGGGGAACAGATCCCCAAATGACCTTAAGAGTAAAAATAAATTGGTTTATAAGTTATGCTTATATGTAAAATTTCCCCCCAAAATCCTTAATGCAAGAACACTTCATGTCCCAAGAATTTTGTATAAGGGCTATCAACCAGTATTAGCAATTCTTCCTTCCTATGTTTTTAATTATAATATGTGTATGGCATTAAACACCCAAAAAGAAAGTAAAACCAAAGATTAAAGGGGCCAATATAATTTCTTAAGAGTACATATGTGTAGCTAAAGGCTTCATAACAAGCAACAATGACAGGAGATACCTTCTTTTGAGTTGTTGGCCAGGGTGGCCAAAGGGACTCCCAGATAGTAACCCAGCATGGAATTGGGAAAATGAACATCAGACCCCAATCTTATCTAAAGGAATATTGACAACTGATTGCTGCTAGATGAGGAACAGCTGACCCTCCTAAAACTAAGTCCTCTAAATAGGCTGACTAGATTCACCAGAAGTACAAGTAGTGGGGAATGGCTGGGGTGCCGACAACACAGCAGACAGTAGCAGGGATATCAGAGTATAAGGGCTCTAGTGGGGGAAGGGAGGATATGGGACGGTACCATCTGGGAAGTCGGTGTATAGTTGAGTAAGATGGTTTGGGATGTTCTGTGTGATACACACACACACACACACACAAATAAACACATTTAAAAATGTATTATATCTGAGGAGGAAGCATGGAAATTTATGTCATGCTAATTTGTAGAGGTGATGAACACTGCCATTGGAATCTGCCCGATGACTTTGTAGACATACACAGGCACCAAGGATCCAAGTGCAACAGATTATGACTAGTAATAATCAGATACATACAGATTAGAGATGCATGTGCCAACATCTCAGTGTTAGTAGCAAAAATAATGAGTCTTTCTGTGAGGAATAATATATTCTAAAATGAAATGGAGACCTTTTTTTTTTTTTGTCTTTTTGAGACAGGGTCTCCCTGTAGCCCCAGCTGTCCTGGGACTCACTATGTAGACCAGGCTGGCCTTGAACTCACACAGATCTACCTGCCTCTGCCTCCTGAGTGCTGGAATTAAAGGCATGGGACACCACACCCAGCAATGGACATCTTTTTTAAAGGTTAAAAAACTCATTCAATTTTATGTCTTACAGGGCTTATACTGAGTTCAATATTGTATAACTGTATTAACTCAACTGTGAACCTAGAAACCTCCATCCACTTTTGAAAGAGATGTACTCTTGCTCTGGAGTGTGTTGCTGAATATGTTGAAGCTGTAATGAAATTTGTGTGGGATGTTCTGTATGATATACACAAAAAAAATCGATAAATTAAAAAAAAAGACATATTTGAGGAGGAAGCATAAAAATTTACTCCATGTTAATTAGTAGAGGTGAAGCACATTACCACTGAAATCTACCCAATGATTTTATATCTCAGATGCCAAGGAGCTCAGAAAGTAACCGACTATGACTAGTAATAATCAAGAGATTAGAAATGCATGTGCAAACATCCTAATGTCAATTGCATTGAAAATGAATTTTTCTGTACTGTATTTTAATAATGAAATGGAGATCTTTTTGAAGGTTAAAACCTCATTCAATTTTATGTCTTATAAGTTTTTTACTGAGAACAATATTGTATAACTGTATTATTTGAACTGTAAACCTAAAAATTTACAGCCAATTTTGACAGAGATGCATCTTAGCTCTGGAAATTGTTATTGAATATGTCAATGCTGTTGTAATGAAATGCTTCTTCTAAGTATGTGGTTATTAAATAAATAATTTTTTAAAAAAAGGAGTGAGATGTGGGTTCAAGGCTCCTTTCTCCACTCCCTAGTTTTAAAGAGCTGGCTTTAAAGACCTTCCTTATCCTGGATTTCCTAATCTGCAGAATGAGAACCACATTATATAAAACAGGGGGGAAAGAATATTGGTATGTGCAGCACTGGGTAAATCATGCAGCACTGTATGAAATGTGACTCTTGTCCACTTGTTGTGGGGAATAAATAACCCAAACATATGGGGGCCATGCCAGGGAGACAACACCTGTACTCACAGTTCCAGAATCAGGATGTAGGATGTGGGGGACTCGTACGTGTCATGGAGAGTGACATACTGGGGGTGCTGCAGGTGCTGAAGTAGAGCAGCCTCGTGGGCTGCCTGCTCCTTCTTCTTCATTTTTTTACTCACAAATTTCACAGCAACATCTTTGCGGGTAGCTTTGTGAATGCACTTCTTTACAATAGAGAAACGGCCTCTGTGAAATAAAGGGGGAAAAGTTTTCCAATATTCTAGGTTTTGTGTGCGTTACTGAGACAGTAACATCTCACACCCCTAATCCAAATATCTGAAATAACAAATGCTCCCAAATCTGACTTTTGAGTGCTGCCATGAAACCACTGTGGTAAGTTCTATGCTGACCTAATGTGATGAGTCAGTCAAAATGCAGGTGCTTAAAATATAGACGAATTTCAGTTAGATTTCAGTCCATCTTCCAGGCATCTCAGTTATGCTTATATGTAAAATTTCCCCCCAAAATCCTTAATGCAAGAACGCTTCATGTCCCAAGAATTTTGGATAAGGGCTATCAACCAGTATTAGCAATTCTTCCTTCCTATGTTTTTAATTATAATATGTGTTCTAGTTTGATTCTCTATAGGTGTGACAAAATACTCTGACCAATACCAACTTGGGGAGGAAAGACTTTATTCAGCTTACATCTCCTGGGTCACAGTTCATCAGGGAGCCCAAGGTAGGAACTCAGGGCAGGAACTTGGAGGCAGGAGCTGGAGCACAGGCCATGGAGGAACACTGCTCACTGGCTTTTTTTTCCCCCCCCCCCCCCCAGTCTGCTTTCTTATACAACATAGGCCTGCCTGCCCAGGGGTGGCACCACCCACAGTGGGCTGTGCCTTCACACATCACTCAATAAGCAAGAAGATACCCCACAGACATGGCCACAGGCCAGTCCAATAGAGGAAGTTCCCCAACTGAGGCTGCCTGACTTTGCCCCACAAATGCTGGTAATATTTTTTTAGCAAAGATACTTTTCTGCTATTTTGAGCATCAACCACAGGTTTACCTTTCTTTTCTAAGCAGAATATACTTCTAAAAAACACAAGGCCATCTGTAACCACGATAAAGAAGGAGGAATTCTACTCAGTGACTTTTTTTTTTTTTTTTTTTGGTACATGGTCTTCCTGTGTAGCCCAGCTACATAGTCTCCCATCTAAGCCACCTGAGACCAATGTATCTACAGGAAAGATCTCTGTTTTTCTTCTTCAATCAAGTATTTTGTAAACCAGGAAACAGATCTTTTCCCATTATTTTGTTAAAAGCCATATTTTTATTCTTCTTATTTTTGAGGCTATACTAAGCATCTCTATTCAAAACACTGTAAGAAGAAAATGGTAGAAAGTTCTAGATGGGGGTGGTGAGGTGTTTAGACAGAAATACCTAAAAAATAACCAATGGGTTTAAGACATAGACATATGTATTGACCTATATGAAACAAGGAGGAATTATATATTCTTCTCGAGGACATATGGAGCCAAGCACGGTGGCATATGCCTAGAATCCCAACAGTCAGAAGGCTGAGGTGGGAGGACTGAGAGTTTGGGGCCAGCCTTGAACCTGCTGCATAGTGAGATTGTGTCTCAAAAAAATCAAAAGAGGGCTGACAAGATGGCTCAGTGGGTGAAGGACACCCTGCAAGGCTGTCAACCCTACCTGAGTCCAATCCCAGGAACCCATGTAAAGGTGGAAGGAGAGAACTGACTCCATACAGTTGTCACCTGACTGCCACATGTGCGCTGTAGCATGTATACTTCCCTAATAATAAATCAAATAATTTTTTAAAAGAAAAATGAATACAAGGGACTTTTTATTAAAAATTTGAGAATGTTGTGCCCATAGAGCAAGTCTGAGCAAGTTCTTTGATCCAATGCAATTAAATTAGAAATTAGTGACAAAAGATAACCTCAAAAACTCAGACATTTAAAAAGCTCATACATATTAAAGCATTTTCCCCTATTATAATTGGTTCAAAGAGTGGGACTGGAGAGATGACTCAGCAGTTAAGACCACTGGCTGCTCCTTCAGAGGACCTGAGTTCAGATCTCAGCACCCACATGGTGGCTAATACCCATCCTTAACTCCAGTTCAATGGGATCAGATGCCTTCTGTCCTCCATGGGCATTGCACACATGTGGTATATTTATATACATACAGGCAAAACATTCATACACATAAAATAAAAATAAATAAATTTTAAAAATCGATTCAAAGAGAAAATTATAGCTGAAAAAATACAGAATCAATGATTATGAAAATATATCAAAATAAGGGATGTGTAACTAAAATTGTACTTTAAGGGAAAAATGAGACTTAGATTTTTATATTAGGAAATAGGAAAGATTGAGCATTAATGAGGCAAGCACCCAACTTCAGTAAGAAAAAGAATATTAACAAATATACAAACATCTCCAGCCTGCTTTCCTACTATAAAGAGAATGCATCTTTTCCAGAAAGAAAGGAATAACAAACTACTTCATCCCCCTGCCCCCCGCCCCCACTGTGAGGCTTCTGGCGTCCTTACCTGCCAATCTCATTCAGCTCAGTGTAAGCAGAATCAAAGTTTTCTTTCCAGGAAATGGTGGCACCATCTGCAGCTGCATCTTTGAGAGAGGAAGAATCCAAGTATGACATTGCAGAAGAAAGGAAAGGTTCATGGAGGAGCTTCAGCATAACCCCAAAGCTATCCTCAAGACTAAATATGCAGGCCGCCAGTGCAAAAAGGCTGGGCTTCTCCAAGTGTTATTTACAAAATATCTGAAGGGAACTGATGCGGCAGACCCTGACATCCTCTGCCATCTCTTTACACAAAGGGAAAACGTGGACCATCAGAAATATAGGCTTCTGGGCTGAAGAGAACTTCATTCTCTCAGCAGTTAAGAGCACTGGCTACTCTTGCAGAGGACCAGGGTTTGGTTCCCAACATCCACATGGTGGCTAACAACTGTCCACCACTCCATTTCTGGGGTATCTGTCGCCCTCTTCTGGCCTCTGTGACATGAGTGCACTTATACGCAGGCAAAACAATTACACACATAACAAATAATTTTTAAAAAGAAATATGTTTCTGGAGTTTTTTTTTTTTTTTTGCGGGGGGGTCTTTTTGAGACAGAGTCTTCCTGTACCCCAGAGGAGTTGGAGTGGGGAGGGAAAGGGGTAGAAATTATGTAAACGTACTCATGTATGAAATTCTTAAAAAAATAAAACATAAAAACAAAACAAAACTTTTTTTTTTTTTGAGACAGGGGCTCACTGTAGCCCCAGATGGCCTGGAATTCACTATGTAGACCAGGCTGGCCATGAACTCACAGAGATCCACCTGCCTCTGCCTCCGAAGTGCTGGGATTAAAGGTGTGAGCTACCATGCACAGCCAAGTTTCTGGATGTTTTAAAAATAGAAAATTGGGGGCTGGAGAGACAGTTCAGCAGCTAGAGTATATACTGCTCTTGCACTGGACCCAAGTTCAATTCCCCTGTACCCATGTTGGGTGTCTCACAACTGCCTATAAATTCTGGACTCTGTAGACTCTGAACTCACATGTGCACAGACTCCAGCCCCATATGTACACATAGTTGAAAATAAAAATAAATATTTTTTGCTGGGCATGGTGATACACTCCTTTATTCCCACCACTCCAAAGGCAGAGGCAGGCAAATCTCTTTGAGACTGAGGCCAGCCTGGTCCACATAGTGAGTTCCAGGCTAGCTCGGGCTATAGGGAGAGCCTGTCTCAAAACAACAATGAAAAAGCTTTTTTTTAAAATTAGAAATTTGGTAGAAAACATAAAAAGGGGAAAGAAGAACATTTTGAAGGACTAGAAAAGCCAGCAGGAACCAGGGCTGTGAGGACTCAGAGAGAGTAAGTAGGGGGCAGACTAGAAGGACAAGAGGGAAAAGGGAAAGGTGTTTGGAAAAGCATTCCCACTGCCCTGAGGCTTGCTGGAGCTTACCCTGTGATTGCCGCCGAGTGAATGACTGAACTTCACCCACAACACATTCTTCGGCAGCTTTACTTTGTATGATGTGTTAATCCCTGGGAATGCTATTCACACATACAAACATACATGCTAATATACATTTGTATTGTCTGCTGGGACCAAGTCTCAAACGTAGTAAAAATGAGAACAGTGGTGACCCATGGCTGGACTGAGTTAGCGTCTTGGGAAGAAAGGAGATACACTAGCAACTCAGCTCTTCTGACCCCACCTGACCCTCAGCCTGCCCAGAGCACAACCTGGTGCCGCATTCATATTGAATTCTGAGGACAAAGAGATCCAAGGCCAAGGTTTCCCAGGAAATCACAAGCCTATAAAGGACAAGTAAAGGTCACTGGGAGGCAACTAACTGGGCTGGCTATAGGGGGGCTGGATCGCATTTCCTGACCCAGCGGGAGCAGTGTGTAGCCCAAAGCCCTAGGGTTTCCCAAGGGCCTCTGGGGACTCCAGACTTCCTTTAACCCACAGAGACACAGGTCTGCTGCTTTTTGAGTACAGTGACACCCTCTGCCCCCTGCAGCCCTCTTCTATCTCCAACACATACAGGCCACTTCTGTGCACTGGCCAAAATGTCACTATTTGGAGATTTCTTTAGGACAGCAAGTTTCCTCTTTTGAAATGTCTATAGGACCAAGGTGGGTTTGGTGAGCAAGTTGGGTCAGCGAGGGAGATGGGTCAAAAAAGGATCATGTTCGCAAAATATTCATTTCTAACTAGTTATGTATATGTCTTAGTCAATTTCCCAATGAATTTACATAAATTAGAAATTGTCCTTCATGCAGATTGCTTTTCTCTCCCATTTCAAGTTTTTGAGCATAGCTGGTCCTGATGCTGTGGGAAACTGCACGCCTAGCAGGGGTGCCCAGGGTAGAATAGGCACCAAAAAGAAGCCTCAGAAGAAGACAGAAAGCACTCTGTAGCACATGACTCTTACCTGTCCTTATCAGGTCCCCTGAAGAACACCAGAAGGCCCACGGTTAGCAAGGATGGTTGACCTAATACTGGTCCTAAGATACCTCATTGAAATGCTCCACCTGGCCTTTCCATAGGTGACCTTACAGAAGTTGCTGTGCCACTCTAAGACCCCCTCCCCATTGGGGTCTGAGATGCCAGTGATTTTTGTGACAGTGGCCCACTGTTTTGCTTCTGTTGCCTGGTTGTCCTGGGCTTACTGGGGCTTACCATACTCTGGAAGGCGCACGAACTCTGACGGTTCACTGGGAAGGCTGATTCCCCAGGGATTGCTGGCACTGACTCTGAACTGATAAGGACAACCAGGACTAAGGTCTTCGATGACGAGGTAAGTGTCCAAGGTAGAAGCTACAGACTGCTGCCAGACCTGGGAACCTAGTGTATGGTGGTGGAAGAGGGAGAGAGACAAAGTCAAAGCGGCATTGTTTCAAACTTCTTCAGTAAACAAAGAAAGGAAAACGGTCATAATTAGATTAAAGGACAGTGTGGTCACTGTGTCAGGCTCTGAAAACGTGGGTAAACTGTGTTGGATTTTGGTCCATTTTCATAAATGTCACAGTAAATGTTGGTTGTGGGGGCTGGAGAGATGGCTCAGCAGTTAAGGAAAGAGAGAACATTCAGGGGTAACTACTTTGTGCAAATAAGTCGGACAGTTGATGGAATCAAACCAAGTCCCCCCCAAATGATGGACCCAAGTCCCTCCAAAATGATAGATTTAAACTAAAATCCCCCAGGCCTGAGAAAAAGTGTACAAGGAAGTAAAAATGAAAAATAATTCTAAATGCTAAAAACAAACTGAGCTGACCTTTTTCATGCTCCTTGCCCAAGCTGGAAATCATCCCAGAAATCCCCCCCTACCTCTGCTTGGCACATAGCCACCGCTTGTGACGCTACTGCCGCTTTCTCTCTCCCACTTCTACCACTTGTAGTTTGTGCCCTTTGCCTTTAAAAGAAGCCTGTGAACTGGGCTCTGGGCTTCTGTCCTCCAAGGAGGCAGGAGTCCATTTTGCGCAAAATGCCAATAAATCCTCTTGCTTGTTGCATCTCCTGGTCTGAGGACTGAGTTATTGGGGAACAGCCTCCTGTGGACGTTGGGTACCCCAGACTCGGGTTCCAACACAGTATCCTCATGCTTGTTGCATCTCCTGATTTGAGGACTGAGTTATTGGGGTGCGAACTCCCGTGAACATTGGGTACCCCAGTCTGGGGGTCCAACAAGAGCACTAGTTGCTGTTGCAGAGAACCTAGGTTCAGTTCCCAGCATCCACATAGTGGCTCAAAACCACCTGTAACTCCAGTTCCAGACCCAACACCCTCTTCTGGTATGCACGTGGTACACTTATATACATGCAAGCAAAACACTCATATACCTAAATTAAAAATAAATAAAGGAGCCTCTGCTTCCCTGGGCCTGAAAGACCTGCCGCAGGCCTCTTCCGGGGTAAGTCCATCGCACCCTCCACGCCTTGACTCCCCCAGCCCCATTCACCCTCCCATCTCCCCTGCCGTTCTCTCCTCCGAGTTTGGGCCCTGTCCCATTCCTTGTCTCAGGGCCCCAGACACCTGAGGAACCAATACTGCTTCCTGATCCTTTTCATCCAGACCAACATAGTACCTTCTCTGGGCCCCAGGGGCACTGCTTCTGGGCCTGGCCCCGCCCTCACCTGCCTCTGCTTCCCCTGGCCTTAAGGACCTGCCAGAGGCCTCTGTACTACCCACAGGCATCTCTCCAGGGTAAGTCCATCACGCCCTACCGCCTTGACTTCCCCAGCCCCATTCAAGGCGGCCGTTGGGTCCCTCACCAGAGCCGGGAGCCCGGAAACCCCGCGGCCCTGGGAAGCCGCCGCACCTGGTCCGCCCGAGCAGAGTCGCGCAGGGCGGAGGCGGCGGGGCCGAGGGACGTGACTCCCGGGAGGCCCAGGGAGGGCAGCGGCGGACGGCCTGCAGCGGGCCGAGCCATGCGGCCTGGAGGTCAGCGGCACCACGGCCGCCGGGACCGCGTCCGCTCCACTGCACGCCGGCCACTCGCAAGTCCTCCCGGCGGGCAGGCGGTTACGCAGGCCCTGAGCGCGCCCCCGGCCGAGCGCGTCCCCGAAAGGGCCCGCGGTCCTCGGGCCGGAAGCGCGCACGCGCGTCACTGCCAGCCTCGCCTCCGGACCCTGCTTTTTAAAGGAAACAATGTTACCGCCCGACTTCCCCCTCCAGGGGAGCAGATGGACTCACCCACATCCGGGTCTGGGAGCCTGGCCCCACCCTCACCTCTCTCTGCTTCCCTGGGCCTGCACCACCATCCAGCTTCTTTCTGGGACTCTGGAGCTGACCTTTCCTCTTCCTGATCCTTTGCATCCAGACCAACCCAGCTCCTCAGTGCAGTCCACAGGAGGCCTTGGGGCCTCTTCCCATCCCATCTGCCTTTGAATCTCTTGGTGGCCTGGCCATCAGCTGCCCTAGACCAGCATCTTTCCTGGACCAGGCTCCCAGGCCAGTCCAACCCCCAAATTCCTGAGGCCAAAATCGTTCCTGGAGTGATCCAGACCTTAGGAGAAAGACTGAAAATATCTGACCCTCATCTGAATTGGGCCCCACCTGAAGACAAAAGCAATCTGGCCACTCCAATATAAAATCAAAAGAGAGAACCACAAGCTTAGACAGATCAGCTTTTCATGCCCAAAAAGTAAACCACAAAGACACATAAAGTTCACAAAAAGAAGCAGACCTAAACTTGAAGGCCTGAGTCTCACACAAAAATCAGAAACTACAAAAGAAATTCACATGTCAAAATCACAGAGAAAAAATAATACCATGAAAAACCAAAATAACATATCCTTACCAAATATCAATAGTCCCCTAGAGGAGTACAATGAGAACCCTCTAGAGACAATGCAGGACATGGATCTCAAAAGAACAATGATGAATATGATAAAAGAATTCAGTGAATTT
>NW_008346548.1:12048760-12050060 GCF_000622305.1 Nannospalax galili | reverse complement strand
CGAATGAAATGGAAAACAGAATATCAAGACTGGAAGATAAAGTGGATGAATTAAACCACTCAAGCAAACATTATGAAAAATTTAAGGAAACACAAGAATGGAATGGCAGGAATTGTGTGACACCATAAAAAGGCCAAACTTATGAATCATAGGCATGCAGGAAGCAGAAGAACCCCAAGAAAATGGCATAGACCAGATCTTCAACATAAATTTCCCAAAATTAAAAATAGATATGCCCATACAAATACAAGAAGCATACAGAACACCAAAAATACAGGACCAGAACAGAAACTCTCCCCGGCACATCGTAGTAAAAACACTACACGCACAAAACAAAGAGAAAATTCTGAAAGCTGCAAAAGAGAAACAATAAGTCACATATAAAGGAAAACCCATTAGGATCACAGCTGACTTTTCAATGCAAACTATGAAAGCCAGAAGAGCCTGGACCAAAGTATTCCTAGTGTTAAATGACCACAGAGGCCAACCCAGATTACTATACCCAGCCAAAAATGTCTTATAATTGAAGGGGAAAGAAAAAACTTCCATGATATAAATAGGCTGAAGGAATTCTTGTCCACAAAACCAGCCCTTCAGAGAGTTCTGAGAGCAATACAAAGAGCTGAAGAAAGGAATGACTATACCCAAGGGACTGTGGAAAGAAATCTAATGAATTTATAACTGTGGAAAAGTACAGTTATATCAAGAATGTAAACAGAAATGAAAATGACAGGATTCAATACCCATCTTTCATTAATAACTTTAAATATCATATTTCATTCTGCTCAAAGGAACAATTGACCAAGAAGATATTACAATCATGAACATATATTCACCAAACTCTGGTGCACTCAACTTCAAAAAACAATACTACAGGACATTAAGAACAAGATTAATCACAACTCATTAATAGTAGGTGACTTCAATGCCCCACTGTCTCCATTAGATAAGTCAACAGGGCAGAGAGTTAACAGAGAGACATCTGAATTAAACAATACCATATAGCAAATGGACTTAACAGACATCTACCGAGTGTTCCACTCAAGCACCAAAGGACATACTTTCTACTCAGTATCCCATGGAACCTTCTCCTAAATTGACCATATACTGGGGCACAAAACAAACCTCAACAAATACAAAAAGATTGAAATAATTCCATGCATTCTATCAGACCACAATGCAATAAAGCTTACAATCAACACCAGACATCTGCCGAATATTCCACCCAAGCACCAAAGAATATACTTTCTACTCAGCACCCCATGGAACTTTCTGCAAAATCGACCATATACTGGGGCAT
>NW_008346548.1:12046809-12047194 GCF_000622305.1 Nannospalax galili | reverse complement strand
TTGCAAGAACAATAAGACAAGAGGACATTAAAAGAGTAATAATTGGAAAAGAAGAGATCAAATTATCCCTTTTTTCAGGTGATATGATATTATATCTAAGAGATGCCAAAAGTTCCACCAGAAAACTCCTGGAAATTATTAACATGTTCAGTAAAGTGGCAGGTTACAAAATGATCCTATAAAAGTCAATAGCCTTTCTATATACCAATAACAAGCAATCAGAGAAAGGGCACATGGAAACACTTCCCTTCACAATAGCTGGAAAAAAAAAAAAAAGAAAGAAAGATAAACCTGACCAAAGACATTAAAGACCTATACAATGAAAATTTAAAAACTTTAAAAAAAGAGGTTGAGGAAGACATTAGAAGATGGAAGGACCTCCCAT
>NW_008346548.1:12044329-12045465 GCF_000622305.1 Nannospalax galili | reverse complement strand
AAAGATGAAAGCATGAAATTTGCAGGTAAATGGATGGAACTAGAAACTGTTCTACTGAGTGAAGTAACACAGACTCAGAAAAAAAAAATCGACATATTCTTCCTCATATGTGGATCCTAGAACCAGACTCTGATAAATAAGTATGCAACCAGACATAACTACAGGAACCAAGATAATGGAAAGGAAACAGGGAGGTAAAGGAAAAGAAATAACCTGAAAGAGAAGAACATTAGGAAACAGTCCTTAATAAGGGAGATATGGATTAAAATTGGGTTAGTTTAAGGGAGGGGGGAGGGAAGGGTATACAAGGAACCTAGCGGATAAAGGTAAAGAAGGAGCTCAAGAGAGGCAGGACCATAGTAGAAGGGTATTATTAAGGGAGAAAGGGAGGAAATGGGGGCACCTTAAGTGGGAAAACCATGATGGAGGGGTGAGACAATGTGAGAGATCAACAACGCCTAGTTAGTTTTGAAAACCAGAGAGAACCATATTACTCCTACAACGTACTGACAAATTATACACAGCAGATCAAGAAATGTATGTATAGGTGTAACAGACATACTTTGAAGCCTATACTAATTTGGTAAGAGGGACATAAAGGACAGTTTTTGCTCCTTGCCCTCCTAGGCTGACTAGTTCCAGGGGACTTATGAGCATCTCTCAAAATGTCCTGTAATTGCGGTGGGTCACCTGTCCTCTTGATCAAGGAGGCTGAGGAGTCCCCACCATATGGATTGAACCAGTGTCCAGTCTAAAAAGAGGAGGGTCAACCCAGAGGAATCATGTCCTCCATGCTTCTAAGCAAAGCCAACCATGGTCGAGCAGGACCTTTGATTTGTCTTCACATAGCAGAACTGGTAAAAGAAAGGAGCCAGGGGCTCCTCCCAAGCCCATGTGATCCCTGAGGAACAGATCCTCAAATGACCTTAAGAGTAAAAATAAATCAATTTATCTGGAACAACTGTATGGACTTAAACACCCAAAGGAAAGTACAACCAAAGATTAAAGGGGCCAATATAATTTTTTTAGAGTCCATATGTATAGCGAAAGGCTACATAACAAGCAACAATGCCAGATAGGTGATACCTTCTTTTGAGTTGTTGGCCAGGGTGGCCAAAGGGACTCCCAGATAGTAA
>NW_008346548.1:12032610-12044190 GCF_000622305.1 Nannospalax galili | reverse complement strand
CAGAAGGGCAAGTAGTGGGGAATGGCTGGGGGTGCCGACAACACAGCAGACAGTAGCAGGGATATCAGAGTATAAGGGCTCTAGTGGGGGGAGTGAGGCTATGGGAGGGTGCTACCTGGGAAGTGGGTGTATAAATAAATTAGAAAAAAAAATCTTCAAATCATAAAAATTTGCTCCTTAAAAATTAGTAGATGTGAAAAACATTACCACTGAAATCTATCTGATGACTTTATATCCATGTTCAGATGCCAAGGAGCTCAGAAAGTAATCAGCTGTGACTAGTAATAATCAGATATATAGAGATTAGAAACGCATGTGCATCTTAGTGTCAATTGTATTAAAAATAAATTTTTCTGCATGAAACTGTGTATTTCAATAATGAAATGGAGATCTTTTTTAAACATTAAAACCTCAATGAAACAATATATTTTAAAATGAAATGCAGATGTTTCTTAAAGGTTAAAACCTCATTCAATTTTATGTCTTATGGGCTTTATACAGAGTTCAATATTGTATAACTGTATTAATTCAACTGTGAACCTAAAAATTTACAGTCAATTTTGAAAGAGATATATCTTAGCTCTGGAAATTGTTATTGAATATGTCAATGCTGTTGTAATGAAATGCTTCTACTTATGTGGTTATTAAATAAATAATTAAAATAAATAAATATATAAATAAACAAAGGAAATAAGAGGGATTCTGTCCCTTCACAAATGTGCAACTAGGAGAGTAAACAGTGAAGTTCCAGGAATATGGCAACATAAGTAGGTTGGAAGAAAATACAAATCAGCAACACAATGAGAGAAGATTTGCCTTTGGAAATTGAAGCAAAGATGGAAACTAACATGTATCAAGCAGTATGTGCATATGAAAATATTACAGAACATGTTGCTAGACTAGAATTCTCTTTTAACTCCAATTGAAATTCACAGAGAGCAAGTAGAGTAGGGAGTGCTAATCTCACTTGACTGAGCCTCAGAAATACCAGAGGCTTTTCCAAAAGAACTTAGTTTCTGAGATGAACTAAGAACTGAACATGGAAAATGTGAACTGTGTGAAAATGGTCTCCTGCCCGGCAGTCACACCTTTGTGCTGGTCTGGCAGCCCCAAACTACAAATGGCTTAGGCCATGCTTAATACAGAGAATTAAGATAAAAGAAATGGTAAGTAAAGTCAAAAAGATTTTGGCTGGGGCGGGCAAGCCGCTGCTTTCGGTTCAGCTGTGCAATTCATAACTGTTACTATGCATTATCAATAAGCTGGGAATGCTTTTTAAAACTACAGAGCTGGGTCTAAATAACCACATCAATGGCCAGCACAGCATACTCCATTGGTGCAGTAGTGGCACTTTTGTCTTGGGGGCAATCAACAGCTAACTAATTTGACTAAAAGCCCACTCAAAGGGAGGAAACTCAAATATGGTACTGTAACATAACCTAATACACTATGGCCGGAGTGGTCATAGATCTTAGAGAAAACCCCAAAACTCTCACATCGCTAGACTAATGTGATTTCTTACTATGTGCAAAATATGTATCCTCATATTACAGACAAATATCCCCGTTACCACTCATCAAAGAAGCTCATTTTGCAGCAATCAGAGACTAATACCAAGTACCACAACTGGTCACACATGGACCTTGTTTATGAATTGCCCAGGCCTAAGGGACCCATCTGCAATGCAACCTCTACACCTAAGGCTCACGGAACATAGAACAGAGGTAAAGAAGAGGACACTAAGGAATCAGCTCTCAGTAATGAAGCTTCCTCATGGAGCAGAGGGCCAGGAACACAAAAGGTCACATATGGCCAAAGTGTAGAGATCAAGAGTCTGCTAAATAATGGTCTTTGGATAGGATCCCTTTATTAAACTTCATCCACCCAAGGATCAGGGACCATCGGGGAAGAGGGAGCGGAGAGACTGTAAAAACCAGGGAGGATGGGCATGATCATATGGAAATAGAGTCCTACAAGCACCTGGGAACCTGTTCATATGATTCTATGGCAAAAGTGTCAGCATACACAAGTCCCATGCAAACTCAGGCAGACAGTAACCCAGCATAGAACTGGGAAAATGAACAGCAGACCCCAATCTTATCTAAAGGAATGTTGGGAACTGGTTGCTGCTAGATGAGGAAGAGCTGATCTTCCTAAAACAAGGGACTCTAGATAGGCTGACTAGACTCAGTGGATGGACTTGCACTAGGGAATGGCTGAGGGCACTGACAACACAGTGGGCAGTAACAGGGGTGACAGAATATATGGGCTCCAGTCAGGGTGGGAGGGTACTATGGGAGGGTGCCATTTGGGATGGGAGTATAAAGATGATTAAGATTGTTTGGGATGTTCTGTATGAAATACACACACAAAAAAATCAATTATATATATAAAACTACAGAGCTGGGTCTAAGGCCAGCATTGCCTCTTACTAACTACAACCCTATGTTTCCCAGCTGTTTAGGGCTTAGTCTTCTCATGTGTAAAGTGGACTCAATCACCCCTGTCTGTGTGATTGAACAGGGCAAGTAGGGGGATGCAATGAAGATGTCCCGGGACCCAGACACTGGGCCATGATGGCATTGGGGAGGTTTACAGTCCCTCAGTGAAAACAGCTGCCAGACATTTGAGAACTGCAGTCAGGTGCATTTTGTCTCGGAGGTCTTTCTGCTAAACCCACAGTACTCATTAGGAAGGTTGATTCCAATGGACTGGAGGATCTAAGTCTCAGGTTCATAACGCTGAAGGCTTTCTGAGAGGAAATGAAGACAGAACAGGGCAGCGCACCTTCTTCTCGGTACTCCACGGTGTACCCCGAGATGGTGCAGTTCCCAGTGCTGGCTGGGGGCAGCCAGCGGAGGATGACCGAGGTGCAGCTCCTCTCCTGAGCGATGGGGCGGTTGGGGGCTGCAGGAACACCTGTGGAGACAGACAGCAGAGCGGGGCTGCTTCTCAGAACCCAGGGTTCCACATTAAAGTAGCAAGGCATGTGGGAAAACAGACCCAAACTGTCTCCTATGCGGACCATGACCTTGCCCATGTAGCACACCTTTCTCCAGGCCCAAGGGAGCCCTGGGAGATGCTTCTTACTGCCTGACATTCTTCTTCAAGTAAACACTAAACACAGAGGAGGAAGCTGGTCAGGAACTGTGCATCAGACTGGGGTAGGTCGCAGACAGCTCTGAGGAGACCACTCTCTTCCCATTGGCTAGGACTCTGCTTTGGATTTCCCAGCAGATCCTTTCTTCCCTGAATATCCTGGTTGTGTTCACTTAAAATGACTGATACAAATTCCTAGACTCAGGGAGCAGAATGGTGGCAGCCAGGGCTGTGGGGAGTGAGGGATGGGGAGATGCTCTTTAATGGGAACAGATGAGGAAAGAGCTGTATGGATGACTGGCTGCTATAGTGGCACACACTATTCTTGATACCACGGAACTCTACACTTAAAAGTGGTTAATATGGTAGGTTTTATGTTGTGTTTTGCTACAGTTTAAAAAACTTTAAAATAGCCTATTTAAGCAAGAGAGCACACAAGAGACCTTACCTTGCACTTTAACTGTAGCTGAGGTGGATGCAGTTCCGTGGTCGTTTGTTGCTATGCAGGTATAAATCCCGCTGTCTTGGGGCATCAGGTTGCAGATCTTTAGGGTGATTTCTCCAGAATCACTAGAGACACCAATGGATACGCTTCAGACTCCAGGAAGGAAGACAGTTGAGGGATAGCTAAATGCCATAGGGGGGTGGCACCTGGTGTGTGGAGTTGGGAGTGCCTGCCTCCAGTTCATCCACCTCGACACTTGGGTGAATACCTTGCCTCTATATCTCCATTTTCTTTTTGGGGGGAAATGTTTCTGTTTTCACTGTCCAAATTTGTGTAAATAAGGGACAGGATAGGAATGAAAAGTGATATACGATTAGCCTTTAGCACTTCTGACAGAGATTTCTCTGGAGATCCTTGGGACAGATTATCTAAAAGAGTGACTATAAGGCAAGGACCATAGAAGCATATCATCTATGGCTCAGACTTGACCTGTGATATAAAGGTTTGACATATATAAAATGCTATAAACTACTGGTTGCAATGTAATTCTTATTCCATGTTACCACTAGTAACTTTGTGCTGTAATAATTTGTCTCATAAATCAACAATGAATGATAAAGCAGATTCAATAGTAAAAATGTTCAAGTATTTCAAATCCTACATGTAGGACCTTCAAAACAGTAAGTGGAGGGCTGTGGAGGTGGCTCAGTGGGTAGAGTGCTTGTTGAACAAGCATTAGGACCTGAGCTGGCAAAAAGCTGGGTATGATGGATGGTATGCCCCTGTAACCCCAGCTTTAGCTGGGGCAACAGGGAGACCCTGTCTCAAACAAACAAACAAATAAGGAAATGAGGTGGAGAGCAATAGAGAAGGACACCTGAAAGTCAACCTCTGACCTCCATATGCACATGTCCAGGTCAGTGTAACCCCCCCCCACACACACACTGTACACACTTTAAGCCAATTGATGAAATCTGCTTGATTCTAGACATTTCTATAATGATTCTTTTTTTAAAATCTTTTTATTATTTTATGTGTATGAGTATATTGCTTGCATGTAGGTAGGTGCACCTACATGTACCCACAGAAGTCAGAAGAAGGCATCAGATCCCCTGGAATTGAAGTTAAGGACAGTTATTAGTTGCCATGTGGGTGCTGGGAATCAAACCTGGGTCCTCTGCAAGAGCAACCAGTGCTCTTAACCACTGAGCCATCTCTCCAACCCCAATTAGTGATTCTTAATGTGTTACGGCTACTACTACTACTTGTCTGCTTATAAGCAACAATATACCATGATGCTCAGGGCTTTATGTGGAGAATCATGCCTGTAGCTTGACTTTCTATTGCACATTTTTTTTTTTTTGAGACACGGTCTCCCTGTAGCCCCAGTTGGCCTGGAACTCACTATGTAGACCAGGCTGGCCTCCATCTCACAGAGATCCACCTGTCTCTGCCTCTCAACTGCTGGGATTAAAGGAGTATGCCACCACATCTGGCATATTTGCATATTTTGGGAAGAGTCTTTTTATTTTTCCTTCTCACAAAGTAGTTCTTAAGTAAGGTATGAATTATATCACAGTTTCAAAGCATCCTGACAGGCAGAAAGCACTCGAGGATGTCCAAATTGGCTTCTCATATTTCTGATAGCGATTTCCCTGGGTGTCCTAGGGACAGATCATCTAACAGGGTGACTATAAAAGTACTTTGTATCTATGGTTCAGGCTTGATCTGTATTTTGTTTACTGTAGGTCCATCAGTGTTTCTTTCTAGATGGTTCCTGTTGGCACCAGGTGTGCCTCCCTGGTGCTGGGCAGTATACAAGATGCATGCTGGCACAGTCCAGCAGCTCAGGCTCAGGGGCCAGCTGCAGAGTAGGCAGCTAAGGCCCTGCCTAAGAATCAAGCACAGGATGCTCTAGGGTGGAGGAAGCTGAGCCACCCAAATTTTTGACTCAGTATCTCCCCTAATCAAGGCTAAGTGTGTGATCTGGAACAAGTGCCTGATGGCTCTTTTGGAGTAGCCAGTAATCCAAAGTGAAGATGCACCCAGGTCTAGCCTCTGGATGCTGCAGGTGCTGATACTGTGTGATCCACTTACCAGGAGGAGACAGTGTATGTGGCTGAGCTGTTGTCAGTGTCAAGGATGTTCTGGTCTGGACCCTTCCAGGTGATGGTGGGCTTTGGCCGCCCACAGACTTTGCACTGTAGCATCACTGTGTCTCCGAGCAAGCAGGTCACATCCACTAAGGGCACAAGGAATTCTGGGGCCACTGTGATCAAATAGATACACATTCGCATCACTGACAATAAACTTAAAGCAGCCATTTTTAGCATAGTCATTTCATCCCCCAAAATGTAACATAATGATTCAATTAGCTTTCAGCTCAATGTTGTTATATCATCTGTGCCCCTTTATTTGAAAGCAAAGTTAGAAAATATATAAAATAAAAAGGGGGGAGTTCCATGATGGTATAATCCGTATATAACATCTGGGAACATTCTGCTATATAGTCTTTTAGGCTTTACATAAACATACTTTTTACCAAAACTGAACCCCCTTACACATATTGCCTGTTGCAGTCTTTTTTGCTAACTAGTTTATCATAAATATTTTCCTTGTCAATACAGAATTGCATCAGCATTGCTTAAAGTCTCTACCCTAAGGGCATAATTTACTTAGCCAAACCCCACATTCTCAATTCTACCCTTTGCAACTCACCTTCTTGGATAAAATTTGGATTTAAGATCTGAAAAACACACACACAAAAAAACAGAAAATTGCTTGAATACTAAATTACTAGAAGAAAATAAGAAAACTTTACTGAATAAAAAGCAAGTACCATTTGGGGAGATGATGCCAGGAGCCCCCCCTGTCCCTGTGCTGTTATGGATGACCATGGTCACAGGATCCCAGATTCAGCACCAATGGGCACAGGATTACTTCCTGTTTAATCTGGCTTCTGGGCAGATTTATTGCCTGATGCTGGCTGTGGCCACCTTTCTCTCTCCTCTTTGTTGCCCGTCCTCCTTTCCCTGGGCAATCCCACACCCCTCCCATTCAATGCATTCTTAATCATTGCCAAACCACTGATTCTTCCCACACATTTCTGACAAAGACAAAGGACATGAGAATAATCAAACTGGGTCATTGCAATGAGCCCACCCAGTGGTTTCCTTCCGAATATCCTCCCTCTTCCCCCCACCCTCAGTTGAGGGAACTTTGTTTTAAGTAGTTAAATGCAGATCTTCACTGGTTGAGGAAAAAGAGATGGGGTCCTGGCTGTCCATCTGGTCCCAGCCCCACCTCTGAGGCCCAAGCTTAAGGCTATAGAAAACCCCCTGACCTAACCCATTCTCACTTCTGTGCCACTCGAGTGAACAAATGAAGGCTCAGGCCTACAAGTGACTTGCCAGTCCCATGACTGGTTTGGGGAGAAGCTGCTAGAGCTCTCAGTACACACCACATGGCCTTCCCCAGCACACCCTGATCTCTCAAAGAAAGAACATTCTAGTAGACTAGCCATGGTGGAAAGTTAGACCTTCTTGAGAGTATGGTCACCTTGATCCATCCCCCTGACCTTTTGTATCGTCTCTAACCAGACAAAAGCAAACAAGCCATAAAATCTGGCTTGTGAAAAAGCTCAGGCTTTAGTGTCTGAGAGGCTGGGGTGACCTGTTTCAGTCAATGTGATTGCATGTGCATTACTTTGCATCGATTAGTATCAATTTCCTCCACTATAAAATGGGAAAAAAACCCACCTACTGCAACATGCTATCACAGAGATTAAGCGAAATTATATGCATCAAGTGCCTGGCACAATGCTGGACAAATAATGAGTATTAATACCCATTCAAATGAAGATGCTCTAATTCTAATCATCTCCCTTCTAAGCAGCCTGTGTTAAAGAGCCTTACTGCAGTTTACCCTGCAGGGTTCTTTCCTTCCTGAGGAAGGTGGAAAACTCAAGTGCTTTACAGAAAGAATAGCGCAGGTGTGGCCTTCGCACTTGTCCCCTGTATCTGCCCCTGCCTTATATGAACATGCATGGTTTCTGTGTGTTCCTTTCCAGAGGGACATGCAGGAGCCATAAGGAAAGATGTGCTTTCCTTTCTGAGGGTCCCTTTTGAACACAAACTGCCCATTTATACTCAGGTTTTTTCTTGAGGTGGGCTGTAGAAATCCTTGCAATGCTAATTCTGGGATGGTATTTGGACCTCTGGCATATGCAGTACCCTCTGCTAGTCTGAAAAAGGCTCAAAGTTTCTTTAAATCAGGGGTTCCCACACCTTGACTGAGGTAGCTTTAAAAGCAAAAAAGATCAATCAATGCCTTAGACCTCATGTCAAGATCTCCTGTTTGAATTGGTGTGAAGTAGTGTGCAGGCATTTAGGGAGGAGGGTCCTGGGGGTTGGACCTATGGCTCTGCACGTGCCAGGCAAGTGCTTTACCACTGAGCCTCAAACCTTTTTTATTTATTTTTAATTTTGATATAGGGCCTTATTAAGTTGCTCAGGCAGACTTTGAATAGGGATTCTCTTGCCTCAGCCTCTTGATTGGTGGGATATAAGCATGTGTCATTATGTTTGGCTGGCATTGCTTTTTTATATGAGTACTTTTATTCTTTATGAATTTCATACATGTATCCAGTGTGATGATCATATCAAGCCCTACTCCCCCCCACATCCACCTTCCAACTTCATGCCCTTTTTTATTCATAGTCCACTGAGTCCAAAGTCCAACCAATGCTGTCCATCTGTGCATGGCTACAGGGCCTCCACTGGCGCATGGGCAACCAGGGGCCACTTCCCTGAAGAACGCTGACTCTCCCTTCTCCAGGGTTTTCAACAGCTGATGTTCCTTAGCTAGGGGTTAAGTGCTTACCTCTGTCTATGCTGGATTTGTGACTGGCTTGATTCTGTGCAGGTCTTATGCAGCAACCACAGCCAGTGTGAGTTAGTTCATGAGTGCAATGGCCTGACATGTGCAGAAGGCACTATTTTACAACAGTCTTTCTGCTGACCTCTGGTTCTTATCAGCCTTTCTGTACCCTCTTCTGCAATGTTCCCTGAGCCATGTGATCAGGGGAATGTTTCATTTAGGGCTGAGCACTCATGCTCTAAACTCTGACCAGCTGTGGGTCTCTGAATTAATCACCATTCAAAGCAAAAAGAAGTTCCTCTGAGGAGGAATGAAAGCTGAACTCATCTGTTGGCCCTGGGAGTTAAGAGGGCATTGGGTTTTATAAAAGGTCCTTCAGGTGGCTCACTAGGCAGCCTAGTTGGAGGACCCCTGCTGAATACTCCCCTCTGTCCAAGGCGACAGATCTGCAACATGCCAACTTCCTGCTCCTGAGGCTTTTGTGAATGGGGGGACACATGGGAGGATGTGGTAAAAGCCCACACCTAAGAGACTCCTCTATGTCAGAACATTCTGGGCCATGGTAGAGGGAGGGATGGAAACTTTGCTCAGGGTGAGCAATTAACAACCATGGCAGCACCACATCACCTGCAGGGGGTGTTAAAGGGACCATACTTACATCAACCTACCTTAGGCAAGGTAGGTGAATTACATCTGGGTCAATTATTTGACAGCCAAGGAAAAGGAGGCTAAGCGTATTTTCAGATGTTAATAGTGGCTACCTCAGGGCTGGAGCTTAGAGGTGGCTCTCTCTCTGTTCAAGAAATACTGGTTGAGCTCACATTCTGTTCCAAGACCCCTGTATGGTTTTGTGGATACAGACAGACTCAGATACAGACTCTGCTTTCAGGATTTATAAAACAGTACGCTGCTTTTAAGTGGCATTTCCCTTTCTTTTCTTGCCTGAACTTTCTAAATATTCTGCAGTAAACATGTTTCACTATCATAGTTTTTTGTAAAGAAAGGTAGAGTAGGACCAATGAGATGAAGCTCTTCGGGGATGGGAGCCATTTTCTACTCCATGCCCTAGTACCCTCACCCAGGATTTCCCACACTATGGGCATTTGTTATATATTGCTGAATGAGTTTTTGACTTTTGACCTCATTTAGTTTCTTCCAAGAATTTTAGGTTCATAAATAGAATCTCAAAATAGGATCAGAAGATATATAAAATAATTAATTCTGATAAATATCTAATAATATTTGACTAGACTCTATTTGCAAATAGATGGAATGCAAACTTTGGAAAATGATTTTACTTTTTATTTTTTGATCTTTTTGAGACAGGGTCTCCCTGTAGCCACAGCTGGCCTGGAACTCGCTATGGAGACCAGGCTGGCCTTGATCTCAGAGAGATCTGCCTGCCTTTGCCTCTCAAGTGTTGAGACTAAAGGTGTGCACCACCAGACTGGCTGGAAAATGATTTTAAAACAATACAATATATAGCCTCTGAGATTGTTGGTTCTTAGCAGCATGCTGTGACAGTGGATGGATGCTGGGAGCAGACAGCACATGTGGTGATGAGGCCCTGGGTTAGTGACATTCTCTGGTCTTGGACACTTGGGCCTCAGTTTTATATGTAAATTGGGAATAATAATGCCAACCTGGAAGCATTGTTTGATGGTAAGTACTCACTATTTGGTGGAGGGTTATTGAGCTGACCCTTGGTTGGGTAGAAGAACAGGAGGGAGCAGGACAGACATGCTCACTAGCCTCCGTGGGCCAATAAGCCCAGTAGGGGAAGATGGAATTCAGTGAAATTTGCATTTGATGGATATTAATGAGCAGCCTTCCAGAGACAATACAGCGCTAAATTCTACTCCATCCCATTCCTCTACTCAATCAGAAGGACCCTACGATAGAAAGGACTTGAGCATGTTGCCAAGTCTGTTTGGTGGCCTGTACTTCCCACTATGATAGGGATCCCCAGGGAGCAGGACATCAAGTCCCTGCCAGCAGTCTCAAGGCGGAGACAGATAACAAAGGAACAAGTAGCAGCTTCATACATTTCATATGTATTTGAGGTGCTGGTATAGAAACCAGGACTTCTTGCATGTTAGGTAACCACTCCACCTCAGAGCTACATCCCAGGCCCTATCATAGAAGCTTAGGTGAGGCTTCAAAGACAGGTACTGTGGCAGTGCTTCTAGGAGAAAATATACTAAGTGGTTGCAACAAGAATTTGTCATGTTCCTCTTTCTCATCACAGAACCTCGACTGGGTTCTTTATGTTATTGAGCATTGTGATATAAGAATGTTCCTCACTGGCTCCAAGTATTTGGACACTTGGTCCCCAGTTCGAGGCACTGTTTCGGGAGGGTCATAGAACCTTTAAGAGGTGTGGCTTTGCTGGAGGGAGCACATCACTGAAATGGGCTTTGAGAGTTCATAGCCATGCCCATTTCCAGTCTGTCTCTCTCTGTATCCATGCCTGCTTGAAGATGTGAGCACTCAGCCTTTTGCCCTGGCCACCACTGCCACCATGCCTCACTGCCATGATGTTTTTTTGGGGGGTTTTGTTGTTGTTGTTGTTGTTGAACCTTGAACCCCCAGGCCTTGAACACCTGCCTCTGCCTCTGAGTGCTGGAATTAAAGGCATGTGCCACCATGCCCGGCTTTTGGTATCCATGCCTGCTTGAAGATGTGAGCACTCAGCCTTTTGCCCTGGCCACCACTGCCACCATGCCTCACTGCCATGATGTTTTTTTGGGGGGTTTTGTTGTTGTTGTTGTTGTTGAACCTTGAACCCCCAGGCCTTGAACACCTGCCTCTGCCTCTGAGTGCTGGAATTAAAGGCATGTGCCACCATGCCCGGCTTTTGTCTTTGCTTCTCTCTCTCTCTCTCTCTCTCTCTCTCTCTCTCTATTGAACAAGAAGATGGTAAGAGGACTTCTTTGTGAGACTGTGAAGTTGAACCAATCAGAATGTGTACGTGCTGTGTGAATGGAAGGCACTGTTCATTTCCTTTGTTACAGCTGCCCCTTTCCTCTACAGTCTCTCCTCCTGCTACACACCTCATGAGGTGAAATCAGGAGAAGAAATACAACACGTGTGTGATATCAAGTACGTAACCAAAGCTGTTAGATCAAAATGAAAATTCCAGGAGACAAGATGGAGGC
>NW_008346548.1:12025242-12031771 GCF_000622305.1 Nannospalax galili | reverse complement strand
GTCTCTCTCTCTCTCTCTCTCTCTCTCTCTCTCTCTCTCTCTCTCTCTCTCTCTCTCTCTCTCTCTCTCTCTCTCTCTCTCCCCCCCCCTTGAACTGTAAGTGAAATAAACTCTTCCTTTTATAAATTGCCAATTAACTAATACAAATACATACTCTTTAAGAAGCAAATATTGCTAGTTAGGGTGTAGAGTTAGTGGGTACCCTGGGGAGAAGCTTAGCTGCAGGTTCCCCATCTGGAAAGGAAGCCAGCTATCTTCAGATCTCCGCCTTTTGGCAGGCCCAGTGAGAGAACAGGTGTTGCTGATAATGGTAATAACATTGATCTGGGTAGCGTTATAAAATGCTCACAAACACCTTCCTTGACTCCTCCAAAACCCTCGAGGAAGTATAGAGCCAGTATTACTTATCCCCATTTCCTAGATGGAGTAGGGAAGTGAAGTGTAAAACCATAGGGTGACAGGGCTGGATATGAGAGCCCCTGATTTTAGCTCAGTACTCTTTCCATCACAATGTGCAGTGGGAGGGATTTATGAAAAAGATTGCACAACTTTGTCTTTCATGTCAAAAGTCCACCTGCTTAGTTTGGTTTTCTGTCTTTCTTCCTACCCCTTTTCTCCCAGGTTCTCTAAACTCTCCTGCAAGGACTAAGCCTGGGCAAGATCCACACCAATCTTTTTGCTAATTATGACTGTGGATTACATCGATAGAACATTCTTTCCTCTTTCTACTTAAAGCAAATCCAAGTATGGACAGGAGGGAGCCAGGACACTCTTCTTCCACAGCAGTCTACTTAGGTGTGTATTTGTCTGTGGATCTCCATGACCACCAGCCAGGAGGACAAGAACCATGCTATCTTATTCACTATTATTGCCTCCAAGTCTAGCACAAAACCTGGCACTTGGTGCTTATTTGTCGACTGAAAATTTTAAGTGGTGGGATTCTAATTTGGGGGAGGAAAGAGAGTACATCTTCCCATGAAATCAGGAAATTTTCCATTATTGGGAATGAGACTTTCTTGGGAATCCTATTGGTCAGTCCAAGTCTAAGATTAAGCCATTGGTGATCTTCTTCCTCTGTGCTCTTCTAGAAGCTGGTACCTCAAAGGCTCTGGTCATGAGCTGCCACGTATCACAGCTTCTTATCTGTATTGCATTTTCTCACCAGGTGTGTGCACCCTTAGCAGATAGTAACCCTTATATGTTTTATCCACCATCGGTGTTATCAGTTTCGGTGTTGAACACAGCATCTGGCATATAGTAGATCAAATATTTGCTGTATCAGACTGACTGAGGTCACTCAGTTATTGGGCTGGAATTTGAGTCTCTTGGCCACCTTATCTAGTGATCAGTGTTGAAAGAACCTGAGGTACTGATCATAAGCTTCACATGTTTCTTGATATTGAATGTGCCTCTTCCCTAGACACAGATGGGAAGTCATTACAATGATGAATGGGAAGCAGTGGAGATCAGAATGTGGAACAGAAGTGGTGTGGAGGAAACATGATGTTGTGTGGAGGAAGCATGATGCTGTTCATATAAAATGCATGTGTTCACTCAGAGCGATGCAGGAGAGAATGCTGGGTAAAGTCCAGGAGTGGGAAGAGGCAGAGATGGACTACTGGGAAATCTGGTTTTATTTGAACAGCAGAGGGCAACAGGTGGCAGGACTTCCTGAGGCCCTGAGAAGAATGACTACTACTGCGTGGTAACGATGTTGTCCCACAGCAGCTTAGTTCCTTCTTTCAATCGTTTTCTTGCTTTTTCTTCAAAAAGGGACAGCGGTGAGGCAAGAGGAAATGTTACAGGTAAAATCAACTAGTACTGAATAACACATTGAGTTTGAAGAGAGCTCAAGTCTATTTTTCTTGTCAGTTGATGCTCAGGAGTCTGACTCCAAGAAACAGGGTGAAATTCTGTCTGGAAAACCAGTTGTCAATTGAAAAATGCCCTAACCTTATTTTTGCTAAATTCCTCAGTACTGGATCAAAACACATAGTTCCAAATACATACAGAAGATGCTGAAGGGATTAAAAAGGGTTGAAAGAAACTCAACCCAAATGTCCCTAAATAACTCAGTTACCTTGAATGAATCCATTTCTATGCTCTACCTTTTTATTGCTATTATGTTTGTTTTATGTGAATCTGTGTTCAGGGAAGGAAAGGGATTTCAGGCAATATTTGATAAGAAAGTAGATACTAGAAAAATAATACTTTCTGGACTGAGGACACAGCATAGTGGTAGAGCACTTACCTAGCACATGTGAAGTCCTGGGTTCTAGCCCTAGCTCTGTAAAAATAAAACTTTCTGAAAACTTTCTTATGTATGTGATGCTGGGGTTAGGTATGATTTCTGATTTGAAGGTTTAGCCATTCAGGATTTCAATCTGACCTATATCAGACACAATTTTCTAAGTTTTTAGGAAGTATTCCCACTTCTGTTTCTCAATTAATATAAAAGAAGCTGCAATTAAAAAATACAAAAATGAGGCTGGAGTGATGGTTCAACAGTTAAGAGCACTGGCTGCTCTTGCAGAGGACCCGGGTTCTGTTCCCAGTATCTACATGGCAGCTAACCACCATCCATAAGTTCAGTTCCAGGGATCCAACGCCCTCTTCTGCCCTCTGTGGGCATTATACACATGGGTACACTTACATATATGCAGGTAAAACACTCATAAAAAGCTATTAGTTCTATATGAACTAATTCCTTCTTTTAAAATTTAATTTATTAAAATTATGTGTACATGAGTGCAGGTACTCACAGAGTAAAGAAGAGGCCATCAGATCCCCTGGAGCTGGAATTACAGGTGTTTGTGAGCTGCCCAATGTGAGTGCTGGGAACTGAACTCAGGTTAAGGGCTATACGTGCTCTTAATTGCTGAGCTATCGCTCCAGTCTAGTCCGAGGTATGTATTTATTTTTTCTTGCTACTGTAATGTCCCTCTGACCAAATGATTTGAGCTTTGCAGGTAGACTTTGACAGTGCAGATGTGTAAGTGCATGTGTGTGTGTGTATATCAAGAAAGATGGGAGTGGCAGTCTTTTCTTCTTCAGTTGCTCACTCCAGGCTCAATGGCACTTGCATCCTCCTGATTGTACAATCAATGAAACCAGGCCTTCAGACTAGGGCGAGGTGTCTCAGGCCCCACATGACTGAGTGACTGTTGGCTTAAGAAATCAATTCAGACCCTTCCAACCCATGTGATTGGACCTTCCTTTCTGGCTGTGAGTCAGGCCAGGCTTCTGAGTCACTGAGAAAGGGTGTGCCTGAAGCCCAGTAATCACCCTAGCAGTCAAGGGATTTAAAAAGTTGTTGAGGAAGAAATTCTCCTTCTGCAATTTGATCTGCAACAAAGAGGGCCTAAGCCTCAGCATAGGGACTTCTTCCTGGACATGTCAAGTCGAGGTTCTCAACATACCATGGCAAAATCTGTTCTTTTATTGGTTGTATGACCTTGACTTCCCTGAACCTGTTCCTTCTAGGAGAGCTGATGGTTGATCTTTAAAATTTTTAAAAATTTTATTTTTATTTTACGTATATAAGTGTTTTACCTACATGTATGGCTGTCCACCATGTGCATGCAGTGCCCTTAGAGGCCAGATGAGGGTGTCAGATCCCCTGGAACTGGAGTTATGAATAGTTGTTAGCCACCACATGGGTGCTGGGAACTGAACCTTGGTCCTTTGCAAGAACAGCCAGTACTCAACCAGAGCCATCCCTCTAGCCCCTGATGACTAATCTTTGTTGTCAACTTGAGTGGACTGAGAAGTGCCTGGATTAGTAAAGCGCATCTCTGGCTATGTCTGTGAGTGCTTTTTCAGGCAGGATGAACTAAGGGCGGAAGACGTGCTCTGAATGTGGGTGGCACCATCCCATAGGACTCGGTGAACAGATGGAATCAAAGAAAAGGAGAAAGCGCTCTAGTCTCTGTCTTTCTGCTTCCTGGCCACATGAGGTGACCTGTCTTCTTTACCACACATTTCTGCCACCATAATGTTCTGTCTCACATCAGCCCCTGAGCAATGGGGCTGAAGGGACAAGGAAACTGAGCCAAAATAGATAATTCCTCCCTTCAAGTTGTTTCTCTCAGGTATTTGCTACAGTGACAGAAAACTAACAGAGGATAAGAAACTAGACCCTCCTCTAATAGTAGGATACCTGGTCCAGGAGGATGTGCAGCGAACCATCTTCCTAGAGGGGGACCCACCTACTCCAGCTAAGTTCCCTTCTTCAGTGGCAGAATATCAATCAGTTCTCATGGAGAGTTAGAACAAAACTGGGCAGGAGACAGTGTCTTGAAGCCAAAGCCATCAGATGGATTACAAAGAAAATATTTTGTCATAATGAGAGGAATGTGATACTTCACTTTCTTTTCCTTTAAAGAGTTCTTTTCATTAAAAATTCTGTTTAAAAAACACAGAAATGGGCATCAGTGGAAACATATCTTCGATGCCAGGAGGATGGTCACCTGACTGGGGTATAAAAGTTTCCTTCCATCAGTTTGGCTGGGTTATTTTGAATCTTGGAATCTGGGACAGAGTGGCTGAGGTGGAAGTGACAGGCTGGCTCTTTGAAGTTGGGGCAGCTAGGGCTGGTGCATTTGGGGTTTGGGGAGAAAGACGGGCCAGCTCTGAACAATCACCCTTTTCCCAGAACGGAGAGTGGTTACTTCAGTGTAGCCTCAGGAAGAAATCTGCCTAGGCCATTCCTTCCACAGGCACTGAGAAGCAGGCAGTGCTTCATCCATTTCATGTTGAAGTCTCACTGCTATGGGAGGTGCATGTGTGTCTATAGCACAGTCCGTTGACATCACCCCTTAGACCTACATGGTGTTCAAAGGGCCACATGTCGCTGTACAAAGGCCGGCACGCTAAAAATTGTTCAGCGGCTTGCAGAGAAGCCCAGAGCTCAGAAAAGTTAATTGGGCCAATGTCACGCAGCTGTCCATCCCGGTTTCCTGACTCCTGTTCAGTCCCAGGGGATACTACCTCTGTGTGGCTTTTGTTTCCATCATACTTCAGCTGTGGAAAGCCAGGATGAGATGATATTTCTCTGGGTTGAAATACAAAGCTGAATAGCACATTCATACAGGGAAACTGGCAGTGGAAGGCAGACCCTCATGGCTTCCAGGATCTGTGCTTCCCATTAAACTTCACTTGGAGATTTGGTGGTGTTCTAGACTGCCACCAGGCTGTGTGATAGGGGAACAGTGGTTAGGAAAAGCAGCAACCGCTTCAGGGCACCTTCTAGTTTTTTTTTTTTAATTAATTAATTTTTTCCCATTGTGTGCATGAGTATGTGTGTAAACATGTTTATGTATGTGCAGGTATGCATGCACCTATGTACATATGGAGGTCAGAGGTCCATGTTGGGTGTCTTCCTCAATTCCTCTCCACCTTATTTTCTGAGACAGGACTGGGAACTCACAGATTTGACTAGACTGGCTGGCCAGCATGCCCCAGGGGGCCACCTGTCTTTGCCTCCCCAGCTTTGGGATAACTAATGCATGTCACTGTGCCCTGCTTTTTTATTTGTTTTTCATTTTTTATAAAACTTTTTTTTCTCATTTATTATTTTTATGCGTATGAGTGTATTGCCTGCATGTATGTAAATGCACCTGTGTCATGCAGTGCCCTTGGAGAACAGAAGAGACTGTCTGATTCTCTGGAACTGGAGTTATGGACAGTTGTTAGCTCCATGTGGGTTCTAGGATTCAAACCCAGGTCTTCTGCAAGAACAGTCAGTGTACTGATCTGCTGAGCCATCTCTCCAGTCCCTGCCAGATATTCATATAGCAAATAGACTTGTTTCTTAGTGCCATTTAATTGGAATTATATTTTCCATCCTTTTACCCTAAGATGATGACTCTGCTAGGAAGTAAGGTGAATTTCTTGAAGAAAACAAATTGATGGGTTTTGTTTCTTAATCCAGTCAAATAGGCTGTGTCTTTTAACTGGGGAAACATGGCCATTGATATTTAGAGTTATTTGTTGTTGGGGTTTGGTTACTCATTTTATTTAATGATAAACATGATTTATCTCATGTTTGTTTTCTTAATCTTATTTTCTGCTTCCATATTTTATATCTTCACTTGTTTTCTTTTTGAAATCTCTTGAGTATGGTCATTTCTTTTTTCAATCTTTTGTATTGATCTGATTATTCTCTATAAGGCTGGTTTGGTGGATATAAATTCTTTCAGCCCATATGTATTATGGAGGATTTTTCTTTCCCCTTCAACTGTGACAGACAGTTTTGTTGGGGAAAGTAATCTGGCATGGCAGCTATGGTGATTTAGAACTGGGACTACTTTACTCCGGGCTTTTCGGGCTTTTATAATTTGCACTGAATTGTAAAGTCAGTTGTAATTCAGGTGTAATTCTAACAGGTTTTCCTTTATATGTAACTAATTTTTCTCTTGCAGTTTTAACATCCATTATTTTTTCTGTACATGTAATGCTTTATTTTTATGCATATGAATGTATTCTTTACATCTAGGTAGTTGTGCCCCTGTCCTGCAATGCCTGCAGA
>NW_008346548.1:12009688-12025209 GCF_000622305.1 Nannospalax galili | reverse complement strand
AGACTGCCCCCAGGCTGTGTGATAGGGGAACAGGGGTTAGGAAAAGCAGCAACCGCTTCAGGGCACCTTCTAGTTTTTTTTTTTTAATTAATTAATTTTTTCCCATTGTGTGCATGAGTATGTGTGTAAACATGTTTATGTATGTGCAGGTATGCATGCACCTATGTACATATGGAGGTCAGAGGTCCATGTTGGGTGTCTTCCTCAATTCCTCTCCACCTTATTTTCTGAGACAGGACTGGGAACTCACAGATTTGACTAGACTGGCTGGCCAGCATGCCCCAGGGGGCCACCTGTCTTTGCCTCCCCAGCTTTGGGATAACTAATGCATGTCACTGTGCCCTGCTTTTTTATTTGTTTTTCATTTTTTATAAAACTTTTTTTTCTCATTTATTATTTTTATGTGTATGAGTGTATTGCCTGCATGTATGTAAATGCACCTGTGTCATGCAGTGCCCTTGGAAGTCAGAAGAGGGGGTTGGATCCCTTGGAACTGGAGTTATGAATGGTTGTTAGCCTGCATGTGGGTGCTGGGAACTGAACCTGGGTTCTCTGCAAGAGCAGCCAGTGCTCTTAAAACTGCTGAGTCATCTCTCCAGCCCCTCATTTTTTGTTTTATTTTCTTTTTTAAACTATGTAGACCCTGTTGGCCTCAAACTCATTTAAATCCTCCTTCCTCTACCTCCCAAGTGCTGGGATTAAGGGTGAGTGCCCCATGCCTGGCCTGTACGCAGCTTTTTACATGGGTGCTGGGGATCAGACTCAGGTCCTCATGCTTGTGCAGCAAGCATTGTACTGACTGAGCCATCTCCCCAGTCCCACCTTCTATTCTAACTGAAAGGTATAACTTCCGTTATTTCAACTGCCTCTTTCCAAAGTGAAGGAGCTGGGGAGCTATTGTTAGTGGAAGTGGGGAGCTATTGTTTAGTGGAGACACAGTATTTCTGGGATTATGGAAAAGTTCTGGAAATGAGCAGTGGTGACAGCTGCACAATATTGTAAAGGGATTTAACACTATTCAATTATACACATAAAATAGTTAAGATGGATTGGCTGGATGTGGTGGTGCATGCCTTTAATCCCAGCACTTGGGAGGCAGAGACAGGTGGATCTCTATGAGTTCAAGGCCAGCTGGGGCTACAGGGAGACCCTGTCTCAAAAAAAAAAAAAAAATTAAGATGGTCATTTGTGTTCTGTTCATTTCAAAATGTTAGGAAAATAAATGAAAAGGATCGGGCCAGCAATAGCTTTCCAAGACTCTGCTGAAAATGTGATTCTTACCCTGATTGGAGATATTCCCCAAATCAGCCTTCCTTTTCCAAGTCCTTTCATTTATACATCTTTCAGAGCCCTTCTCCCAAATCCCTCCCTGTTCTTAACTGCCTAGGCTAAGCATATGGCAGCTGGCCACTAAACAAAGGGAGCCTGTACATGGTCTGTCATGGATGAGCCTGGCAGCACAGGGAATGGTTGGGGTGCAGATGGAGATGTTTTGGAATCATGACCACCTCTTAATTTGATGGACTGACCGTCTCTGCTAAAGGGGTATGGTATAGAGCTCTATTAAAGAAATTAAAATGCATATAATTAGGTTTGACTTAAGAGCTCGGCTGAAAATTCCCTGGAGATAAAGGATCAAGTCTGGCAGTTGGTTCATACTTTTCAGCCTCATTCAGTGATGCAGGCAGGAGGCAATGCTGGGTTGAGCAAGTGTGATTATCCAAGAATGACCATCCTCAGCTTTTTGGAGGTGGTGTGGACATGGGAACCTCCTAGCTTGGGTCTGAAGGGAAATCCAATCCAGTCCAGAAAGGATGCAAATTTCTTAGAGACAGGCATTGGCTAAAAGGGCAGATGCTGAGCCCGGGTACTCAGGTCCTTAGGCATGGGGGTGGTCATGGGTGTCAGAGTAGGTGTGGGGGTGGTCATGGATGCCAGTGTAGGCATGGGGGTGGTCATGAACTGAAGAAGCTGGTGGGCAGGAAGCTGGTGGGCAGGCATGCAGCTCTCAGCCCAGGAGTGGCAGTCATAGGTATAAGCTATACTGAGAAGAAAAGATGAGTTGTTCCCAAGATACTCCTGTGTTTTGTTTTTAGCCTCATTTGGCTTTTCTTACAAGTGAATTTCTTTTACAATAATGCCCCCTTCACACTCTCCCTCAAGTTTAATCAGTGCAAGGGAAAGCTGAACTACAGACACTCATTTTCAGAACAGTTCTCCATGAGGCATGGTGACAGATGAGGAGACAGGTGAGAAGGCCAGGCCATGAGGGGACTGCATGGACCTAGCTAGGGCCAATCTTGTTATGGCTGGTGCTGTGGTCTGCAGTATGAGAGTTTGCGTGTGAGAATAGTCACATGCACACGCTTAATGGGAAGGGAAGGATATTAACATTAGTACCAACAGTCTCCCTTAGGTAAGTGGGTGTTCACTGTTAGATCCTAGGATGCAATGTGCTTTATTTCCCTCTTATGTTGCTTTCAACAATAGCCTATGTCCTCTTAAAGCATAATGGCAAGACATGGAGAAATATCTGGTGTGTGAGTAAAGACCCCAGAAACTGTCCCTGAAAGGAACCCACAGTCCCCCACTTGAGAGAAAAGTAAATGCTTTGGTGACATTCTCATGGAGGCAGATGAGCCCATTTATAGGGAGCACTAGACCAAAACATTGGCATTAGGCCAAGGCTGGTCAGTCAGAGGGTGGGACTTCACAGTTGCAGACCAGGCATGGAGCCAACACATGGGAGCATGGTGCCAGGTTTTGAAGTTCCAGGAACAAAGTCTCAGTACAGGCTTAAGGGGTTGCTGTTCAGCTCATAGAGAGCACAGGACACATTTCAATAAGAGTAAAGCGGAGCCAAGAGGGCTCTGGGAATAGGCCTCAAATGATCAATTTAGCAGCGAGAGGTGGCCAAGCCATCTGGATTCCAACATGTTTCCAGCCTGCACTACCAGTCTTTTTTTTTTTTTTTTTTTTTAAACCATCTTTGCTGCAATCAAGTTACACTTCAGACAATCCTTGAGACAATCTCAACTCATGGTTAACAGGTTGATGTCCTAGATCTTACTTGTTCTTTGCATCTGAAAAATGCTAAGCCAGCCATGCTGAGATGGTGGCTTTCTCTCTGTGCCTACTCACATGCCCAGAGTTAATGTCAGGATGCCAATACATTCAAGAAGAGCTCACCGACACTGAGGGGGCTGATATGAAATACAGCAGGGTTGCACATACACCCTCTGTGGAAACCTTGAGCTACTAGAGTAGTCACAGCTTTCGACCACATGCCCCCTCGAGGGTTTGGGTTAATTGAAATTTCTGTTTACAAGAAGCTTTGCTCATTTAGCTCACAAAGAGGCTACCCAGCTTTGAATAATTAAGAACCTTAAAAAGGAGCTCAATTTGCAAAGCAGGACTCAGGTGTGCACGTATGTGTGCATACATGCACTTTTTTCTTACCTAAATGTAGAATGTAGCATGACTCCACCAATGAGATTTCTCAGTGGACACAGCTTGTCTGCTCCCACATCCCTCTGTCTGCCTCTTCCTTCAAAGGGTGGGAAGGTCATCCTTCTTTCTCTAACTGCCAGAGCTGGACAAAGTCCCAATTTGCCTGCTGGAACACTGATATTTTGACTCCTTCTTTTTGTCTCTCTAGCTCCTCCCCTTCCTCTGTCTGGCCTACCTCTACTTGTAGCTGATGTCTTTGATACATACCAGCATCACTTAGGCTCAGCAATAAAGTGCTCTTGGTGTCTATAAGTTGACAGGTGTGGGAACCATGGATGCGGGTGCCTGTCCTATGAAATGCAAGGGAATTCTCCTGGCTTCCTCATCCTCTGAGATACCACGAATGCCACGAATGCCAAAGCCACTTCCACCTGCAGCAGAGTGACCCTCCTCTGCCAGATTTAGCTCTGTGACAGAACATACACCCACAGGGGCTACTGTATTCTGACAGAACTTGCTTTTTCAACTACTTTCCTCCTTGATCAATTCAATTCTGTAGGCCTCTTCCGCGGCTGACTTACCTGTCCTTAGGCCTCACTCTTGGTTTCTTTTGTTTTTGGTAGTTGTCAAAATATGGTGGCGATGAACTTCTTTGGGATTATACCAAATTAGATTAAGAATAATAATAGTTTGCCTAGGAAAGTGAAAAGCTTAGGGCTATGCAAAAGAAAGGGTTTGGGGGAACCTACTACTGTTGTTATGCTAAGTGGACATGTCAACTGCCTTCTAAGTATTTATATTTATACACATTGATTAGTGTTGCTTTCAGCCTTGGTCAGAGAAGCTTCTGTTTACAGTGAGCAGTGGTTAATGCAGAGATTCATAACTGGTCAAAATGCTAAGAATAAGTGACTACTGAAGGGTCGGCCCTTAATGGGACATCTATATATATACCACATGCCTCATTCCCATCCCCCAGTCAAGTCTTCCCTCTGGAAGAGGGGGTGGAAGGAATGTAAGAACTAGAGGCTGGGGAGGACATGACATGGTCATTGTACGCATGCATTCAAAAACAGCTGCACAAAACCTGCACAAGACTGGGCCTGTCAATGCTCTATCCAGGAATGGGGTGGAGGCACATAAGGCCCTACCCCCAGCTGAGGAACTATTGTCATTTAATGACTGTTCAGGGAGGAGGAGTTATTTCTTCAGTGGTGAAGACACTGGTAAGTTGCTCCAGTGAATAACCCCACACCCATGTTCATGCAAGGAGCCCTAATGAAACTCAGTGAGTCATCTAAAAAAAGAGACACAAGAACAGGAAGATGATTTGTCGGGAAGAAAAAGGGGTTCAGAGAGAGTGCGAAGAGGATAAGAGAGGGCAATGGGGGGGCAAGTAGCTCAAAATATATTATGTACATATATGAAATTGTCAAAGAATAAAAAATATTTAAAAGTAGGAAAAAAGTTGGTTTTTTTTAAAAAAAGAAAATGCTATTTTGTATTTAGAGGAAATTGCTAATCTTTTATCTATTACTGAGGTTGGAGCATAGATTTGGAGGAAACCATTAAATCTACTCTGAAAGTCTCAAGTGACAAGGCAAGCTAGCTCCATGCCTTGCTCTAATTCTCCAGGATTTGTAAATTTATGTGCATACCATGTGAGAGCCATATTTCTAATTAAGGACTTGGAAGTAAACTTGGGGTGTGTTTACTTCCAAGCCATGTGTTGTTCCAGCCCCACTTGCTCCAGAGAGGCCTTCATCAGGGCTACGAGAGGGACTGTTACATGGACTTCTTTTCTGTCACATGGTGGCCACAGGCCTGGGAGTGGGCAAAGTTGTGTCCTAGAGTTAGTCCTATCATACTTGGTTTGCTCTTAACCAGCTAGCTACACAGTACGCAGGAGCCAGGTCACCCAGAAACCCATACTTTTGATGTTGACAGAGTGTTGAAGAAGGATCAGAGCCCAGAAGAACAGGACGAAGAGAAAAGACAGGGGAAGAGGCAAGAGAAGGACAGGAAGGGACAAACGAGAAGAACAGAGAAAAACACTCAATGGGCTTAGCCCTCAGCTGTGAACCGACTACTATTTACAGCTATTTTCCAAGAAAAAAGGTGTTCTTAGTTTTAAATAATAAAGTTGGTTATTTTTTACAAGATAAGCCAAACCTGCCAAAGAAGAAAATATTAAACAAGAATTCAAGAAAACAAGTTTTCGTGTTGAAAAAGATATCTAGGTAGAATGTTCTATCACAATAGAGGTGAATGAAGCTTTTGTTTCGCTTTGTTTTGTTTTAGCTTGGATGGGACACTCTGAGATCCCCTGGCATTACAACACCATGATTCACCCTTGACTTTAGCAAGGCCACTGTTATAGAACACATTGAGAAAAGGCAATCATTGTAGGAAACAGAATGAACATAGCTGCTTCTACCTCCATACTAGTATTAGGGTCAAGATCATCACACTCTGACTCCTCGGAACTGTTCGTCTCCTTGGTTGGCAGCATGAGGAAGGGGGAAGAAAGAGAACACAGTTAGAACGCAGTTGTTTGGTTAGCAAGAGAGGAGAATGTTGGAGAAGCATGGAAGATGGGAAACTGGGCAGAGAGACAACCAGGTGCTTTTCAGGTGGGTGCGCGTTACCATGGCAGCAGCATGCTCTTTTCAGGGAGAGGAGGCTGGGACTGTGGACACCTGCTTATCTCACTGGGAAGAGCAATGGAAGCGAACGAAGGAAGCATGAGAGCTGGGGATTAAACTGTCCTCTTTGGTCAGGCTGGATTTCCCAGGCAGGGGTGGAGGAGAGCATACAATTTCTTTTCCCCAAGAAGAAGGATGTTGGAATCAGTTTTGGTTGTTCTTTGCTTAAGAAGGCAAACAAAGTGCCTGGTAGATATTTAGTGTATAAATTTCATTGTCCAGAGGCACAACTTTCAGAGTGGTCACCTTAAACAAGGCAGATCATATTGTTTCTAGATGGGGCAAAACAAGGATCTGCCAAGCTCATGGTCAGTGAGTTCAAAGCAACAGATTATTAAACAATAACTTGGGCTTCACCAATGTGTCACCCTACCTTTACCATGCAAAGCAGAATGTAAGGAAATTGCTTAAAGGTATATTAGGTGAACTCTGGGGAAAAGAAATGAAACTTTACTAAGGACATGGTGGCCCTTAAACTCCAAACCTCAGCCTTCACAAGATCAGGGGTTTGGAGAATATTCCTAATCCTTAAACTTGAATGTGTCCCCAAACCTAGGATACTGAGTGGGTAGCTTTGAGAAATTTAATATGAACCAAGCATCTTGCATTTCTAAGAAAATAATGCTGCAGATAATTTTGCTGTAAAACATCTGCATACTTACAAAAAGAAAAAAAAAGAGGTACTTACTTGAATTGAAGGTGGCAGGAGAAATAAAAAATAAAAAACAAATTGATCTTGCATGCAAAATCCTGCTAAACTACTCCCCCTTTGGTCCCCATACTGGGCAATAAATAAATAAATCATAAATAAATAAGAAAAATAAATCCCCACCCACCCAAATTGCCTGTGAGAATGCTTCAGGGTGGGAGTAGATGAGAGGGTCCCAGCTCTGGAATACCTTACTCACTTTAACAGAGACTTTGTTGCCCAGAATATCCTTGGGTTTACGAGGCCCTGTGACTTCATTTTTACCCGTGTTCTCCACTTCTGCCCGCTTTCTCATGCGTAGAGTATGCCATGAACATGACTTCCTGTTGTACCAAAAAATGCACCAATCAAAATGGAAGGCTAGGGCAGAGCGAGGTGGTGGGTGGGTTCACCACTATCGTATGTCAGATGAGATGTTCCAGTCAAGTCCCCACTGGCTTCAGTGACCCCAGACCTGCATGCCAGCTCCTGTGGTGGCTGATAGTGAGCTCACCTCCAACTGGAAGTGAGGATGAACTCTGACCCATTCTGAAAGATGTACCAGGTGACTGGAGCATTTGGAAATTAAAAGGGTACCAGGTCACTAAACCCAGGGAGGATTTAAGATCACCTGATGAATCCTTCTAGGGCTGAGGTACTCTTCTGACAAGGGTGTGGTAGATGGAGAAAGATGGTATGGGTATAGTATAGGGAAGATAAGGAAGTATATTTTATTGTGTATAATCCACTAGCACTTTTCACACTACAGATGTAAAGACGCAACAGGGTGATTCTGAGGTTTCCATCTTGTGATTTTCATTTTAGGGCAGGGTACTCCCAAGCACCATGAAACAGCCAGGGTTTCCGGGAAAGTTGGCTTAATAAGTGGCTGAGTTCCTATCCTATGCTTAATAACTTAGGGCAAAGTGTTTCAGTTTATGTTCTCTATATCACTCTCTGTTTATGAATATAGGGCTCTGTCCATCACTAAGAGGCTCTAGAGTTTTCCAGTTGGAACAAGACCCAATCAACATGCTCCTAGCTGGGCCACAGTGGCAATGCCTTCACGTCATCCTAATGTCTATCCCACTGGAGGTCTGTGCCATCCTAATGTCTATGAGGTCTGTGAGCTACTTCATAGATGTATAAGAGAAGCTCAGAGCAGAGCTCCTGAGTTCCACCATCTGTCAAGGACAGCAAAAGGTAAGGCATGACAGGATCAGGGACCCTGAGTGGGCATCATCATTTCAGATGTGATCACAGGACTTGGATGAAGTTCCAGTGAGTGAGACCTGTTTTCCCTCGAGTGTCTCTTGGTTAAATGTGGGCCTTTGCAAATAGGCCTCTATAACCTTCATTAAGGGAGAGGTTGGTGAGATTTAGGAGGAAGAAAGATACTTCAAAATAGCTGGCCTCTCCTCCACAGCACCATACCCATCAGGATATCTAAGCAAGGTATTCCAGAAATATCCATCACCTAATGTACAGGGCTCAACCAATGAACTTGAAGGGGAAAATGCAACTGCTGTCCTGTTTGTGCATCTTTTGGGAAATGGGCTCCTTCAGAAGGCAGAGCTTAGCCAGGCATGGTGGTGCACACCTTTAATCCCAGCACTCAGGAGGCAAAGGCAGGCAGATCTCTGTGAGTTTGAGGTCAGCCTGGTCTACACAGTGAGTTCCAAGCCAGCTGGGGCTATAGGGAAACCCTGTCTCAAAAAGACTCCCATCTCCCCACCCCCTCAAAAAAAAAACCCACAAAAAGAAGGCAGAGCTTGCCTTGCAGCTTCTAACCATCAGGCTCTTCAGGACACCCCAGAGAATCTAGTCCCAGCTTGTCTACCTCAGTGGGAATGAGACATGGAAGCTACCCTTAGGTATTACCTTGTCAACTGTCCACCTTTATCTCATATCTGTGTCACCAAATACTTGAACCTGGCTTCCCTGAGAATATCCTGAGTCAGAGAGGTCCTTGTTTGAAAAGGATTCCAGGGATAAGGGCATAGTGTGTATATTCACGCGCATGTGAGGTGTGTGCCTGTTTACTGCCATGCTCTGGTTCCTCAGTGTGCTTAATGGGAATTGAGAAACATTAAAAATAGTATTCAGTAGGAAATCGGAACAGCTCAAGTGGCAGGACAGGCTTGATTTCAGATTCTTCTTCCCAGAAGAACATGTCACCGTGGTTTGGGGAGCTTCCACGTCTTGGCCACAAGTCCAGTGACTGATGTGGACACGGTTTCTGTGACATTTATGCTGTGGATATCATAACCAATTCTGATCTCTGAGATCATAGCAGGCTCTGGGAAGGGGAGAAGTGAGTGGCCTTTGCTGATAAACACTGACACCACATTTAATCAGTTGCTTACCTCCAGTGTTATCAATTCTTGAGAGACTGTGGTTTGGCCAGGAACCTAAGTGACCAGTGGGTGCATCAGTCTGTTCTCTGTGCCCCTCCTCCCTGCTTTTTCATAGAAGGTGTGACCACATGACCAATAGACCCAAAGGTGAGGAGGAAAGTATGCTCAGTGCCTGGGCAATGAGAATATCATATGCTAAGAGCTGGCCCTTGGGGTTCTGGATCAATAACTTCAGGGTTCTGAGGGATTTTTTTCCCCCTAAGACTTCCTAAAAGATGCTTGGAATAAGCATCTTTAGACTAAAGCAGTCTGGGCCTATTTCACCTTGGGGTCACTGCTGATTTCTGTGGTTATCTGGAGAGGCCAGGTGACATAGGTAGCTTCTATTCTTTGACAGAGAAGGGTCAAAGCAGCAACGTTATGCTGGTGTTGCTGCTGGGGCCCCTTATGGTAGTGCCCTGGGACCTTCCTTGGGTAATCACACAGCATGGACAGCTGGGAGGAAAGCAAACCAGTGCTGCCTCCACACTACTCATCCATTGAATCAGCACCTCAAGGTTGCCCTGTTGCTGAGAACCCACTGCACAGCATCTAATCTGCATCATTCTACTTCTCAGAAGCCGGAGAAAACCCAAGGGATGTTTAGAGGGAACTTTAGCAATAAAGGCACTTTTTATGCAGGAAAAGCTGTTAATGCAGTCAACCAACCCAGAAAATACAGAAAAGAAAGAAAAAAATTGCTTTCACATTCAAAGGTATGAGAATAATGAGATGGGGAGAAAGGGTCAACTAGTCTTCAACCTCATTAAAACATGCTCATGGTGAAAATTTATTTTACATATTTAAAATAGTACATTTAAAATTATTAGTTACATTACAGGTACAATGATGAACATTGTGGCTCTCCATTATATTGCACAACCTGACTTCATTCATATGGGTTTCTTTAAATAGTGCAAATACTTATACAGGAATGTGTTCAGAAGGGTTTTTCAAATCAAAATAAGTAAAAGAAATATCTTACAAATTACCATGAACATATATTAAAGTGACAGGGGAGGGGAGAAATTAAAAAAAAAGTTACAGTCTGTACAGAGGAATTGCCACGGACAACCAAAAAGTTCTTCTCCCTTGGGAGAAGCAGCAGGCCTCTGACCTGTCCAGGCCTAGCATTTGTGCTAAGGTCATTTTTGGGTGTCAATCAAAAATATATATATATATTATCAGTAACTTCATACAATATAAATAGAAGTCCAGTCCAGTGAGTCCTGTGGTGGGTCAAATGTAGCAACGGAAGGCATGTCTTTTGTCACCTAGGGTTTCAGTAGGGTTCTTTTCTTAACAAATGGGGGAAAAAGAAGGGGAAAATGAACAGAAAATTATAAACAAAAAGGAAAGAAAAATCACCACCACCACCACCACAACCACCACTACCACCACCACCACCACGACTCCCGGAACAATCCAGCCTGGATGCCTCAGGCTGCAGGTGGTTCCAGCACCCACACATTGGCGCCACTGACACTGTCAAGAACAAGCAGTGGTAATGCTCTACTGTGTTTGCACTTTTGTACTCTTTTGGTTTTGATTTGCTTTTAATCCACGCACTCCTTTCCCAGGGAAGTCACCGAGGCACTTACTTGATGCTCCCATCACTATTTTCTGCTACCGCCGTGGTTTTGGTGAGGGGTGCCAGGATGCTGCCTGGGACCCAGCCCTCTGCTGCTGGGGAATGGTCGCTGGCAGGTTGGTACACCAGGCACATGTTCTGCTGGTTGACAGCAAGGACCTGGACCACCTCACCTTGGCTCACACAAATTTCATTCTCCTTCAGTGCATAGTAATCTTTGATTACAGCCATGGATGAGGTCCCATTGCATCCTCCCAGGTCATTCTGCTAGGAGACAAGGACAGGAGGGACACAAACAGAAGGAGGCTGGTTCACGTGGGCTTTCTCTACATCCTGCTGCATAATTAAAAGCCAGATTGTCCACTGGCAGGATGAACAGCAAGCAGAACACTCCTTGGGTGATGACGACATTATTCGTAAACATGCTCTGAAAGTGCATTTTAATAGCAATGTTTCTTATAGTATTAAGATCAAAGTGAATAGGTACAGATTGTGGCCAGGTAAAAGTATGGACACACCTTCAACCTTTAAGTCCCTTCTAGCATGCAGCCTTCCTGACAGCATCCTCTTGCTGATGGCAGGAAGAATCTGTCATCACTTCAGGGACGCATAAGCACCTGGGCAGAGTGAGGTCAGGGCCAAGTTCAGAGCAGGAGTCAAAATCCTTCTCTATGGAAGGAACACAGACCCTTTGATACTATACTTTTTCTTCTCTTTTTGGAGATAGCATCTTAATCTGTAGTCCAGGTTGACCCTGAACTGAACTAATGACCCTTGTGCTCCAGTCTCCCAAGTGCTGGAATAATAGGCAAGCACCACATGCTCAGCTCATGTTTTTTTCCTTTTGAAAAACATCAATTGGTTGTGCTCTATATCCTGAGCCTCTCTGACACAGGAGTAAGGCCCTGTGCTACCCTTTGGAAACAGAAATCCTGTAGTCTCCCCACCACTCCTTAATATGGGATGTGTAGCTCATGTGACTGCTTCATGTGAGTTAATACTAGGGCACCTGCTTCTAGACAGACCTGTAACTCCCTGAGAGGCCAGGCTACCTCCTAGGGCATGGTGAGAGCCAAAAATCTTCCATATGGCTGGCAAAAGGCCAAAGTGACTTCAACTGATTCACACAGAGCTTTTCTAGGGCAAAAAAATTATTTCAGGTGATGTGATGGGAATAGGTGGGGACAGGTACTGTAGTACAGAACCAAACTTAAGACATTAATCATTCATTTTAACATAATTAGTACAAACTGATGATTTTGGAGGAAAGACTATATTGATAAAATTGGACCATGTAGGTAAAATGCGTTTCTATTTCTAGACCCAATGAGTTCTGGAGAATTCCTAGGCCTGATGCAATAAGTTACTAAGGTTTAAAAGCAAGTGATTTACAGAGTTTGGAGTAGAAACCAGATCACCTGACTGCTAATCAGGAATTTCTTGTTTAGGTTAGGATGAAGCCATCTGTGTAGACTTGGCCTGTGGTACAATGCCCCTCAGTAGTGCTTGAAGTGTAGACTATGGAGCCTGGCTTCCCTATGTGCTCATTAATGATCATCTTCCCCTTGCCACATTAGTCATCGGGAGGTGAAGAATCTTCTGCAGGTGCTCAGGGCCAGTCACCATTAGAGGGGGCTGTCTCTTTCTAAGATGGCAAACACAGCAGCTGTGGTATAAATCACCTGTTTTCCTGCTTGCTACAATAATCTCTCACATCTAGGTGTTTTTGTTTTGTTTTGTTTTGTTTTGTTTTGTTTGAGATAGGGGCCCATTATGTAGCCCTGGTTGGCCTTGACCTCACAGAGATCTGCCTGCCTCAGCCTAGGATTAAAGATATATGCCATCTTTAACACCCAAGACATTCAGATATTAACAGCCCTTTAACACACAGTGCCCAACCAAGCCTGAAGAAACTAGTTTCACTCAATTTACAGGGAAGAAAGAAAATAAGAGAGACGGGATTATACTTAAAATAGACTGCTCCTATTAAAATAATCCACAAGAATTAGGAATTAGAATTAGGAATCCTTCCTAAAGTGGCCTCTGACACTGTCTTTGATGTAGAAGAGGTGAGAGCAATGAACTGTCACTTACCTTGCTGGCGTCAAACTTGTCCCCAGGCTGGTGGTAGTCGAACCCTGGACTGCCATTGGAGGTAGATATCTTCAGGGGTGGCAGAGGCGGGTTGTAGCTGGAGCCCTTGGGTGGCTTCTCTGAGCCCACAGGGACAGAAGAGTAGGGCCTGGGGCTAGCTTGGGGAACCCTAGGGGGCTGGGACCGCATCACAGCTGTGCTTCTTTCTTTGCGCTGATACTCGATGGGTGACTGTAGCGCTGCAGGGTAAGAACAATGAGTTACCTCATGCTTAGGAATCCCACAGGGATCCAGAGGTCTGCTGGATAACAGGATTTATATTGGGCATAGGGCAGGTGTGCGAGGAAGGAGCTAGCCTTGTTTTTAAGGGATTATGAGACCCAGGACACTTATTTAAATAATGAAAAACCCAAACCAAAATGGTGCTTTATTTGGAACTCAGTGTTGTACAAAAGGAGGGAGAGATTGGTCCCATTGTGGGTGTGCACCAGGGAGGGGTAATGAGGAGCTTCAAAAGCCAGCCGGCTGCTGCTCTGACAGACAAGTCAGAGGGAAGCAAGTATAAAGCATTAGGACAGGGCAGCACTCAGGATACCTGGAGTGTAAGACCATGGGTCTCCACGGAGGAAGAGGGGAAAAAACAGGTAAGGGAGGCAGGGTGCATGGTATCCAGATGGTCCGGTGAATTTGGACTTAAATCCACAAATGACAAAAGGTGACCAGATCAAAAGAACTTTAAAGTCTTAAATTCAGATTCTATCACTGAGGCACATTTGAGGAACATTAACCTTGCTGTAGTTAGCAAACAGATTCGAAGGCTTCATTGAGGCGTCCCATCTAATTCAGAAGCCTTGAGGCAAAGGTCAAACAGGGCCAAGAGAATGTCAGGGAGGAATGGAAGTAGCTCAGGGGAGAGACCAACAGGATGGCAGTAGGGGCAACTCCAAGGGCAGAACAGCGAACCAGAAGCGAAGGATGTGGGCTTTGCTTTACTGGGTTTAAGATTAAAAGTTCTAGGTCTGAACACTAAAGAGATACAGCCAGGCAGAATCATCAAGGTAAAATTCTATATGAGAAGGACTTCCAGGACTGGCACGATTATGTCACTTTTATTGGTGTTCACTGTAACAACTATTTAAGTGGGTTAACAGCTGGGGCCTAGAGACTTGGAATTGTAAGGCTATTTCCACAGTGATGGGTATGGTACACATTTCAAGAGGACTCAATATGGGTCACACTCCTTTCCTATATAAGGTCTCAGGAGGAAAGAATGACTGAAATACCTATAGATGTGTCTGGAAGAAAAAGCCTCTTCGTCTTGCTCCATCACCACATCCTCCTCTTTTGAGTAGATCAAAGAATATAAGAGGCCGGCCAGAGCACAGCCCTTGCCCTTGACGAGACTTCTGTGAGCATTAAGTATTTAGGTAATAATAACCTAGTTCAGTAATATCCCCACAATTCACTATGAGTGGAGAAAGGTCTTTTGGGGCCATGTAAACATCTGAATCATTGACTTCTGAAACCAATGCAGTTTCAAGTTTTAAGTACATCACAGAATACTTACATAAATACTTGCTTGATAGGAAGGCCTTACCAAACTGAGTTTAGGACTCTATGATATAAAACTGGGGTTCTACTTGATTAGGTGCAGTAATTGTGCTAAAGCACTTGAAAGGAGTATGTTTTCTTAAATAAACTATAAAGAAGGTAAGGCTTATATTCTTTCACAAGTCTCAATTTGAATAACTAGGTCTTGAGATCAGGAAATCCTTTCTCTCATTCAATCTTGACTCAGCCCCTGAGCACTGCAATTACAGACATGCATTACCATGTCAAGCTAAAAAAGTGTCTATTTCTGACAGAGTTAGTTCTTGGCTTTTAGGATCTCATGCCTAGCCCTCTTTCTTTCCTTCTTCACTTGCTAGTGTAAGATGAATGCCCAGCCATTAGCAGCTGCACTGAACAGTCTGTTCTGAAGTCTCCCAGCTTTGGGTTCAGATCCCTGTTCCATCAACTGCTGTTCTTGTGGGCTTAGACAAGTTTCCCAATGTCTCCAAGTCTCTCCTGTTATCAGGATGACTATACGTAGCTTTCCATGTTGATGTGAGGATTAACTAGGAAGAAGTAGGCAAAACGCCCAGTCTAACGCCTGGCACAGAGGACCAGTGGCTACACAGGAGCCATTATAGTCACTTTGATTATGTCTGGCTCCAACTAATTATTCTATTTTATTTTTCTCTAGTTCTGAAGTGATAAGCTTAAAACCCTTATTCCCACTTAGAATCTATCATAATTCCTAACAAAATGCAAGCTAAATGGATCTACTTTACAGATACACATATTTTGCATTAAATCATTCTAACAACACAATTGTTCATTCAGTGTTGCATATTCAGAAATCATAAGATCTAAACAGCTTTCATTACTAACCCATGCTAATGTTGACTTTTTAATGTTTTAGAATGAAAAAAATCCTAGAGGGGCTGGAGAGATGGCTCAGCAGTTAAAAGCACTGACTGCTCTTGAAGAGGACCCAGGTTTGATTCCCAGCACTCACACGGTGGCTACAAACGATCCTTAACTCCAATTTCAGG
>NW_008346548.1:11966306-12009518 GCF_000622305.1 Nannospalax galili | reverse complement strand
AATGTTGCTTTAAATTGCTTACCATGGAGGAAGATGACATGGCAGGGCAGTACGCCATGCTGCCCTGTGGCTAGCACTGCTTGTCTACCTGGTACATATGAGGCTGGGGAGAGTAGCTCTAGCTTTGAGTTCTCCTTTTCATAGAATGAGTCAAGTGAGGCACAGAAAAGCATCACACTTCCCCCAAGGTCCTCTTCCCTTTCCCCACAGCATACAGTCTCATGCTAGACACCTGATAAATGCTAGTTTTACATCATTTGAGAGTCCAGAAACTTCACTGGCAAGAAGAGGAGATAGACCAAGGGTAGGCCTATGAGAGTATACCATGTGGTAACAATCTCAATGCAGGCAAGAAGGGCGTACACAAGGTAGTCCAGTGTTTTTATGGGCATACATGTATGAGGGCATAAGGAAGCAACAAACAGTATACACCACAGATCTTGCTACTGCACTGATATGAAGAGATGTGACACTTAGAGTGCTCTTGTGTGCATGCATATGCATGTATGTATGTGTACATGTGGCTGTGTGTACAGTACAAATCTCAGTTCAGCCAAGAGGTGATAGACATGAAAGTGGTGTCCTCTGTGTATATATGTATGTGTGCTTGTGTGTTTGCATACATACAGATACGTGCTGAGACTACAAACTTACTTCATTAATGCTTCCTTCAACTTCAGGCTCCCCTCTCTGCTCAAAAGACTCCTGAGTTTGCCAACTCAGTAATGCAGCACTTCTTTACAATTGTGATCTCTACTCATCGGAAAAGAAGAATACTTCTGATACGATAAATAGAATTATGCCATATCGTAATCCCTTTTGTACTGGTGGGGTATGGTGGCCTTGAAATGTTCCTTCACGTACTACATCTCGTCATCATTGGTATATAGTTAGGATATTACCTGCTGTGGCGATTGCTAGAAGAGTGAAGGAGTTAAAATGGAATCACATGATAAGACCTGAGGTTAGGAGGAAGGCTGATAGTGCTCCTGTAAGAGGCCATGGGCTTGGGTTTACTATGTGAAAGGCGTGGGTTTGGTGGGTCATTATTATGTGTTGTCTTGTAGATACAGGCACAAACTCAAGGTAAAGAAATACCAGCAGGGGTAAAAATGAAACATGAACAAGGTAGCAATTCTACTTCATCCCTTGTAGGATGCCCTGGAGGGTGCACATTCTCTGAGTAGCCACTAATTTGTTCTGGGAGGTTTGGGTGCTACTGCAATTTAGGGTTAGAAATCATTTCTCACTTGAAAGAGGCAAGGCCAGCTAGCAGCGTGATTTAGCTAGGCTCTTGGAAAAAGAAGAGGGATTTGAACTGACTTTTGAAACTCCCAGTTATCTTTAGATATCTTTGAGAGCCTGTGAGAGTACCAGTCATCAGTCACAAAGTGGAAAAACAGTATCATAACAGGTACCTGTCTTACAGTGTTGACAGATTATTACCAGTTGGCTGTAGGGACTACAAGGCATATAATCAGAATGTTCTACAAACAAATATTCCTTCTATTGAAAACATGGGGTTTAGGGCTGGAGAGATAGCCCAGTTGTTAAGAGCACTGACTGCTCTTGCAGAGAACCTGGGTTTAATTTCCAGAACCTACATGGTGGCTAATAACCATTGATAACTCCAATTCCAGGGGGTCCAACGCCCTCTTCTGGCCTTTTCAGGCACTGCATGACACAGGTACACTGACATACATGCAGACAAGATACTCATACACAGAAAATATAAATAAATAAGTAAATAAATGAATAAGTAAACATTTTCTTTAAAAGAAAATATGGGGCTTCTTTCTCACACTCTACCTGATTTTTTTTTTTTTTTTTTTTTTTTGGTGTTTTTGAGACAGAGTCTCCCTGTAGTCCCAGCTGGGCTGGAACTTGCTACACAGACCAGGATGGTCTCAATCTCACAGAGATCCACTTGCCTTTGCCTCCTGAGTGCTGGGATTAAAGGCATGTGCTATTGTACCAGGCAAGTTCAGTGAGTTTTAAAGTGTTTCTGAAAACCAAAAGGCTGGAGACCACACAGAATATGATCTGGACTTGTAAGTCTCCATGAGCTCACATCCGAGGATGCTCAGGTATAGGGTCTCCTGAAATGTTCCTGTTAGAAACCAGGCCCATCATGTACCATTTAAGAAGTCCCGCTGTGTTTCTAAGACTTGATTGATGTCCTGCACCCAGGCCTGTTGGATGTCTGAGTTGGCGGCTTGCAGAATGACCCTCTCAGACGTCTCCCTGTTAATGAGTGCAAATTTGCAGGGGTCATTTTCCACATTCTCCTCCAGGACCAAATAATTCATCTGGAAAAAAAAAAAGGTTGATCTTTTATGTATTTAAGGGATTAAAATAAACCAGCAACCCATTACTGTACTTCCAAGTTTTTAAATTTTATTTTATTAAAAAATATTTTATTTACTATTTTTATTTTATGTGTATGTGTATTGCCTGCATGTATGTGAGTGTATCCATGTTGTGCAATGGTGTGGAGGTCAGAAGAGGGCTTCAGATTCCCCTGGAACTGGAGATAAGGATGGTTTGTAGCTGCCATGTGGGTGCTCAGAATCGAACCCAGGTCCTCTGCAAGGGCCGTCAGTGCTCTTAACCGCTGAGCAGATTATCTCTCCAGCCCCTTTCTTTTCTTTTTTTTTTTTTTTTTTTTTTTAATATTTTACATCCAAGTTTTTATCTCAGGAGAGGTTTCCACATTTAAATGCTCTGGCCTCTGTCTCTGGGTAAATGACATGACTGGGGGAATTTGCAGGTAAATGCTGGAGACTGGCCCGGGGCCCATCACTACCTCTAATGGGGATCACCAGTTAGCCTTTAGCCTCCATGATGGCAGGCTTGTTAGGCTGAAAGACATGGCCCTCCCTTGCCCTTCTGCATACTGCTGCCCTCACCTTGATGCTCCTTTTGAACATGTAGCCTGGTGTGAGGGACCCCTTTCTGAGTAGCTCGCTGAAGATGACGATCTGCTCGAAGAGGAACACACGCCTCTCCTTGGTCCGAGACTGCATACCAGCATCCAGCTCGATCACATAGAACGTGTCCTGCTGCAGAAGCTTGCCCTGGGCAGTCAGGGTGCCCTGATGGAGACAGGAGGCAGGGGGAGTCCATGAAAAGCCAGGAGATGGACTCAGCTCTCTTGGGTCATGTCTCCCACCTCTGGGGACATGGACAACAGACCTAATACCAAAATCCTCAGGACTATAGCAAGACACTGAATTGGGACCATATCACTCATTCAAGGACAGACTGTGGCCACTTCTCTGTTCATATAAGGTTCTGGAGGGAAAGGGAAAAGATGATAGAACCACCAGGAAACAGTGCTTAAAAAAATGCCAGAAGAAAACAGCTAAAAAGGAATGAGCCTGATCTTTCCTGGTGGTTTTCTTTTCTTTTCTTTTCTTTTTAATTGAAAGAATAACGAGAATGCTTAGAGATTGAAGTAGCCTTTCGGTTTTTGCAGTTTTGAGAACCTTACCTGCTTGGCTCTTTTGTGACAAGGGCCAAGAACCTGGTGTATTCTCACAACCATGAACTTAGAACCAACTTGTGGCCAAGAGAGGTGATACAGGCGGGACCTCAACCTGATGAGTCAGGCCCCTCTCTCCAGTTTCTGTTAAGATGGGATATTCTGAAGTCTCAATCTCTTGCTGAGGTCTACAGGTGAAGTAGTACCCCTATTTTATAAGGGGAGAGATACTTCTCTGGAGCCTGTGATCCTTCTTAAAATGAACTATCAGCCCACATACTATCCAGCTGGGATGGTAAAACACATTCGGTTTGTCAGATTCTAATGAGCTTTCCAGAGATATCTTTACAGAACATACCAGAGGTCTTTCAAATTTTATTTTTAATTATTTTTTATTATTGCTCTGCAAGAAGACCCTGGAATCTGGGGAAGTGGTCAGAGGGCCTCTGAAATATACTCTTCCTTGGGGACAACTTTTGCCCTTCAGTGCAAACATCAGTCATGCCCTGCACGTGATGCCTTATTCCAAACATTCCCTGGCACAGGCATCATTTTTCCTTTGTGTTGCTGAGAAACATTTGCCCTCTGCTTGGACGGTGGCTCCTTGTTGCCAAGGTCAGTAGCCAAACAGGCTTATCTCAACTCTGGTCCAAAGTTAATATTAAGCCGGTGACCAGCTAGCTAGGAAAGCTCTACAAACTCTATTAATATTACATAAGAACCCAATCAGGGGCACTTCTCTGTCCAAAGCCACACACAGAGGGAGGAGACGTATGCTCACTCTGCTTCCCAACTAGTTGAGTGAATGTGGAGCAGATTCTCTGTGGCTTAATGATGAAAACGGGAGATGGTGCTTGATTTATAAGAGAAAAGAATTTCATACTCCTGTGTGGGGTTTTACAGTATACACACACACACACACACACACACACACACACACACAGTCTCAAGTGGGTCAGGCAGTACAAACAGATGCCTTTCCTCCTTTCAGTGGCCACATCCTTAAAGAGACTCAGAGAAAGCCAGCCAGACTTCTGTTCAGAAAACACCAAGACTTCAAGGTTGAAGAGTAAAAGGGGGTAGAGTACTTGGTTTGCTTACAAAAGCCTCAGACTTGGCCTAATGCCAAGGGAGAAAGAGAACATCTCTTCAGAATTACTAACCAGGAGCCACACATGAAATCAAGAGCACCTTTGGGCTGAGTAACTCAACTTATCCTAGTATCTGAGGTCTACCTTGGAGAGCGGAGAACCTGTGAAATGAGCAGTGTTGATGACCCGCCACCTGGTTCCTATCACAACAGAGCATGGGAACCGGACAGGGGTATACAGGATGGACCAGAAGGACCAGGAGGATAACCCAGACTGGGCTATAGCATCTCCTACATTTAGTTACACCAGCAGTCTGCTTCCTTCTATGCTAGTTCATCTGTTCTAATTTAGCAGGGTGGGGTGGGTGGCACTTCTTAATTAGCTCAACTTCCAGGAACCTCTTTTCCCCAAATGTAATAATGAAAATGTACATTTTTGGATTACTGGGAAATAGGATTAGGAAATCTACATTTCTTTATGGGGATTAACAACAACTAGGTGCCTGTCAATAATAGTGTCATCTGAAGTTTTATCATATTAATATTCAAAATATGTTTAGTTAATTTAGAAGATATGAACAACAAACTAGAATAGCCATTCATTAAGTATAAATTAGGAAGTAAATTTGCTCTTCCAAGGTTTGATATTATGGGTTGAACTTATATATCCCTCACCATCTGTGTGCTGGAGTCCTGATCCCCAGGGCTTCAGAACGTGACTTTCTTGGGGAATGGGGTCCTTACAGAGGTAATTAAGTTAAGTGAGACCATTAGACCAAGCTCTAATAGAATACGACTGCTATTCTTATGAAAGGGAAATCTGGCCACATCCAAAGGGAAGGTGATGTGAACATACAGGGAATGCCACGGGAACATGAAGCTGCCACGAAGTCAAGGAGAGACTGGGAGCATGCCTTCCCTCATAGCACTCAAATTCAGAATTCCAGTATTCAGAAATGTGAGGATGGGCTGGAGAGATGGCTCAGCAGTTAAGAATGCTGAGTGCTCTTGCAGAGGACCCAGGTTCAGCTCCCAGAACCCACATGATAGCTAACAACTATTGGTAACTTCAGTTCCAGGGGATCCGATGCTCTCTTTTAACATTTGTGGCCATTGCATGCACATGTGGTACCCTTACATGTAGGTAAAACACTCATATACATCAAAACAAACAAACAAACAAAACCCCAAAACCAAAAACCACAAAAAACCAAACAACCCAGAACTGTGAGGATGGATTTTTTTTTTTTTTTTTTTTTTTTTTTTTAAAAAACCCTCTGTAGCCCCAGTAGGCCTGGAACTCACTATGTAGACCAGGCTGGCCTTGAACTCACAGAGATCCGCTTGTCTCTGTGCCTCCTGAGTGCTGGGATTAAAGGCCTGTGCCACCACTGCCTGGTTTGAGGATGAATTTTTGTTGTTGTTTAAGCTACCTGATAATAAGTGCCTCTTACTAACTGGAATGTATACTTAGAGTGAAAATCTTGTGACATCTAGCTATTTCCCTTAAGACTGAATTCCCTTGTCAAAGAACAGAAATATGTCCTATGATATTTTAGAGCTGTAAATGTTCTTTGACCTGAAATCCAATTGCTATATAGATCTGTTTAAAAGAATCACCCTCTGAAAATTTTCTCTTCCAAGGTTTGGTGTTCATTTTCCCACTTGGCTTCCTGGCTCATCACATACCCTTGTGTGCCTCACATCCCCACATTTCTCAAACAGGAAGAAAGAGGGAAGAGACTTCGACAAGGTTCAAACAGTCACAGAGAATTTTGTCTCTTTCCAATCCCCTTGGAATTCAAACCCCAGCTGGCTAAAAGTGCTGTTTCTGCTTTAACACTGAACTTCCTAAATGGGTATTATCTTCCAGCCTTGTGAACTGGAGGGGCAGGCAGGGGCAGTACATAAGCCTTCAAAGACAAGAGCCTCTGCAGCCTGAGCTCCTACTGCCTACAGAGGGAGTTTAAAAACATTCCTAGGGCTCACCTCAAAGCCCTGTAGGCGTCCCAGATTCATCATGTCATTGCAGCGTTTGGGAACAAGGCACATTAACTCCACTGCTTTCTGTGAGAAAGAACATGTGTCACTCAGGAGGGGGAACAGCAGTCAGTAGGAAACTCAGGGCTAGAAAACAGAGGACACCCCCCCCCCGTTCTTTATTATCAGAGAGGGCATGGTCTCTGCTGCCCATTCTCAGAGGAGACTGTGGGCTTCTGGGATAGAGGATGCTGGCTAGCAGCACAGGAGCTCCATATTAATCAGTAACAAAACATGGGGAAATGTTACCTAGCCCATCTTTTTCCTACCTCCCCACCTTTATGTTTTCCTCCCATTTTCCTCCTTTTCTCTCTTGCTTCTAGACTGCCCAAGCAACAGCTTGCCCTGGTTTGTGAAATACTAGATGTTTTGACCTAAAATAACCTGCCAGAATGGTTGCAACCTCTTTGGCTTAAAGTAATTCGTGTGGTGGCACAAAAGACTTCATTTAAGGGGTGGAGGAGTAGAAATGGAATACTTTATATGTTAGAGTCAAATAGTACTTGGAGCTAGGGACAGAGTTGCACATTAAATCTCTGCAATTTTACCCACTATTAATAAATGAGACCAAATACAACACCTTCTTGCTAAATGCCACCAAGAGCCACAAGGGCACCAGTGGGCTAGGCTCTGGGCTGGGCTAGGCTCTGGGCTGACCCAGGGCAGAATTCCCAAGTTCTTAGAAACACTCTTGCTCACTGGTACCCGCCATTCCTCATGCTGCTGAGTGAGGAGTAGCCTGGACCCTGGACTTCCCATCTTTTCCCTTTAGGGATACAACACCCGCTATGGTCCCTGAGAACAGCAAGCATTACAAGCAGAAACTCACCTCAATATCTGAACACTCCAAACCAGCTTTCTCACTGTATCTCAGGAAGTCCTAGCAAGTCCAAGCAGGGAAGGGCGTAGGGAGGGGTGAAATCAGTTAGTAAAGCAGCCAGAGAGCTATTTAAAAAAACATCATAAAAATGCAACAACATCCCAACGACTTTCATTCCCAGCGGAGGTGGCCATAGTTTGTGTAGCTGAGAAATGAAATGATGAATCATGTTAGTAATAAAAACACTGAGAAAACCCCCAGAATATGCAAAGTTTCAAAGCTGGGGAGAAGGGAAGGAAGAGGAAGGAAAGTGGGACTGTGACAAGGCAGATGGGAGAGAGGAAAGTCAAGCCTTTCTCTTCCATTTGACTTCTTGTTTCCAGAAGAAAAATCAAGTTGAGTTCCTGTTTAAAATGTGATCAGCTCCTGTATGTTCATGTGAGGTTTCCAGGGCCTCCCTTCTCTCCTTCCTTGTACTCCATCCTGATTTTATACTTATGTTTTAGGGTTTTGTTGTCTGTTTGAGACAGGGCCTCACTACACAGTCCAGGCTGGCCACACATTCATAACCCTCTTGTCTCAATCTCCTGAGCGCTAGGATTACAGGCCAGTGCCATCATGCCTGGCTGATGCTGTAGTTTTCAAAGGTATCAAGTCAGTGACTGTGACAAAGAAAATGAACTGGAGGTTGGGGGTATAGTTCAGTGGTAGGGTCTTTGTTTCAATCCCCAGTACCAAGCCTCCGTGCGTGTGTGTGTATGAGAGAGAGAGAGAGAGAGAGAGAGAGAGAGAGAGAGAGAATAAACAAAAGAACATGAATAGAAAAAGAAAAACAAGAATTGAGCAAACTTAAGGGTAGAAACAAGGGCCATGTGAGCTATTTAGGCACAAAGCTGACAGAGCGACTGACAGAGATCAAAGTCCATGCCTGCCCCACTATTCCCAGCCATGAAAACAGTAGAATGGAGACAAATCTTAAATTCTCTGCCCTCCCACTCCAGTCTGAGGAGACCCAGGCTCCTATCTTCTTACCTTGAGGAGCAATTGGTATTTTGTTATTCTCTGAATGGGCTTGATAAGGAAGTCACTAAGTGTCAGCCTCTGATTTATCTCCTGTTTTACCTCCTGAAACACAAAGGAGCTACATTAGAAACAAAGGAACCCAAAGGTTGGGATGCTGGGGGTCAGCTTCTAAGGCTTCTAGATTACTAGTCTAGATGCTTTCGGAAACCTTCAAGGAGCAGCTTCCTACCCCACTGCTCGTGTGCTATGAACAATGCTTGGTCTTTTGCTTGCCTCCCGAGTTTTCACTGTGCGTACTGCCACACTATAATCCTCACCCTCATCCTGGGAGAAAAGCTGGTACAGGAATTATGTTCTCTCCACTGCTCCAGGTCAGAGTCAGGCAAGGGCTTTCCCTAGGACACAGCCAGCTACAAGGTTGGACCCCAAACTCAGCTCTCCAAATGCTCAGGGCTCTAAGGAATGGTGCCACCTCTGCACCAACACAACCCATTCTGACAGGCTGAGTCATCCACACATTTGGAGGTGCTGGATAGAACTTCAGGGAACAAAAGCAGAATATGAAGTGACTGCAAATCCCTTAACCAAGAGGAAGACACTCAGTCATGGCGCCCAGGGCTGGCAGGGGAGAGTGTGGAACAATCTGCTCTGTGGTCACTTGAGAAGAACTAGAGCTTCCAAAAAGTCTGTTATACAATCATTCTATAGATGGAGGCTTCTCAACAGTGTGCAGGTGGAGCCAGCTCAGCTCCTCCTGAGCAAAATTGCTTTCGGAAATGGAGCTATGAGGCTTCCTGTCACACAGGTCAGCAGTGGGCATCTGTAGATGGAGGACTTCCTGTGCATCTCACTATGGCTGTCTTGGTCTGAGCATCTTGCCCATCTTGAGCAGCTCACCTCAAAGTAGGCGTCGTACTCAGCCACGATGTACTCGGAGCGTGGTTTGTTCTGGCAGTACCACACATAGATGTGCAGCTTCCGCTCCTGGCACAGAAGAGAATGTGACAGTCAGGTGTCTTGGCCTTCTGCTTGTCCTCAGAGTCAAGGACAGGAAATAACAGGGCAGTAAAATAGCAAGGATATAATACGAGTGTGGTAGGCAAGAGACCACCTTCTGACTGCCAAGGGGGTTAAAAAACAAAAACAGAAGGCGGGCGTAGTGGCACACACTTTTAGTCCCAGCACTCAGGAGGCAGAGGCAGGTGGATCTCTGTAAGTTTGAGGCCAGCCTGGTCTACATAGCGAGTTCCAGGCCAGCTGGGGCTATAGGGAGACCCTGTCTCAAAAAGACCAACAAAACAAAACAAACAAAAACAAAACAAAACAAACCCAACACAAAAACAGAGTGCTGAGGAGAGTAAACCAAAGGGAAGGACTTTTGAAATGAACACAAAGGAGCTTGGGGGAAAGGGGACAGCCAGGGAGACACTCACATGTTTAATAAAGAGTTGGGCCAGTCTGTCTTGCTCTTGGATACATTTTTCCAGTTCAGCCAGGAAAAAACTAAAAGGTTTGGGGGAGAAAGCCACATTATTTGGAGAGGTACTATCTCAGTGATGAGACAAAGGGCAGAAAGTCTCCCTTCAAATCTTTCCTGTAGGTTAGATGCAGGAGGAGGACTCGAGTCCTGATCCCCACGACACCCACATCCTCCGGACTACACGAACACTTACTCTTTGTGCCAGTCATAAATCTGGTGGATATTTCCAAATACGATTTTGTCCTTTCCTCGCATATCCTCAGGGACCCCCTTCTCTTCTATTTTCTTCATGAAGCCCTGCACAGAAGAGGTGATGTCAACAGATGACTTTCATGAGAGCGCTTTGGGCCAAACACCGTCCCATAGCACCCATGTCAGTCCATGCTGTAGATCTGAGAACAAGCACCACTGTGGTTTCTCCAGACCCCACCTCCCTCTAAATACCTTAAAATGCTTCAAGAGTGAAACAAAAATTCCTCGATATTCTATCTGAATTGTACCATATTTATTTTTATTTCTGTGAATTCCCAGAAAGCAAAATATGTAAAGCCATCAATTTAAAGCACCTGGTCCTTGGTCGGGTCCAATCTGCTCTGTCAGGGGAGCAAGGATGCACCCTGCCCTGTGCTATCTGCTTACCTCCACCACAATCCCCAGGTCCTTGACGTAGTCCTTCTCTGTCTGCACCAGTTCATTCAGGACAAACCTGGGCAGAAGATGAAGACAGTGAAGGCTCCCCTTTGTTATTAAGCAAGGAATCTCCACAGTTAAGAGCACAGGAATGTTACTTGAGGCAACTTATGACAATACCACCACAAAGACCTTCACATAGCACACTGAAAAGGGGCCTTCAGGTGCTCTCTGGACAAGAGACTCTCACTGAGGAGCTGAGGCTGCTAGGTCAGGGAGGGCTGTCCCTGGGTGACAAAACAGTCTGATGAGGGATGATGCTCATTGCCTTGTAATTGGCCTCAGACTCCCTGTGTGTCAAAGATGACCATGAATTTCTGATCCTCCTGCTTTCACTTTCTGAGTGCTGGGATTACAGATGTGTGTGATCATGCCCTGTTTTATACAGTGCTGGGATTACAGATGTGTGTGACCATGCCGTTTTATACAGTGCTGGGGACTGAACCCAGGACTTTGTGCATGCTAGGCAAGTACTCTACCAACTGAGTTATATTCCTGTCCCCTTCCTATTTTTATGCCTTTTTTTCCCTTAACATCAGAGACACAGGCAGAAAGAGTGATAACCTCTTTTTTGCAAAACTGAGCTATGAAATCTTTGAGGCCAAGGGATCAACATGAGACTTTTATTCCTTCATTTCCGCTCCATCCTCTTAATAAGAGAAGAAAGACATTTGGTAACTGGCTTTTAAAGGCCTCAGAGAGTAAAGTGCCTAAAACACAGAATCTGCAGCTATTTGGCTAGTAACTGGCTTGGAAATCGTCATTCAAGGCCAGAGAACCTGGGTTGGCCGCAGGCTTTCCATACAATGTTGAGCATAGCATTCCCTCCCCAGGATGTAGGACTGATAACAGCAAGGACCATTTGCTTCCTTGGGTTCTCAGAGCACTTACTATACACCAGTTACTTCATCTGAGTTCCTTGTGCTTATAACAAGACAAATATTGTAAAAGCCTCCTTTATTTAAATGAAAACAGTGAGATAGACGGAATGGTTAGGTGACTTTGTCCAAGTCCACAAAGTGAAAAGCAGAGGTGGGATTTGAACCCAGGTGCCAAGGGTCCTTTCACTATAGCCCACTGTCTAGGGAACAGCTCAGCCAGGGTTCTGGACTCTCTGAAGCTTCTACTCCAAACATTTCTTCCTTTCTTCTGGTCTGACAGTCAAACACTGTACAGAAGATACCATGGTTATACACAGGGAAATGCTGTGTATCTACTGCAGTCTGAGTCTTATTATCTAATTTGAAAGGGTTTTGCCTGGAGGTATATCAGCACATTTTTGACCCAAGTGGCAGAAGGGATAACATTCTGAGATGTCAAAGAGGAGCCTAACATAGGAAGCAACTCATGTGAATTGCTTGTCCTACACACAGGGAAGCCATCAAATTCTGGGGGTCTGGGCCTCGGGGCACAGGGAGGAAGTAAAGGAGCACATGCTTTCTTTATCAGCATGCCCAGCACTTCCAACCAGCTCTCTCCTATCAACACACAATCATGTGTTCCAGGCCACAGAGGAAGGAACTGGCAAGGCCAAATAGAGGCCTTTAGATATATCTTTAGCATGGCCCAAGTAACTGCCTGGAAGAGATGGTAAGAGAAAACCCACAGGAAAGTGGGAATTTGGGGCTGGGTTGGCCCTCTGCAGATGAGGGCCAGTGCTCTGTTTCCAGGTAGTATTTTTACCCTTGGCTATTTACTGACTGATAGGGGTGGTCTAGGATTTTCAGCCTCTAGGGAAGGGAACTGTACTAGGTTCCCTTGAAGGGGTGATAAAGGCCAGACATGATAAAAGACAGTCTGGCTGGTGTGGTAGTGCACACCTATTATCCCAGCACTTGGAAGACTGAAGAATTCAGGGCTTGAGGCCAGCCTGGGCTACATAGAAAGACTTCTTCAAAAAAGGAGGAGGAGGAGGAGGAGGAGGAGGAGAGGCATTGCATAATTAACTGCCAAATGAACTGATAATAATTCTTTTTCATGTTCAATTCTTATAGTAAAAGTTATAAATAAATATTATTCTTTTTAGTCTATATGAAATTCTTCCAGCTATAGATGGGACTTTTACTAGTTACTTTTCTCATGTGACAATACCTGTCAAAACTAATGGATGGAAGGAAGGGTTTATTTTGGCTCTCAGTTTAAGGTGATACTGTCTGTCCTGGGGAGGGCACAGTGGTGGGAGGGTAGACAGCTGGTCACATTGTGTCCACAGAGGTGAATGCTGGTGTTCAGCTCCCTTTCTCCTTTGTTCCTTTTTATTTGATATAGAACCCGAGGGATGGTGCCACCCACATTTGGGGTGGGCCTTTTTGGAAATGTCTTTGTAAACACACCCTGAGGTATGTTTCCCGGGGATCCTAAATCCAGTCAAGCTGATGATGAAGACTAACCATCACGGGTCCACTTATAACTGCTCTTTTTCGAAATGGTAGGGAATGGATAGTCTTCCACAGGAAATTCTTCAATGTCTTGGCATTGGCTCTTCCCTTTGTGAAGACCCTGTTCCTCATGGCTAGTTTCTTACCCACTCCTGGTCTCTGTGCAAGGTCAGAATCATTTCAAACTGCAGCATGGTCTTACTCATGCTTGGTTTTCTTTATTAGGCTCTATTTTTTTTTTTTTCTTTTTCCAGGTTCCAATTTATTACTTAATTTGTCTGATTTCTCCCATTAGAATGTAAACCTGCCATGAGTGAAGACTTTCCATTGTTGCTATTGTTTATCTTATTCATTTATTTATCCTACTGATGAAACATAAGAAGTACTCAACAAGCATTTGGTGAATGGATGAGTGACTGAAACTTAAGGCCAGCAAGTCCATTCTCAGCTTTCCTTCCGAACAATGACAACTTTCTTTCAATTTCTCTCCATGTAGCGCTATTTAACTCTTTGGTGTCTTCCTGCCATCTCTCAATTGAGCCTCCATTGCCTATACCCCTCCGCCTCTTACAGGATTTATAACTGAACATCTCTAGTCCTCTTTCATGGTAGCCACCAAACATGGCAGATTAGAATGAACAGTAGAAGACATTCTACAGGTCAGTTTTCAAGACAGTCAGTTATATGGCAAAGTGTGGGGTTTGGTGAGAATCAGACGAGAGAGAGACAATGGGTATGGTGGTTAAAAAGACAACAAACTTTTCTGGCTTGTTATAGCAAAATCAAACAATATCTTATTTGGACAATTATGTAAATACTACTCAGGCCCATTCAATTGAAGTGAAAGAGGTATGACCAGTGTTTCTAAGGACCACCTGCCACCTCCAAGGTAGTTTCCCTCATAGACGTTTTCACTGCCCTGACATAAGCTTGACAAGCACTGGGTACCAGCTCTCTTCATCTCACCAGTGTAACAACCACATGAGAGCTAAGGAGGACCAGCTCCGTGCAGAGCCCAGCAAATTTTCCTTTGGGGGTGATCACTTACTAAATTCTTGGGGCTCCCACTAAGAACCCCAAAAGTTTTGAGGGTAAATACGGGTATTGTTTACATGACACTTGCTCCTCTCTGCTATGTGGGGACAGCCCTGCTTTGATACCAAGCATTTGCTATGATGTTTCCACTTTTGTTTCCTAGGAGACAAAGCCCTAAATGTTTACTTTGTATATTCCCCAGCAGCAAAAGGACTTGGCCTCAATTATCTTTGCTAATTTTTATGCCTGTGGCCAGGCTAAAGCAGCAATGGATATATGGGAAAAGGACAGATAAACAATAAGGAAGGACCTTTCGCCCCTGCCTACCCCATTCTGGCTGCTACCCACGATTTCACACATTGAGCTTTAGAGGAGTTACAGTTCTATATTCTGACACTCAGTATCTTCTCCATTCCATCAAATAGCAGCACTGATTTTTACATCAAGGTAGATAACACAAAATATATAGCACATAGGTTTTGTGAAATGTGAATTTTATCTTGCAACTGGTCATTCAAGGAGGAGAGATTCTGGTAGAACTAAATCCACAAATGGGCGTGACATTGAAGCCCTTGTAGAAAGAGCAGAAATGAACTAACTGGTGGTAGACGTGCCCCTTCTTCCTGTGCTTCACTTGCCTGTGTCAGGCGATTGCCATTAGACTTCTGCCCTAGTCAGGGACTCTCTGGTCGCTCAGACCCATAGTAATGGTACCACTATTCTCTGAACTCTGCTGCTTTATTAGCATGTTTTACAGTATTAGGTCTTGGTTATAACCACATTTTGTCAATCACAGCTATCTCACAGAATATCCCTCAAGCTTAAGCTTCGATAAGTCAGTGCCAAAGTAGCCCACTGTTGATCAATGCCACCTTCACTTAGAAAGGATGAGAGCAGTGGAGACACCACATGATCCCCCCAGGCTGCATGCGCACCGCACGCAAGCACGCAGGCACGCAGGCACGCCAGGGTGGGATCCGGGGAGCCACTTACATCCTGCCTCTCAGAGCCTTGGCTTTTTGTTCTTCTTCCAGGTTTCTAGGAGGTGTGGGAGGGGTCATCCCTTCATTCAGGCAGCCTGTGGGATCTTTCAAACTCCCCCGATAAGAGCCTCCTTCAAGAGTCTAAAAAGAAAAGGGTAAACAGTCTTAGAGTGTGCAGTGTAAAGCCATTTGTGAGCCGGTCATCCCCCAGCCTCACTATAAGCAACATGGGAGACAGCAGCCAAGACTCCAAACCACAGTGAAGCATTAAGAGACCAGAGACTTCCACCTTCCTGCAGCCAGGGACCCAGAGCTGCTGCCTGCAATCAGGGCTGCCAACTGTCCAGACACAATGAAATTGTTGCAGTTACTTGTCTCTGGGTGAGGGCTCCAGCAGAAATGCTAACCTCTCCAATTCTATACCAAATAAGGCATCAGAAAGGAAAGCCAGCTGTAGGACCACCGAATACAAATTGATAAGCAAAGGGAAGTGACAGAACTAGTGGCAAAGAGTGTCCTTTGTTAAATCATGTGATGTAGTCAAGAAACAGCCACCAGATGTAACCTTTTCTAAAAACATCATTGCTAAGGATTTTCTTTTATTAATCCTCATTTTTGTTAATTAAGGTGCTGCAGGATTGAGAAAAATAAATGAGTGGATTAATACACTACTCTAGAAGAAACCAAGGGAAAGGGACCTAAATTCTGGACCCAGATCTGCTAATCACTGGTTGATTTTAAAGGAGACATCAGAAATTATTTCATACTTCAGTTTCTCCTGGATTTTTCAGATCAGAACCTCCCTTTTTTATAGATTTTTTTTTTAAAGGGATGGAGATGATAGCTGTACAACAAAAGTGCTCTACAACTGTGAGCTGTTCTCCTTCCGTGGCTGGCACTAGTAACAATACACAAGATGGGGCCAAGCTATCGTTTGAAATTTGTTTGTTCTGTTCTGTTTTGGAAACAGGATCTCCCTGTAATCCCAGCTGGCCTGGAACTCCCTATGTAGACCAGACTAGACTTAATCTCACAGAAATCTGCCTGCCTCTGCTTCTTGAGTGCTGGGATTAAAGGTGTGTGCCACCATGCCTGGCTCAGTTTAACCTTTTTTTTTTTTTTTTTTTTTTTTTGGAGACAGGGTCTCCCTGTAGCCACAGCCGGTCTGGAACTCAATATGGAGACCAGGTAGCCTCAATCTTACCAAGATCCACCCACCTGCCTCCCAAGTGCTGGGATTAAAGGCATGCGCCACCACGCCTACCCCGCACAATTTGTTTTTTTATATAACATTTTTGTTTACATATATAATGTTTAGGATACCATACAGGTCTTTAAATATTTTTTAAATTTGTTTTTTTAGTCTTTGACAGTTTCATACCTGTATATAATGAACTTTAAATTCTTTCCATCCTATATTACCCTGTCTCATTCCCCCTCCTTCTGATGAACCCATTCTTCCCAACAAGCCCCTCTCAATCTTTTGTGTGTCTTTTTTGTGTGTGTGACCCACTGAGTTTAAATAGGGTTACTAGGTGAACATGGGTGGGGGAGGTTGTTTACTTAAGCAGTGGTTACACCACTGAAGAAAGTGATACCCCTTCTCCCACCACCATTAACTGTCAGTATTCCCTTAGGGAGGTGGGGACTTGTGAGCCCTTCCCTCTTCCATGAAGAAATGTTGACAGGCCAATCTTGTGCAGGTAACCACAGCTGCTTTGAGTTCCTGGGAGCAATGGCCATGTCATGTCCAGAAGACACCATTTCACAGCACTCTTCCCCACCCTCCAGCTTTTGCATTCTTTCCAGCCACTCTTCTGCAGTATTCCTGAGCCTTGGGGTAGGTATGTGTGTGATACGAGTATCCAGAAGGGCTCCCCAGTGACATCAAGTATTTCATTACGGGACCTCGCAGAAGCAATGTGCATAAATAAGACTGGAGATCAAGGTCAAGGTAACACAAATATGGAGGACTAATTTCAACTACCTAAGATGCCTGACTAGATCAGTCACTATAATTTCTAAAAGGAAAGATTTCACTTACTAGTCTTTGAAACACCAACCCTAAGGTTCAAGTCACAGAGATCAAAAAGTACCATCCACAAAGGTGGTAGGAACACAAGGCTGTGACTGGTCTTAATCTGCACTTGAGAGGAAACCATCACTAACTTTCTTAGCTGGTGTAGATCAACAGCAGTATAGGCTAAAAATAAGAAAAGTCAACATAAGCCAAATAGAAACAGGAAAGAACATTCCAGGGAAGTGAAACAAAGCAAATAAGATACCTACTGTGAGAAAAGATGGAGACTATTAAGACCTGAATCTTCAAAACTTGAATGCTGAATAGTGATATCAACCTTCTTCCCCATACCTCCCAATTTGATAGAACATGCTAAGGGCCAAACATGAATTTGTTGGCAACACTGGAATTAAAAGCACAGTGTTTTCTGACTTGAGAGAACTGCTTTCCACTTGATGTAAAGGTATTTACAGAACAAGTAATCAACCATGGAAGCTGTTATATCCAGAGCAGCAGTATAGGCTAAAAATAAGGAAGGTCAAGAAGGGTTTAGCTACATTTATAGACACAGGATCTGTAACCTGTTATTAAAGAAATTAGAATGTCTGGTGCTGAGGCTTGACAAGCCAGTGGACAGGCAATGTTCCAGTGATAGGACCCCTGGTGCCATCACCAGAGACAGACTCCCACACAGATGGACCCAGCTGGTGATGGATCTGATTAGTGCCTTTTACTTCCTGTCCCTCTCCCCACTGTCCTGTTGTACCCTTTGTTCTAAGTCATGTTGGCTGGTGGGAAAGTGAACGCCAGGCCCAGCAAGCAGGCCTACACTGCTGCCTTCAGGGTGCCATGGAAAAACTAGCTTGGCATGGTCCAACCCACCTACAGAATGGAGAGCCTCTGAGGAGTTCAAAGTGACACACTGGGAAATCTGTTCCTCTTTTCTGACTGTTGTATAAGCAAAGAAGCCCAGCTGCCTCGCCAGCTCCCAGGTGAGAACTCTGGGACAGAGCCAGAATGGTGGTGCAGTGAGAGGGAAGAGAGAAATAAAGGGTGTGGCTGAGTAGTTATGCTGGGCAATTTGTCTGAAATGATGGGTCTGGCTATGGTACTTATAGTGACTCAGGAGTAACCCCCTCTGAGGACTCAGCTGCCTGTGCTGGAGTTGGACTCAAGGCTCCAGCCTAGGCCAACCAGGGTGATCTGTCATTACTACTGTTCCTGGGAAGAAACAGAACATCGTGGCCAGTTTCCATAGTAAGTGCTTCTGCCCCTTCTGTGGTTCAGTGCCACAACAGTTTCAGTAGACAAAGGAACAGTGAACAAGGAAGGAGCAACACAAGTTCCTATAGTTGGTGCGAGGTCAGGGGACAGAAATGCAAATACGATTCAAATAAGTGGCTTATTGTGGGGGAAAGCCACTGCCATCATAAAATGAGCACATTTCCTGGTCACTGTACCTTAGGTCACATACCCATAAAACACCCTTTCTCTGCTCCTCTAAGTACCCTTTCATTCCCCCTGCGCAGGACTCATCATACAGTATTGTATTTAATCCTTTATTGGTACATATGAAATTAAGCATCTATTACATGCTGAATACTTGAAAATGCTGAAGAAAGGAGGATAAGATTCCTAGTCCTCTATCATTTATGCCATAATGGGTGTTCTTCTAGACATGTATGATAACAAAAGGGGCAGGTAGCTCTGTGGTGGGGTGGAGAGAGAAGAGAAAAACTTAACAGAAAAGGCAATGCTTGGGCTGAGTAAAGTCATCATCCCTTGGTATCCTGGGGGATTGGTCCAGAACTCCCCTGGGGTTCCCAAATCTGGGGACCCTCAGGTCCCTTATAAACATGGCTTAGTTGTTACATAGAACCCATGTTCATTGTCCTGTATACTTTAAATCATCTCTGCATTACTTATAATATTGAATATAATATAAATACCATGTAATAACTGTTATACTGTATTGCTTAGGGAATAATGACAAGAAAAAAAGTCAAGACATGTTCACTGCAGATGCAATTTTTTCCACAAATATTTTCAATCTGAGGTTGGTTGAATCCACAGAAAGGGAAGCTATGAGTATGTATAGGGATGATTATTCTGAGAAATGAAAAAGACTTCACTAGATATAGTAGTGGGAGAACATTCCAGGCAGGAACAGCACTGTGAGGAAGCTCATGGGGCAGCTGGGAAGCTGAAAACCTGCTGTGGGGTAGAATTGGGTGTGTGTGGAAAGGAACTGGCAGAAAACTGTGCTAGTGACCCAGGGCGGGTGGGCACTAGTGAGCCAGACTGGGGGCGGGGGCACTAGAAAAGGAAGAGAGAAGTCAGAAGATTGGAGATGAGACCCTAAGGAGCCTGCCCAGGGCTTGAGGAAGAGGCTTCACTTTCCCCAGTGACAGGTTTTTGATTTTGAGACAGGGTCTCCCTGTAAACCCAGCTGGCCTGTAACTTGCTATGTAGACCAATGCTGGCCTCAATCTCCTTGCCTCTGCCTCTTGAGTGCTGGGTCTAAAGCTGGAATAAACACCTGGCTCTGTTTTATTTATTTTTTTACAGATACATTTTTTTTAGATGAAAAAAAGGGGCTGGAGAGATGGCTCGGTGGTTAAAAATACTTGCTGTTCTTCCAGAGAACCCACATGTGGCTAATAACCATCCCTAACTCCAGTTCCAGAGGATCCGACACCCTCTTCTGGTCTATGTGGGCACTGCATGCATGTAGTGCACTTACATGCATGCAGGGCAAAACACTCATACTCATAGAAAATAAAAAAAAATTATAGGTAAAATATATTTTTTAAAAAGATTGATTTATTGCCAGGCATGGTGGCGCAAGCCTTTAATCCCAGCACTCAGGAGGCAGAGGCAGGCGGATCTCTGAGAGTTCAAGGCCAGCCTGGTCTCCATAGCAAATCCAGGCCAGCTGGGGCTACAGGGAGACTCTGTCTAAAAAAGACCAAAAAAAAAAAAAAGATTGATTTATTTTATGTGTATATGTATGTACCTGCATAAGTTTATATGTACCATTTGTGTGCAATGCCCACAGAGGTCAAAGGGCATGGGATCCCCTGGAACTGGAGTTACAGACATTGTTAGTTGCTATGTGGGTGCTGGGAACTAACCCACGTCCTCTGCAAGAGCAGCCAATGATCTTAACTGCTGAGCAATCTTTCCAGCACCACCAATACTATTTTAAGCAGAAGAGTAACATATTTGACTTATAATTTAGAAAGACCAGTCTTAATGTTCCAAAGACATTTTCATGTCAGGGAAAACATCTGATTGGAGAGCAAAGGAAAACAAGATTTAAAAGTTAAATACTATACTATGACTGTATAATTTGTCAACAGGTCTGAAAAAAACATCAAATTTCAACACTGAATTTATCTAGATGATGATGATGATGATGACGACTTATGCTTATACTCGTCATTTTCCCTATTTTTTGGAATGAACATACACTGCTTTATTACTTCATTTTTAAAAGGGGAGGGCCTTCCCTTGGTAGTCACATGGAAAGATATAAGATTGAAATCCAGGAGGATATGGTTACCAATAGTCCAGATGGGAGGGGATCTTGAGTGTTAATCCTAGATTCTGAGCTCTGTCTGAGGAAGGCTCTGTGCTGGATTTCAAAGCCTGCTGCAGAGCAGGACTCTATTGACCATGCTGTGGACTTTCTCAGAGGCGCTCAATGCTATTGAGACAACAAGGAAGTCAGCTGATCTAGCACCACTCACCACACCTGCTGGTTCTCTCTTAGCTGCTGCTGCTATAAAAAATTCTACCTCACACCCATTAGTGTAGTTATAATATATTAGGTGGGGGGAGGGAGGGGGAAAAGGGAGAGAAGGGAGGAAAGGAGAAGGGAGGGAGGGAGGGAGGAGGAGAGAGAAACAGACATAAGAGAGAGGAGAGGAGAAGAGGGGGGAGAAAGATTAGATGATAGAAGATAGATAGATAGATAGATAGATAGATAGATAGATAGATAGATAGATAGAACAAAAGTGCTGATTGGTGAGAGTATGGAGAAAAGGAAACTTTGTATACTATTGTCAGGATAAAGACTGGCCCTTGGTCATTAGGGAAAACAGTATGGTGATTCCTTTGAAAATAAACCCAGGTAAGGTGGTGCATGCCTTTAATCTCAGCAGGGAGGCAGAGGCAGGAAGACCTCTGTGAGATCCAGGCTAGCTGGGGCTACAGGAAGACCCTGTCTCAGAAAACAAACACAAGCAAACAAACAAAAGCAATAGAAATACCATGTGATACATCATTCCCACTACTGGGAATAAGTCAAAGGTAATGGAAGAAGATAGGGATATCTGTATCTCTGTGTTCACTAGACCATTATTCACAACAGCCAAGATAACAATTTAAGTGTCTGTTGATGGACACATGGATAAAGGAATTGTCATTTTTTTCAGCCATAAATAAGAAATTCTGCCATCTGCTACAAAATGGATAAACTTGGAAAACATCATGCCAAATGAAATAAGGCAGATACAGAGAAAAATATTGTGTTATCCCATTTCTATATGAAAATTTTTTTTGAGATAGGGTTTTCCCATAGCCCTAGCTGGGCTAGGACTTGCTATGTAGATCTGGCTGGCCCAGATCTCACAGAATCCATTTATCTCTGCCTCCCGAGTGCTAGGATTAAAGGCATATGCCACCATGCCTGGCCACATATATGGAATCAATTTCTCTCTCTCTCTCTCTCTCTCTCTCTCTCTCTCTCAGATCTTTTTGAGACAGGGTCTCCCTATAGCCCCAGCTGGCCTAAACTCACTTTGTAGATCAGGTTGGCCTTGATCTCACAGAGCTCTACCTGCCTCTGCCTCTTAAAGGCATGAATCACCACAGCTGCCATGAAATCTTTTTTTTAAATTTATTTAATAACCACATGATTAGTAGAAACATTTCATTACAACAGCATTGATGTAGTCAATAACAGTTTCCAGAACAAAGACGCATCTCTTTCAAAATTGGCTGTAATTTTTAGGTTTACAGATGAATTATTACACTTATACAATCTTTTACTCATTATAATAGTGAGTTCCAGGACAGCTGGGGCTTCAGGGAGACCCTGTCTCAAAAAAAAAGATCTCCATTTCATTTTTGAATACACTGTTTCATACAGAAAAACTCATTTTTAATGCAAATAACACTTAGATGTTTGCACATGAGTCTCTAATCTCTATATATCTGATTATTACTAGTCACAGTAGGTTACTTTCTGAGATCCTTGGCACATGGGCATGTATATAAATTCATCAGGTAGATTTCAATGGTAATGTTTTTAATATCTACTAATTAACATGAAGCAGATTTTTATGCTTCTTCCCCAAATATAACTCATTTTTTTATTTATTGATTTTTGTGTGTGTTTATTTCATATAGAACATCCCAAACAATCTTATTCATCATTATGAGTCAACTGTATGCAGTAGCTGCCAGGAGGGGGAGAGGTGGAAAGGGGAGGTAGAGCTCCAAGGGTACAATGTAGCAGATGGTAAGATGAACAGTCCTAGAGCGCTAATCCACAACCTGAAGCCTACAGTTTACAACATTGCAATGTATTAGGGATTCTGTCAAATAAATAGTTTTTAGCCATTCTTGTTACACAGAAAAATAACCAGGAGAGATAATAGCTATGCTAATTTGCCTCATTATAGCAGAATGTGGGGACACTTACACAGCGGAAGAACAGAGATCTGGATTTTCCAGGCAAGTAATATTTCAGGTTTGTGACTTTGGATTTTAAATTTCTGGTGGAATTCTAAACTTTTCTATTAATGTTAGGAATCACTATCACAGAAGAAAGTAGTGAACCCAGTTCCTGAAAACACACTCTTCCGGAGTGGATCTGATGGGACCCACCTAGATTCTGATATTCTGCTACCTCTACCTGGCTACTGATAGAACAAGCTGATTGATGTAAAGGATGGCAAAGCACAGGCACAAATATAGCCTGGCCTGAGCTACATTCTTCCACAAGGCTGACCCACGGAGGTGAGTGCTATCAAAGCAGGAGAACCAGAGGGCCAAGTCTTGCTGAAGTCAGAATGTACATTCCCAGGCCACAAGTCCACCAAGGCAACTAGACAAAAGCTGAGGCTGGCCAACCCTTTCCTTGGAGTGGGGGATTATCAATGAACATCTACCCAGCCATCCAAGCCCAGTGAAGTGCTTGGTGTGTCACCTACTACCAGAGCTCAGAGAGGGCTTTCTTCCTGGAGACTCAAGTCCTTCATGCCAGGCAGGTAGAAGAATCCTGGGGCACTAGGCCACAGTTTATAGAGACACTAAGCATAAGACCGAATTGTATCACCTGCTAAACTATTTCCCTGTTACATTTACTCAGCTGCCAATCTATGGCTGACAAATCCTCAGTTTCTACATGCCCACACTAGATCACAGGAGATAGAGATAACACAGTTCTTTTTGCTTGCCCTTCACAAGACAGCAGAGGTGGCTAAGAGCTAACATTTGTAGATGCTTGCTTATCACTGTATAAAGTATGGCCATACCTGTGATCATCTTTACTTGCTTGAGGTTAGATTCAGGTGGACAGATTCATCATCATCAGTAAGTGAGATAGACCCAAAAGACCAAGTCACTTTCCTGAGTAGACAAGTCACTTATTGGGCTATGTTATCAGTAGGTGGGCAGGACTGAAACCTAGGTTTTCCAGTTCCTTACACACTCACTACTAGTCACAGTCACCCATAGTTTTAAAAAAGAAAGCCTTGTTAAGAATCACATGGGTGGGAGAGATGGTTCAGTTGTTAAAAGCACTGGCTGTTCTTGCAGAGGACCCAGGTTATGTTCCCAACATCCATGTGGCGGCTAACAACCATCTGTAACTCCAGTTCCAGGGAATCTGATGCCTTCTTCTGGCCTCTGCAGGTATTGATCATACATGGTGCACTTACATACATGCAGGCAAAACACTCATACACATAAAATAATAATAATAATAAAAAAATATATATGTATATATATATATATATGAATCACATGGGTAAAGCAGAAGCAGTACTTATTTCTGGCTCAGAGTTAAAAACAATGCTTTAATACAAAACCCAGGAAAAACATGTTAGCTCTGTTGGGGGAAGTGAATAAGCATCATCTCTTGATAAACAAATGCATAGGCTAAAGACCACGGGTCAGAAGGCAAGAACACTGAAGGGTCTATCATGCCCAGGACCTTCAGGTAGAGTTAGAGAGTCAAATGAATTCTAAGTTCAGAATTTGATGCCACTGCTTGAACAACTAATAGAGAAAGCGGAAAGACTGGACAAAAGTCCTGGCATACCAGAAGCTCCTGTAAAATGGATCAGACTGAACTGAAAAGGACTCTGTCAGTTCTTCATTATACCACACTAAGGTAACTCTCACCTCGGGTCTAGGTTCTGCCCTTGGAGTGAGTGTCAGACCAAACCTTCATTTCCACAGCAGTACTTCAAGTGTTGGAAGATAGCACTCACCTGCTTCTCCCTTCTGCTCCCAAACTCTGTCTGGGTTTCTTCAACTTTCACTCAAATAACATGGTACTGGTTATTTCCTCCAGGGCCCTTCCAGTTCTTAAGAACATACAAGACTACTGCATTTAGAATAAATATAGTACTCATACATAACTCATAATAGGTGTGGTCAAATAGCTTAGAATACAATAGAACCATTACTTCCTTGACCTGGACATTGAACTTCCACTGAACACATCTGTGATACCATGGCTGTTTTGTTAGCTTTCATGATGTTGCATCCCATCGAATAAAAATCCCAGATCTTTTATGAGCTCTAGGTCTTATTTTTCTTTTGAACTAAAAAGTTCATTTATTGGGAGCTTATAGGACCAGGGCCAATGAATTCCAATGCCACCCCATACTTTTTTTCTTTGGGAAATTTGCTTTCACAGGGATATCTCAATAACAATGCTCACATGTCTAATGTCTAACACTGATCATATAAACCAGAGGTCTAAAAGACTCTCAAAGGTGCAAAAGCCAGCAATAGTAAAGTAGTAGGGAAATGTAGCCCAAAATATGAGCAAATACAGATTTCGATTTCTTTTCTTTTTTTTGGTCTTATTGAGACAGGGTCTCCCTGTAGTCCCAGGTGACCTGGAATTCACTATGTAGATCAGGCTGGCCTTGAACTCACAGAGATCCGCCTGCCTCTGCTTCCTGAGTGCTGGGATTAAAGGCGTGCACCACCACACCCGGCAGATTTTGATTTCTTAAACTAGTGTTTAAGAAGAGCCTATTAAGAGTAAGAGACTTCTGTGTATTAATGGAAGAAAGAGCAATAATGTTCTACATAACTTATGAGCGGGGGAGGGGGCAGTTGCAAATGGAAACATTAATATATCTTAACAATAAATAACAAAGAGGTGGCATGTGGCTTTGCTAACTATATTGGGATTTCAGAGGCAATCTGGCCAGGGCTGGTCAGGGAAGCCCTTATAGAGAGATGAGATTTGAATGGCACCCTGGAGGACCATGATGCATTAGATAAGCAAAAATAAGAGGGAAATGGGGTGATAAGAACAAAAACCTGAAAGAAGAAAGTCCAACGTAACTTTGAAAAGTCAGTGTAGTGCCCAAAGAGCTCTTAACTCCCACTGGGTGTCAGGGAGAGATGGCAGGAAAATGGGTACCCTTCAAGAGCTGGGCGTATTACTAAACTGCCATCCATTTTTTTTAAATAGGAAGGAAAACAACAAGATCATATTGTTAGATCTCAATTGCACTCAAGGCTGGGATACCTGTAAAGGGAGTTCTTGGAATCAAAGTGAACAGGCAGCTTGCCTCAGGGAGGACATGTCATTCCAGGGATTCCAAGCAGAAGAGGGTTTATACCATGATGATTAACAAGACTCCCAACAGAAGTCTGGCAGAAGAGCAGGTATTTATCCAAAGGAGAATCACAAGAAAAGTCAATAGATGACATGGATGAGAGAGGAAGACAGAAAAATGCTCCGAACTGCTGTCCCATAGCTTGAGCACATAAAAACATGGGGAGAGAGGACCCAAGTTAACTGCCCAGGGAGGAGCGCCTTCATCAGCACAACACCCAAATCCTGAGCCAGTGCTGTGACTGACTCATAAGTTAACCACAGGCTAGAATAGTTGGTAGTGGCTTATGTTCAGTTTTCCCCCTGTGATGGAGATATATTCTGGGTCCCTTAATTTCTTGTGGCAATATATTCACATATGACTGTCCATACCCCTTTATAATCAATGGCATAGTTTTTAAGATTTTGTCAGCTAGAAAGTCTCTAAACAAAATTACCTGGCTTTTAAAAAAATACAATCTGTACTCTGTCTCAGTGGCACAGGGCACTGACATCGGAGCTAGCCAGATACCCATCAGTTGGTGGCTGAATGCCACTTTCTTGGGGATCAGTTAGTGAGGCTGATCTGCTTTGGATACTTTTCATCTTTCATCTGCATCATAACTCCAAAAGGCCTGTTCATTCCCTATGCCTATTCCCACATAAAGCTGAAAAGGATCTTGGGGGCACAGTTGTTGTTTTTTTTTGTTGTTTTAACTTTTTTTTTCTTTTTTTTAGGAATTACCATTACTTAATTCTATAGGATAAATAGGTGCAAATAACATGGCTGATGGATGCAAGGCCTTGGGAACCCCATGGAGGTGACACATACACAGAACTGCCTCTAGGACACCCACTTACCAGCTTGTTTTTGACCAACTTTTCTATTGCACTGACAAGGTCTGCAGCAGTAGGTACTTCAGAGGAAGCCTGCCGGGCTGCTAGCAAAGAGGAGGACTGCAAGACATTGGACAGCAAAGGAAAAGCAGATTAGCAAGAAGTGAGAAACAGCAATTAGGAAGCAAACCAGAAAGCTCAAAGCTTGAGGTTGGCCAGGAAAGCACAGCTCTGTGTTTAGAGGGAAGAGTTGACAGAGGGTAACAGGGGCGGATAGTAGGTAGGCCTGCCTGGTCTCTTGTTTGGAACTTTGGTGAGTAATTAAGTATGAATGGGCCTGCCTCACATTAGGAGCTGGGGGGGGGGCACTGAATCCTCAGGAGATAGGTAGCCAAGGGTTGCTCCTACTGAGAGCTAGGTTGAGGGTGGAGGGACATGATAGGAGATTGCTCTGAGGGTGGACAGGCCTTCTGCCTTTTGTGGAGGCTAATTGCTATTCCAGAGTCTGGAAGGAATCAACAATTACAGCCTCAAATGTTGTGAAGAAGAGAAAGTCCTTACTTCATCATAGCCTTAGCTATGGATCCACCACTGTGTGTTAAAAAAAAAAGGCCAGGGCAGGGTTCATGGTGCGCAGCAAGCTGGACACCTTTCCCATATTTTCTCTGTCAATTTCCTTCTCACTTACACACACACACACACACACACACACACACACACACACACACACACAAACTTGGCCTTGGTAGAATTCCACCCCCCCACCCAAATAAATAAAAGGCTTTAGAGGAGCTGTGTGTCACATACTGGGCTCATAGGGACCATCCTGCTCACAGTGAAGGGAGGTTTAACCTCAGGCTTCTCTGTCCCCTTCCCATATACCAGTGGTAAGGCTTTGTTTGGAGGTTGTTTGCTCAATGGTTGGGTATTCCTGCACACCCAAGGACAGTCTTTCTTTAGTAATCTGTTTCAGACTTCCTTCCTCCATCCACCTGAGGGAAGCAGGGGGAGAAATGGCTAGCTCTCTATGCAAGTGTGTGTTTTGACCCCAGTGGAGCAGAGCCCAGAGGGCAGTAGTGCGCTCAGACAAGGACATGGGCACAGCGACTATAGGTATAGAACAATACATGCTCTGCCTGGCCTTGCCCTGGCTTTGGTTTTTCCCTTTAGGTTATGGGAGAGAGTTTCAAAAGGAATTTTAAATCTTTGCTTCTGAGATGAGGGAAAAAGAAGGAAGATATAACAATACTCTTCTTTTTTTCCTTTCTTGGGGGGGATACAGAAAAAAGTTTATGGTTTGGAAACCAAGTTATCATCTTGTTTTAAAATATTTTATTTATTATTTTTATTTTTTGTGTATGAGTGTATTGCTTGCATGTATATAAGTGCACCATGTGTGTGTAATGCCTGAGGAGACAGAAAAAGGTGTTGGATCCCCTGCAATTGGAATTATAGATAGTTGTTAGCTGCTATGTGGGTGCTAAGAATCAAACCCAGGTCCTTTGGAAGAGCAACAAATGTTCTTAATGGCTAAGCTATCTCTTCAGCCCCTAAGTTATCATCTTTGATCTAGTAATCCTACTCCTGGCAACTTATTTCAGGGACAGATGTCAAAAACATAAATGCTGGGTGTACCCAGTATTCCGCAGAAGTATTACTCAGAGGCACAAACAAAGACTAGAAGTACTCTACTAGGCTGCCTCATAAAGGGCGTGGTCAAGCCAGTTACAGAGCATCAACCAAGTAAAACACCACCGAGTTAGTAAAGTGATAGTTATAGGGCTGGAGAGATGGTTCAGTGGTTAAGAGCTCTTGTAGAGGACCTGGGTTCGATTCCCAGGACCCATATGGAGGCTAACAACCATCTGTAACTCCAGTTCCAGGGGATCTGACACCCTCTTCTGACCTCCACAACATTGCACGACACAGGTGCACTTACATACATCAGGCAATACATTGATACACATAAATAAAAATTAATATTAAATAAAAAAATTAAGAAAGTGATAGTTATAAGGGTAAACAATAAGATTCTAAGAAACGGAAATACATAAAGCATAGAGCACATCATACTCTATGATAATTGGAAAATATCCATGTACATGAACATGGTGAAAAAATAATCACACATTGGACAATTTAAAAAGTTCCTGAGGAGAGTTCATGTGTCTAAAAAGGTTGGTGGAGCATACCTGCAATCTTTTTTTTTTTAAGTTTACAAAAAACTTATTCTTTGGTAATTTCATATACAAACACAATGTATTTAGATCATACCCACCCCTGCGCAGTTCTCTTTTCTAACCCTTCCTGTACCCCTCTTCCATTTCCTCCCTCGAAATTCAGGTCTTTTTATTTATGGAAGACCTGCAATCTTAACACTTGGGAGGCAGAGGCAAAAGGACTGCTGCAAGTTCAAGTTCAGTCTGGTCTACATAGTAAATTACTGGTCAGCCAGGGATACATAGTGGGCCCTGTCTCAAACTTCTTTTAATAAATACAGTTCTACTTGCTAGAAGTACTGAGATCCATCCCAGTCCCAAATATTCCAACAAAAACAAAGTATACAGAAATCAAACAAACTGGTCTGAGGAGAGCTCATGTGTCTAAAATGGGACTGTTGCCAGCCCTACTTATGGCTAAGAAAAGGGCCACATAGATGTCTGGGGAAGTCTGCATTCTCAGTTAAAAATTATCCAGAAGCAACCTAGCATCCATTTCTTCCAACAAACTGAGGGAACTAGAAGGAAAGGGGTCACCACCTTTCTGTCTTATGCAGACAATGGAACCTGAGAGTCCTATTGCCATCCAAGCAAAAGGGCAACCATCTCTGCCTCTGGGGATTCTTTGGGCTCAATGTCATCCTTCCTATTGCTTCCCTTCCCAACAGCCCAGAGTTATCTGGCCCTGGGAAACCAGGGCCCAAACTCTGCAGGGAGTGGCGGACACAACTGTGTGTTTCTCAGGGTGAGTAACATTGGGGGCAGCCACCACATCTTAGTCATCACCCTATCCCTGACTGTACCTTGAGCCTATGCAGAAGACGACCCTGAATACTTGCTGTGGGGTAACAATCAAATGCAAAGCAGACAGAATCAAAATCAGAAATGCCAGAACATCCACAAACAGAGCCAAAAAGCCTGCTTCTTACACATGCTGGGTGCATACTGACTCAAAGAAGAGCACGAGAGACAGCAAGGCAAACTGCCACTACCACCACAAAATGATACTCTGGAAGAAAGTGGAAGTGCCATCAAATGCTGAAACGTCCACTGAAACGGCCAGAGTCCAGGAGTCACAATACAACCCACCATTCAAGAAGGCAGGAAAAACCCAATGGAGTGGAGGCATGGTTGCAAGCAAAGTGAGAATAGATAACACAATGAAGGCCTCCCTGTGTCCCAGGTCAGTGCCTGAAGTCAGGACCATAGAGCTCAAACCTCTGCTCCAGAACAAGCAGTGACCACCAAGGCATGTGAGGCACAAAGGACAATGACATTTCTGATACCAGTGAGTAGAGGACTTGGGTAACCTGGCATGCTTCACTTGCCTACCTTCCTAAGTAGCCTCTCCACTCCACATACTATCGTGGTAGAGTTTTAACAGCACTGGTTTGATGAAAAGTAACTGTGATTAAATTTTAGAGTTGAACATAAAAGACAACTAAAACATGGGCTGTACAGTCAGGCATTACAAAATGATTGCCATCTGGAACCATCACAGATTCCTTTTAGGGACAAATTGTTTCTTTTAGAATCTGCTGCCTCCAAACAGAACCACTGCTCTTTATCAACAGTGTAAGTTCCCAAGGCAGATTCCTATTTTAATGATTACTGTGCACATCCCTACATGGCCCAGAACAAAGTCAGGCTTCCACAGCTGTGGAGAGGATACCTACCAAACAAAGACATAATCTATGTCACCACAGATTCATGATGGGGTAGGGAGCATCTCTCCCCAACCCACATAGACAGAGGAAGTGAAATCTCATGCATTCTGCATTGCTCTGTTGAACATGCAGGACCTACCATCTCATCCTGCGTGGGGTCGTTGTCAAAGATCTTCATGGGTGGGGGGAGGGGTGTGTGTGACTCTTCATCTGGCTCATCCTCACCCCAACCCTTCTTGCTCTTCTAGAACAAAAGAACACCATTAGTTACTGTTTCACATAGCAAAAGATGCCAAGAGTTCAGGACTTGCCATAAAGTAAAATACATAAGAAATAGGAAAAGAGAAAGTTGCAAGACTAAAGCTTAAAATTAATTTCTTTCCTTTCTGCCTTCCTTCCCTCCCCTGTTCTTTCCCCCTCTTTCTTCCCTTCCCTTCCCTCCCCTCCCCTCCCCTCCTCCTTTTTCTTTCCTTCTTGAGATAGGGCATTATATGTACTCTAGGCTGACCTGGAATTCACAGTATAGCCCAGGCTGGCCTTGAACTCATGATCCTCTTGTGTCAGTCTCATGGATATAAGGATTACAGGCACCTATCACTATGCTAGGTCTGACTTTAAAACTTTCTGAAGGGTTATTAAAATATAGTCCAAATCTCATCAGGCTTTGTGTCATTTCCAACTTGAGAAATGGTGTGCAGTACAAAATTAGAAGGGGGAGTCTTGTTATGCATCAGGGAGACTTTCTTAGCCTTGCCAGCGATTAGAATATATTGGTTATTCAGATAAAACAAATGTTTTATTCCCCCAGCCCAAACACATCCCCCTGTATTTTGATTACAGATTCTCAGCTTTGTAAGACCTCAGAGATTACCCAACCTAACTTCACAGTTAACACTCAGGTTTCCCCAACTGATGTGAGATCAGATGGTCTCTTGGGCCCCTTTAGAATGTATGTGTATCAGTTTTCATGAAGGCTCATTTCATCATCATCAGCTATTCCCATTAAAGTTCCTCGCCAAACTGGATCTTGTGCATTGTGACCTGCAGGTGCTCCTAACAGCTATTCCTTCGCAGCACCTTTACAGGTAGCACTGCTCAAGTCACTTCACTGCAGCTCAGCCTTCTGTTTTCAGTGACATAGTCTCCCTCTTTGCATTCTACTCTACCCCCTACTCTATTCATGTCTGGCCAGTTTTGATGTAGTCCTCAATAGAGGCAGAGGATTAACTACCCCCCCTCTGGCCAGGCCCCTACCTTCAAATCTGACAAAGTGGTTTCTGATTATTCTCAGTGCTAGTCAGTCTCTGAACGCTCTGCAACTAAAACTCGTCTCAAGAACAAACAGCTCAAGATGACAGACTACTGGAGACAAGAGACCTACTTGATTACAGAACTGTGGGGGAGGCATCAAGTGTCCCTTCTTGCAGAAGAGTGACAGGGCCCTGCTAACCTCATCAGCGCTGTCCCCTTGAGGAGTCGTCTCGTCCCCAGGCTTGGGAGATCCCAGGTCGAAGCTCTTCCGGCCATCTCGTACTTTCTTCTGCTTTTTGATGTTTCCATCTGCTTTTCCACTGTTGAGCCGACGCACAGGACTTGTCAGCCATTTTTTAAGAGTGTTGGTGGAGCGCTTGGGACCAGGGGAACTGTGGATGGAGTTCAGGGAGTGCTGAGATTGCAGGTTGGCCACAGACTCAGACTTGCCTCCATTTTCACTGGAGGAATGAGAGTATGCATCTGAGGAGGAAGAAGAGACAGAAACAGCATGTCAGAGGCAGTTAAGGTGGCTTTTGATCTGGGAGTAAGATAGATCCATCTTCAGGAAGCTATGACACAAGAAAGTCAAGGCCAGCCGTGGACTCCAGTCAGCTGATAGAAGTAATAGCTAGCACTGACTCCACTGACCTGGGGGTTAAGACAGCTCCACGTATGGGAAGGCTATAGACTCCAGTCAAGAGGCAGAAGTAATAGCCAACACTAACAATTGTTTATGTTTTGTGGGAAACAGGAACAGGCAGGAGATGAAGACTTGGGAACAATTTCCATGGGAATACAATAGATTGTGACAACAACAAAATAAGTACAATGTAAAGTATCACACATAGTGAAATATTAAATTATATTGAAAAATAAAGTTGGAGAGTGGTGTAAAAGAGAAAATGTAAATTTAACAGTAGGTGAGGGAAACTCTCATGACTTGACATTTAAGCATAGTCCTAAGAGTGGTGACAGACAAATCATGTGACATCTGGCAAAGGGCATTTCTAGCAGGCATAAGATGAGCAAATTCAGAGGTCCCAAGGTAGGACTTGGGGTTTGCCGAGGTGCCATCAGTAGACTGAGCAAGAGGACCAGTGTAAGAATGGAGGTCAGGGAAGCAGCAGGGACTGTGGCTGGGTGGGTAAAAGCCTGCAGAGAAAACTGTTGGAAGATGGACAAAATCTGCTTTACACATTAGAAGGTCATTCTTATTTCTAATTGACGGCAGTGGAAACAGACAGACTGCCCAGGAAGCCACCATACCCTTCCCACTGAGGGACTCTGAGGGCTTGGAGGATGCACCAGCGGCTATGAGAAGGGATCAGATTCTGAGTATGTTCTCACGGTATGTTCTGACAGACTACATGGTCTATGAACAAGAAGAGCCAAGGTAATTTGGTTTTTGAGGTGGACGGAGTATGAGAAGAGGGGCTTTGGGGGGAAGTCAGAAAGGAGCTCAGTTTCAGGCATCTTTGAGATACTCGTTAGACAGTGGAGCAGAGAAGCTGATTAGTAGTTGGATTTCAAGTCTGGTGCTCAGGAGAGAAAAGTACGTTGGAGACTTACCAATGGGAGATGACTGGAGGGTTGTCAATGAGGAAACGATGTTAGAAGCCATGAAGCTGAATAAAAGCATCAAGGGGCATGGGCATGGGCATGAAAGAAGGCCAAGGACTCAGCAGGAGGATGAGAAGTCAAGGAAACAGTCAGAGAGAAAGGAGGAAAAGTGAAGAGGAGGAGCTCCAGAGGCTGTATATAGGAGGCATTTTATGGAGGGAGGTGTCAGCTGTGCCAAATGCTCCTTGATAGGTCAAGAGCATTGACTTAAGAATTAAGCCTTAAGCTTAGCAACATCAACATCACTGGTGACTTTGCAAAAAAGCAGCTGTTGTGTGCTGGAAGGGCACAAGCCTGATTACACAGAGTGTCAGAGAATGGGAGCGAGGAAAGTGACAGAGTATATAGAGAATTCTTCTTTTGTTTTAAAGGGACAGTGATTGGAGATCAAGAGTTTGTTTTGTTTTTTTAAATAGGAGAAATCAGCATATTGTTTGTAAGTTGTTATGCTATTTGTTAACTATTTCATTGTTTTAATGAAGTTGCAATAGCCTAAGCATCTTACATGGACCATCTTATTTCACTCTCACAACAATCTCATGAGACAGTTGGTCCTATTATCTTCATTTTACAGAAGAGGAAACTGCTCATTTAGAGACATCAGTCAGTTTTCCCAAGGACATATAACTAACAGGCAGAGTGAGATCCGTATGCCATTCAGTCAGATTTGAGCAATAAGTTATGCTACTAGGCCCTTCATGTCTATGCCGTGTCCAGTATACCAGTTCCTACCGATGGGAGGCAAAGCAAGCCCAGGGGAAGCAACACTGTTACAGAGGGATAGCAAAGCTAGAAAAATCACAGAGCAGGAGAAGAATAAGGAAACTTTAATTAATTCCTCCTAATTGACATCTGAATATCTATTAGGAGAGCAGCATTAAAAGTATATACTTCTGCTTATAAAATATCTCTAATTCAAAGAAAATATCTTTACAGTCATTTCAGGTGTCTTTCTAGCTCCTGTTGTTCAGTGGTGCTTTTTTTTGGTTCTATTAGTATTGAGAAAAGTAGGATCCCTAGACTTCTGGAGGTTGTACAGCAACACACGCTTATCAGCACTCAAGTCAAAATGCCAAGCAAGAATTACTAACCAATTATGTTGCAGAAAAAGTAGTAGATAGTGTGTGCTAAAAATATGTAAGACACAGGCTTCATTTTCATTGACCTTTTGTCTAGTGACATATATAACCACATTTGTAACAGCAAAGAGAGAAAGAACAGAAGAGCCAGGCAGAGCACAGAAATAAAGATAAATTCATAAGGCAGTGTGTGATTAATTGCTAGGGGGCTGGTATGGGCTCTCTTGATAAGTAAGCAGAGTTCAGAGGGGGGTCAGATCAGTAAGTAGGGGGCAGGGGTGGGAGGTGGGATGAGAGACTAGTCTGAAAGGTTTAATGGAAGAGATGTTGGGGTAGGGGTAGGGATTCCCAAAGGGAGGGACAGTAACGACAGCATAGTCAGGGAAACTGAAACTAAATTACCTAGTTTATGGTGGATCCTTTACATGAAATAAAGATTAATGGGGAGAAACATTTGTGAAGGCATTAGAGAATAAGCTGGAGGAGCGTGAATTTTATTATGAGATTCTGCTGGGAAATGACATGACAAAAAAGGTGGAATCCAGAAGGTTCCCTGAGGGACTGTGCCCAGGAAATACAAAGGAATAAATATGGGGCATTTCAAAGAAAATGATACTGTTAGTGTTTAAGAGACAAATTAGGGGCTGGAGAGATGGCTCAGCAGTTAAGAACACTGACTGTTCTTGCAGAAGACCCAAGTTCGAATCCCAGCACCCACATGGCAACTAACAACTGTCTGTAATTTGAGTTCCAGGGGATCCGACAGCCTCGTCTGTCTTCCGCGGGCATTGCACGACATGGGTGCACTTACCTACATGCAGGCAATACACACATACACATAAAATAAAAATAATAAATAAAATATTTTAAAAAAAGAGAGACAAAGGGGAGTTGTCTTCATGGATGCTTACCGCTACCATGGTCCTTGGACACCTGACCAGCTCTACCTCATGTCCCCCACCTCCATGGGTGCAAGTTTGCATACTGGTATTTAAATCAAATACATGGCTAGGTATTTAAATAAAGTGTGTCAGCGGCTTTTCACACCTACTCAAGAGTCTGAGTCACCTTTTCCTGTTGTGACTTTGCCCTGGACCTAGACAAGAACTCTAATCTGGCTTTTGGATGAAGTCAACAGAGAAGGAAAATCCTGAAATGAAGTGAACAACTGTGCTTACCAACAGAGAGCTGTTGTGGGTTGATACTGTGGGTGCCATGCTCAGGGTTGCTGGGCCTTGACCCTGCTGGGCTTTCTCAAAGACAGCTAGAGCTGTGTGCATACTTTGGAAAACAACAGCACAGTATTTGCATTTAAAAGCACAAACACTGAGCTCCTAAAATTCTCTGGAATGAAGGAGAACCTACTGGGTTGCTCTGTTCAGAGACTATCTGGAGATCCACTGACTTGGCTGGCACCTATTTAAGGACAAAGCTATAATCTTATCTCAGAAAATTCCTTGCAGGCTGTGGTCTGGGGGGGGGGGCAGTGTTGACATTATTTCTGAAGTGTTTAGTATGGGTAGAACTCCTGCCCCCAGAGCTGGGTGATAAGCATCCCCAGGAGCATTGGCAGAAGCAGGGCCTCTGTTATCTTTCTGCTGATAAGTGGCAGACTCTTCTCTTCCACTAAGACCCAGGGATGCAACTGACTCCAAGTCTTCAAAACTTAGATTTATCAGTATGTGTGGTTCAAAACTTACATTTATCAGCATGTGCTGTGTCAGCAAAATTAGAGGCCCAACCACACTAAATTTGCCTTAGTCTAAGTTTTCTTAGTCCAAGTTTTCTGTTCTGGGGCAAATCATAGCCTGGCTTTGACATTCAAATTGCAAATTTGCAATGACCATCCCTCTTCCCCTGTTGTCATCTGGTTCTGCTTTTGTGCTTTCTGTATAAATTAATGGCAAGAGTACAAGAGTAGAAAATTAAAAATCAAGAGTATTCTCAATATTGTTGCTTCAAGTTTATTCTAGGTAAACAATTGGCGCTGTTAACCATGGGCCAAATAATGGAAATCCAAGTTGGAAGCAATTTATGATTCATCATCTAGCTGGTGTCCTATCATGAAACAGACCCATTTCTAAGCCATTTTGATTTTTCTTTTTTCCTTTTTTTGAGACAAGGTCTCCTTCTAACCCAGGCTTGCCTGGAACTCGCTATGTAGACCAGGCTGGCCTCTAACTCACAGAGATCCACCTGTCTCTGCCTCCCGAGTGCTGGTGGGTGTGCCACCACACCCAGTCATCTAAACCACTTTGGCAGAGAAATATCTGCCAACTTAACCACCTCTTCCAGGTTATGCCTGTGTCATCTTTGTAAAACTGCTGTGTTAGTTCTCATAGAATTTGTTCTAGTGTACCTCCCAAAGAACAGCTCACTGACAGATTTGCATCAACTGTAACAAAAATACTACTTTCTCATCCAATCATCCTAGTTGAGGTAAGTAATAGGCATTATGATTCTTATTTAGGAAATAGAAAATAAGGGTATTTCAGCAAACTGAGGGCCGTGGTAAATGACAGAATATCTAAACCCAGACTCTGCAGCCCACATTTAATCTTATTTCTTTATGTTCATCTCAGGTATTCCTTACCCCTTACAATTATGGTATAAAGGACTACTTAGTAGCTAGTCTTGATGACATTTTAAAAATAAATTTACACATAATTTGTATAAATGACTAAATTTCAATGTTGAAAACAATCTTCAGCTTTACCCCAGTAAGAAATAATAAACAGGCAGGGCATGGTGGCACACATCTTTAGTCCCAACACTGGAGAGGCAGAGGCAGGTGGATCTCTGTGAGTTCAAGGCCAGCCTGGTCTACATAATAAGTTTTCCAGGCCAGCTGGGACTACAGGGAGACCCTGTCTCAAAAACACCAAAAAAAATTAATAATAATAATAATAATAAACAGATAAAGCAACAAAGGTTTATATATGGGAAAGGCATTGTCACAAATTACTTAATAACAAAACTAGGACCAGACTCCAGGCAGCCCCACACCCATTCAGGGCCCTGAATCAATGCATTCTCTTTACCCTGAGGTTCAGAGCTGCCCTGAAGACTGGTTTCAAGTGAGTGGGAAGACTAGTGGAACCCTAGGCACCATGGTAGATCTTCTGCTACCCACAGTCCACTTTCAGGATTAAGAATAGTAACTAACTTTCTGAGGTGAATTTTACTATGAAATTGTTGTTGTTGTTGTTGCTATATAACCCTTTTAATGTATTTTTTAACTAAATTTTGGTGATTTTCATACAATATAATTTGATGGTATTTAGATGTCCTAAATATTTTAAAATTAAGTAAAATACAGAAAAAAATTGGCATCCATGTAGTTATGCTCTAGACATGATATATACATTTTTGCCATATTTGTCTCAGCTTTTAAAATTTTTTTAAAAGTTTATTTATTATTTTTATTTAATGCATATGAGTGCAATGCCTGCCAGTGCTCTTAATTGCTGAGCCGTCTCTCCAGCCCTCACCTCAGATTTTTTTTAAAAAATAAAAAGTTACAGATATAGTTGAAGGCTTCTATTTTTTTAAATCCATTTGCAACCTCACAGTCTACTTGCCCCTCTTAAAGTCTCTTTTGACGTTGGTATATGTTGTTCACATTCACCAAGTTTATTTTATATGCAAATATGGTATTACTTGTATTTTATACAATCATCATAATGTGGTATCATCTTGCAACTTACAAATCTCCCTGGCTCACTACATGGATGTTTTAGCACATAGGTCATTCCCCGGAGCTGACGTGTACCTCCTTATCTGTTGGGTCTCCACTAGAATCTCCTGTTCTGATGGACTTAGGATAAGGCAGTTGAACAACTTGCTGAGGGCAGGGTCTCAGATACTATCCTGCAGTTAGGTTAAACCTGCCAGTGTTCTCAGCTTCTGCATTGGCCAGCTCTCCATCACTCCAGATGTTTTAGTCTTTAGCATGAGTCAAGCAGCTCAAGAACTGAGTACCACCTCCCTCCCTGAAGATGACTATTGGGAGAAAGCCAGGAGAGTTTGCTTACTTTGAGCATACATCTTAACAGGTCTGCTATCTATGCAAACACTGTCTTTTTCTTCATTAGTAAGCAAAATAGAAGATGCCTGAAAGAAAATGGGTAGCAGCTGAACATACTAGAAGTTTCTTATATCTAATACAGCTCATTTATGAATTCAGCTTCCCAGTGATAACATTTCAATTTACACTTCTTTCACTTTTATATTTGAAGAAAAGCTCTGCCTTGACTGGTCTGATGTGACAGTTATAGAATGTTTCTGGGGCAGACAATACTGCAATAGTCATCAAAGCATGCCAACATATAATTTAGCAAATGCCTTAGGGCTGTATCCACAGAACTGCCATCTCTGATTTTCCTAATCACAAAATACCGATGTAGTCTCACTTCAATTCCTCTCAAAGTAAGTGGACATTAAAGGACTATACCTCCTTGACAGAAAGACAAGACAGATCTACTAGTTTTGTGGGTTGAGTATTCCCAAGACTGTAACAGTGTTCTTGAAAGGGCTGGGATGGAACCTAGAGAATGTATGAGTGGAAATAAACAAGCCCAGCCTGCCTCTATTTCCAACATGCTTCTCACACTAAACATGTGAGTTTATTTCCAAAACACCAAGCAAACAATCAGTTCTTCAGGGGAACCAGTTAGTGTTCCCTAATTCTATTCAGCTCTGGCACTATCAGCCTGGAGATGACATCAGATACCATAGATTGAGGGTTCAGTCCCCAATTTTGTTCCTCACTGCCACCTCAGACTCCAATAATAAACATCAGGCTGTTTTACTGTGCTTCTACTGACTAGTTAAAAATAGGGGTTCCCATAACCCCCTTCTTGATTAATTTGCTACAGAGGTTCTCAGAACTCAGGAAAACAATGCTTAGTGATTGATTATAAAGGATATACCAAGGACACAGATGAAGAAATGCACAAGGTGTGAGGTGGAGCTTCAGAACCCTCTCTAAGTATACCAAACCCCAGAACCTGCTTGCACCAGGCTATCCAGAAGTTCTCTGAACTCTTGCTCTCCTTTATGGAGGCTTCATTACATAGGCATGCTTGACTAAATCACTGGTCAACATAACCTTCAGCATCTCTCCTCATCCCAAAGGTTGTGGTGTGAGGCTGGAAGTCCCAACTCTATTATCTTGCCATAGTATTTGGGTGACCTGCACCCATTTGGAGGGGCTCCCAGCCATCCATCAGTCAATCATTAGCACACTAAGAATCATGGCTCACTTTGGAGAGTCCAAGAATTTCAGGAGTTGTGCATTGGGAAACAGAATAAAGGACAAATATATATTACACTATCAGAGTATGCATATGTATAGAGTGGCACCCAGGGCTTCGGTGGGCCATGAGGCCACAGATGCATAACTCACTCAGCTGGCCTGCCACTGTCTATACTGGCTTGAATGGCACAACTCAAAATTGGAAAACTCATTTTCAATCCTTTCTTCTGCTGTCTAGTGATTGCATTCAATCACATCCCAATAGCATGTCTTCTACATAATCTAGCATGTATAGCTAAAGCACACAGGATCTAGCTGGTCGATATTAATCACCATCTATTTGGTCTAGATGGTCAATAGGTCTGTAAGTGTTTTCCTGGGAGTCATCATAATACTGTATTGGAAACTTTGTCTCCAATGATTGAAACAAACAACAAACAAACCCAAAGAAAATACCCAAAAGTTCCTAACCTCCACGACACAGAAGGGTTCTTTAACTTCCTGTGCTGTTGCCTCAATTTAGATCCAATAATTGTAAATCCATCCATACTGCTTTCCATGGCTTAAGCTCTTTAAGGCCAATACACTTCAATATATTTATCTGCAAAGATTATGTAAACAAATCTTCCTGTTTTGTCTTTTTAGAAGTAACGTGTTTTTTTTTTTTTTTTTTTTTTTCAGGGAAATTAAAGGTATTTAATTTGTAATTATAAAGTTACTAAAGGTAACAGGCAAAGTAAAGCTATTTCACTTCATCCACAAAATGGATATTCATAGGGGAGCTTATATATAAAGTATTTGGCACTGACCAGTCTTTTGCAAAATGCTTAGCAAGTGACTGTTGACCTCATATACTTTATAGTCAGCTTTTAAAAGCACAGGATCACTGAACAATCCTTTTAAAACCCTAACAGACACACATACATTAAGCACAAGCAGTTACATAGTTTAAGTAGACAGAAGTATACAAGAAATTTTATTAAACACAGGGAAATTTTTGTAAGACACACATTCTCCTCTGTTTTTCCTTGATTAATCTATGATCTGAATTTTTGTAATAAGACAAAACCTTACTAATCCATGCTGATAATTATAGATCTTATATTTGTCCTGGGAAGCAAATGAATAATGTAATCAAAATGTAAGGAGGCTGAATGTTTAATTTAATTAAGGAAAACTGTTATTCCTTTTTTTATCTTTTCAATCTTTTATGCTTTGAAGATATCATTTTTTATGATTTCTTAAATTTTTAATAACTACATGATTAGAAGAAGCATTTCACTACAGCTTTAACATATTCAGTAACAGACTCCAGAGCAAGAGTACATCTCTTTCACAAGTGGCTGCAAGCTTCTAGGTTCACAGTTGAATTAATACAATATTGAACTCAGAATAAGCCCTGTAAGACATAAAATTGAATAAGTTTTTAACCTTTAAAAAAGATCTCCATTTCATTTTAGAATATATTGTTCCTTGCAGAAAGACTCATTGTTTTGGTACTAACACTGAGAGTTTGGCGTATGCATCTCTAATCTGTTGTATATGATTATTACTAGTCATAATCAGTTGCACTTGGATCCTTGGCACCTGCGTATGCCTATAAAGTCATCCAGTAGATTTCAGTGGTAATGTTTATCACCTCTACTAATTAACATGATGTAAATTTCCATGCTTCCTCCTCAAATATAATACATTTTTAAAAAGTTGTTGATTTTGTGTGTGTGTTTGCGTGTGTGTGTGTGTATCACACTGAACATCCCAAACCACCTTATTCAAACATACACCCACTTCCCAGACAGCACCCTCCCATAGCCTGCCTACCCCCACTAGAGCCCTTATACGCTGATATCCCTGCTACTGTCTGCTGTGTTGTCGGCACCCCAGCCATTCCCTACTACTTGCCCTTCTCGTGAATCTAGTCAGCCTATCTAGAGGTCTTTGTTTTAGGAGGGTCAGCTGTTCCTCATCTAGCAGCAATCAGTTGTTAATATTCCTTTAGAGAAGATTGGGGAGAGCTGTTCATTTTCCCAGTTCTATGTTGGGTTACTATCTGGGGGTCCCTTTTGGCCACCCTGGCCAACAACTCAAAAGAAGGTATCTCCTATCTGGCATTGTTGCTTTTTATGTAGCCTTTAGCTATGCATATGGACTCTTAAGACATTATATTGGCCCCTTTAATCTTTGGTGATACTTTCCTTTTGGGTATTTAAGGCCATACAGTTGGCCCAGATAAACCAATTTATTTTTACTCTTAAGGCCCTTTGAGGATCTGTTCCTCAGTAGTCACATGGGCTTAGGAGGAGCTCATGGCTCCTTTCTTTTACCAGTTCTGCATACGTCAAGATAAGTCAAAGGTCCTGCTCCACCACGGATGGCTTCACTTGGAAGCATGGAGGAAATCATTTCTCTGTGTTGACCCTCCTCTTTGTAGACTGGACACTGGTTCAAGTCCATCTGGTGGGGGTCTCCTTGGCCTCCTTGATTAAGAGGAGAGGTGACCCACCACAATTACAGGAAATTTTGAGAGATGCTCTGGGTCCCCTGAAACTAGTTGACGTAGGAGGGCAAGGAGAAAAACTGTCCTTTATGTCCCTGTGACCAAATTATTATAGGCCTCAAAGTACGTCTGTTAAACATCCAAGAAGGTTGGTTCCACTAGTCTGGTAGTTTTAATTACTGTGTGTCATGTAGATAAATCTTGGGCAAAGACCAATAGTTATCAGATAAACCTTTCCTAGACGTATATTTCGTGATCTGCTTTGTATAATTTGTCAGTAGGTTGTAGAAGTAATATGGTTCCCTCTGGTTTTCAAAACTAGCTAGGCATTGTTTATCTCTCACATTGTCTCACCCCTTCATCATGGTTTTCTCATTCAAGGTGCCCCCATTTCCCCCCTTTCTCCCTTAATAATACCCTTCTCTTATGGTCCTACCTCTCTTGAGCTCCTTCTTTCCCTTTATGCCCTTGGTTCCCTGTATACCCTTCCCTCCCCCCTTTCTTAAACTAACCCAATTTTTATCCATATCTCCCTTATTAAGGCCTGTTTCCTACTGTTCTTCTCTTTCAGGTACTTTCTCTTCCTTTACCTCCCTGTTTCCTTTCCATTATCCTGGTTCCTGTAGTTATGTCTGGATACATACTCACTTATCAGGGTTTGGTTCTAGGATCCACATATGAGGGAGAACATATGTTGATTTTTTTTTTCCGAGTCTGTGTTAAGTTCACTTAGTAGAACAGTATCTAGTTCCATCCATTTCCCAGCAAATCTCATGATTTCATCTTTCTTTACTGCCGAGTAAAACTCCATCGTATATATGAACCACATTTTCATTATCCACTCATCAATTGAGGGACACCTAGGTTGCTTCCATCTCTTAGCTA
>NW_008346548.1:11963115-11965164 GCF_000622305.1 Nannospalax galili | reverse complement strand
TTTTTTTTTTTTTGCAGCTATTGTGAAGGGGAGTGTTTCCATGTGCTTTTTGTCTGACAGCTTGTTATTGGTATATAGAAAGGCTACAGATATTTGTAGGTTAATTTTGTAACCTGCCACTTTACTGAACATGTTAATAATTCCTAAGAGTTTTCTGGTGGAATTTTTGGTGTCTCTTACGTATAATATCATATCATCTGCAAAAAGGGATAATTTGATCTCTTCTTTTCCAATTATGACTCCTTTAATTTCCTTCTCTTGTCATATTGCTCTTGCAAGAGTTTTCAAGCACTATGTTAAGGAAGAATGGAGATAGTGGACAGCCTTGTCTGGTTCCTGATTTCAATGGGAATGCTTCCAGTTTTTCTCCATTTAAAATGATGTTGGCTGTGGGTTTGTTATATATGGCTTTAATTATGTTGAGGTATGTTCCCTCCAGTCCAATTCCCTTTACGAATTTGAACACAAATGCATGTTGAATTTTGTCAAAGGCCTTCTCTGCCTTTGACAAGGTCATCTATTGAGATGACCATGTGGTTCTTTCCTTTGAGCCCATTTATATGATTTATGATGTTTATTGACTTATGTATACTGAACCATCCCTGCATCTCTGGGATAAAGCCGACTTGATCATGGTGGATGATCTTTCTGATGTGTGTCTGTACGTGGTTTGCAAGTATCTTGTTGAGGATTTTTGCATCTCTGTTCATTAAGGATATGGGTCTATAGTTTTCTTTTTTGGTTGTGTCTTTACCTGGCTTTGGTATTAGAGTGATGCTGACTTCATAGAAGGAATTTGGAAGTTCTCCCTCCATTTCTATCTTTTTGAATAAATTAAGTAGTGTTGAATGTAGATCTTCTTCAAAGGTCTGATAGAATTCTGTTGTAAATCCATCTGGTCCTGGGCTTTTTTTAGTCTGGAGGTTTTGTATTACTGTTTCAATTTCTTTTTGTGTTATGGGTCTGTTTAAGCTTTTAATCTCTTCTTGATTTAGTTTTAGTGATTCCCATGCCTTTAGATATCCGTCTATTTCTTTTAGGTTTTCAAATTTAGTAGCATATAGGTTTTTAAAGTATTCCCTTATAATGTTCTGTATCTTTCTGGTGTCTGTTGTGATGTTTCCCCTTTCATTTCTGATTTTGTTGATTTGGAGGGGCTCTTTCTTTCTTTTGGTTAACTGGGCTAGTGGTCTGTCAATCTTGTTTATCTTTTCAAAGAACCATCTCTTGGATTTGTTGATTCTTTGTATTGTTTTCTTTGTTTTGATTGCATTAATTTCTGCCCTGATTTTTGTTCTTTCTTCTTGTTCTGGATTTGGGTTTTATTTGTTGTTGCTTTTCAAGTGTCTTGAGTTGCAATGTTAAGCCATTCACTTGTGTTCTTTCTGATTTTTTGGTGTAGGCACTTAGAGCTATAAACTTCCCTCTAAGAACCGCTTTCAGTGTGTTCCAGAGGTGGTGTTGTGTTGTATTGTCCTTTTTGTTTAGTTCCAGAAATACTTTTATTTCTTTCTTAATTTCTCTTTTGACCCATTCATCATTTAGGAGCGTGTTGTTTAATCTCCATGTGTTCGTGTGGTGATTTGGGCTTCTTCCAGTGTTGATTGTTGAATGTTCTATATGCTTCTTGTATTTGTATGGGCATGTCTTTCTTTAATTTTGGGAAATTTTCTTCCACGATTCTGTTGAAGGTCTGGTCCATGGCATTACCTTGGAATTCTTCTCCTTCCTGTATGCCTATGATTCGTAAGTTTGGTCTTTTTTATGGTGTCACACAATTTCTGCGTATTCCATTCTTTTGATTTCTTAAATTTTTCATAATCTTTACTTGAGTGGTCTAGTTCGTCCACTTTATCTTCCAGTCTTGACTCTCTTTTCCATTTCCTTCATCCTATTAGTGAGGCTTTCTCCCGTCATGTTCTAATTGGCTTACTGAGTGTTTCACTTCCTTCTTCATTTCAGCCTGAGTATTCTTCAATATTTCTAACTCTTCTGAATTCATTCAGAAGTTTATCCCTATCTTCCTTCAGTTCTTTGATTTCTTATTTG
>NW_008346548.1:11907902-11963039 GCF_000622305.1 Nannospalax galili | reverse complement strand
TTCTCATTGTACTCCTCTAGAGGACTATTGGTATTTGGTGGGGATATGTTATTTTGGTTTTTCATGTTATTATTTTTTCTCTGTGATTTTGACATGTGAATTTCTTTTGTAGTTTCTGATTCTTGTGTGAGACAAAAGCCTTCAAGTTTAGGTCTGCTTCTTTTTGTAAACTTTATGTGTCTTTGTGGTTTACTTTTTGGGCATGAAAAGCTGGTTCCTCTAAGCTTCTGGTTCTCTCTTTTGATTTTATATTGGAGTGGACAGATTGCTTTTGTCTTCAGGAGTTCCCATAGAGGTCCAAGTCAGATGGGGATCAGATGCTCTCAGGCTTTCTCCTAAGGTCTGGTTCCCTCTAGGAAAGATTTTGGCCTCAGAAATTTGGGGGTTGGACTGGTCTGGGAATAGGGCCCAGGAAAGATGCTGGTCTAGGGCAGCTGGTGGCCATGCCACCCAGAGATGCAAAGGGAGATGGGGGTGGGAAGGGGCCCCAAGGGCTCCTGGGGACTTCACTGAGGAACTGGGTTGGTCTGGATACAAAGGATCAGGAAGCAGTGGTGGTTCCCCCAATGTCTGGGGCACCAAGACAAGGAATGGGACAGGACCCAGGTTAGGAGGAGAGACCACTGAGGGAGATGGGAGGGTGAATGAGGCTGGGGGAGCCAAGACGTGGAGGGTGCTAAGGACTTACCCCAGAGAGAGGCCTGAGGGTAGTGCAGGCCCGGGGAAACAGAGGGAGGTGAGAAGTAACCTGTTTAATATTTTTAAAAATATTTCATTTCTTATTTTTATTTTATGTGTATGAGTGCATTGCCTGCATGTAGGTAGGTAAGTGCACCTGTGTCATCCAATGATGGCAGAGGACAGAAGAGGATGTTGGATCCCCTGGAACTGGATTTATGGACAATTGTTAGCTGCCATGTGGGTGCTGGGAGTCAAACTTGTGTCTTCTGCAAAGAACAGCCAGTGTTCTTAACCACTGAGCCATCTCTCCAGCCCTGTTTAATATTTTTCACACTGGAAAGTGCACATCTAGAGAAGGGTATATGATGGGCGGGTCAAGGGCAAAATTTAGTCTCTGCATGATGAATATATAAATCTATGTTTGTAAGCCTGCACAACACAGACCTACAGTAAGTATCAATACATCCTGAACGGCCTAGAATGATGATCTGTCAGGTCTTTCAGGGGACGGCCTCCAAAGCTGAACTCCTTGTTGTATATTCAGCCGAGGTCCTGAGGCTGTGTGCCACCAGTTCCTGGTGTGGCTGGCTTCCCAGAAAACCATCTGGTTGGTCATCCTGGTACCTAGCCATTCAGTGCTGGAGAATGAAGGACGCTGCTACGGTGACAGCAATGGGAAATGAGGGAAAGGGAAAAACGTGGCTTGATGCTGGGAAGCCTGGTGCCACTGCAATTACTACCACAATTTTAGACTGAACTTGGCAAACTCAGCTTGGCTCAGGATATTCCTTTCCCACTTCTTAGTCATTCTCAAGTCTCAAATGCACAACGCAAGCCCCCGCTCCTGCTGATCGTGCCAAAACTCTTATGCTGGCTTCAGGAAGCTCTTTTCTAAGGAGGTTTTTACCAGCACATTATTCTTTACCAAGACTTTATGTGTGGCATTTGTTTTTAATTTTTAAAAATTTATTTATTTTTATTTTATGTGAGTGTTTTATATGTGTGAACATGTATGTAAGTTCACCACATGTGGGTAATGCCCTCAGAGGCCAGAAGAGGACACTGAACCCCCTGGAACTGGAGTTATGGATGGTTGTTAGCCACCATGTATGTGCTGGAAACCAAACCATGGTCCTCTGTAAGAGCAGCCAATGCTCTTAACTACCATCTGTCCAGCCCCATGTTTATAATTTGAACATCTAAAGTTCTATGCATTTTAACATAACTCTCTAATTTTTCCCATTTTAAGGTACAAAAACAAGGCCACTGTGAACCTTGACAGTACTTGGTACTCGGCTCTGTCTTAGTTCGTTTCCACTTAGTGGCCTGTTCCTCTTCCCTGTGCTGCTGCCTTGGCCTGCAGAATGCATGCTCGAGCTACAGACCTGATACCAAATGCAGTGGCACTTATGTAGGGCAGTTATCCTTCCACCTCCACAGCCCTTTGCAACATTAGTTCTTCACAGTACGGTCTTTGCCAACATTTGAACAGTCTTCACAGAGAGGAAGAGTCAGCACTTTTAGCTTCCATCTGGGGGGAGGGGGTCCTCACTCTGTTTTAATCCAGGCTAGATTCCCTTCAGCTACTGCTGGGCTATCTATCTCCCCAAATTTTGACCCATGCTTTGTCTCCTTTCATGATGGCAGAAGCAGAGGTGAAATGATAAAATTCCCAGTCGCTTGTCTTCACGGTTCCCTTGGCCTCAGTTTCCCTTGTGTCATCATCATTAAAAAAACTGTTATTTATGTACTTGTTTTTATTTTATATGTAAGAAATGCACCCATGTATGCAATGCCTGTGGAGGCCAGAAAAGGGCATCATATTCCCTGAAACTGGAGTTACAGACAGTTGTTAGCTGCCATGTGGATGTTGTGAACCAAACCAGGGTCCTTTGCAACAGCAGCGAGTGCTCTCAACCACTGAGCCATTTCTCCAGCCTCCATACCATCACCTTTGAGGCAGATACAGAGAAGAAAGCCCTGAAAGGGCACCCCCTATACTTCTTCCCCAAATAAAATACAAGGCACTGTGACCTGTTGCCATATCAACTAATTTTCATCACTACCCCTTCTAGTTGCCTTTGTAAGTTAATGGCTAGAAAACCCTCTGCCTCTACTGATCAGTCGTGGATTCGGAAGCTTGATCCATCAGATCAGGTAAAAGTCAATGAAAACAGATCAGCTGCTTTCCGAAGGTAAATATTCTAGACATCAATCTATACACCTATCTCATTCTCTGGATTTAGCTACAACCTCTGCCTCAAAGCCTCATAAACCGTTTGAACAACCAACAAAAGACCATGGCACAACTTCACAAATTCAGAACAAAAAAAGGACATACCATATTAACACAAAACCAAAATAGAGTTTTTCTTATAGAAAATGGTTTCTCAATGTGGTATCATCTCATATTCTCTAGAATGAGTATTATCAAAAATCAAGAGACAACAAAGGTTGGTGAAGGGTGCAGAAAAGGGGACTGGACACTGCTGGTGGGGATGGAGACCAATGTAGCCATTATGGAAAATGACAGGAAAGTTCTTTAAGAAATTAAAAACGGAGCTGGAGGTCTCAATGTTGCACACCTATAAACCTAGCCCTCAGGAGGCTGAGGCAAGAGGACCATGAATTCCAGGCCAGTCTGGATAAATAATGAGACCTTATTTTAAAATACTAAAAATAAAAGAAATACCATACAAGCAAGCAGCTTTCTTGGGATGGTTTCTGATGACCAAACAATTTCTCTTCTGGAAATACTCCCAAAGGAAATGAAATCACAACTTTATAAACAATTATTCACAATAAGCAAGATCTGAAAACAATCTGTATCTTTTGACAAGGGCTAAAATACCTAATTATATATATTATATTATATATAATAGTATAGTATTCAGTCTTCAAAAAGGAGACTTTGACATTTGTTACAGCCTGAATAAATCTGAAAGACACTATACTAAGTAAAATAAGCCAGATATAGATTATTATATGTTTTTACTTAAATGTAGAGTCTTTAAAAAACAAAGGGGGAGAGGGCAAATATATGGAGATAGAGAATAAAATAGTGGCTACCTGGAGCAGGAGATGAGATTGAGGCAAGAAAAGAAGAAATGTAGGTCAGAGGATACAAAGTACCAGGTATGTAGGATGAACAAGTCTAGAGGTCTATGTACAGTATGAGAATTATCATGAATAAAATTTTATTGTATTGTATTTGGAATTGCTGTTGAATAGGTAGATTTTAGTTGTCCTTGCCACAAACAGGGGTAACTATGAGATGATGGTTGATATTCAGCTTTACTGCAGTAACCACTTTACTATGAATGTATGCCCCATAAAATCATGTCCTGCATCTTAAAAATACACAGCAAAATTTATTTAAGAACAAAACAGCTTATACTTATAAGTGATAGGATAATAAAAATTAGTAGATAAACAGGAAATGAGATCTCCTGAAACCTGTACTCATCTATAAAGACACCATGAGCACAAGGAGGGTTGCCCAGTTATGAAACATGGACCAGCCAAGGCTAAGGTGGGCCTCTTCAGGCTTTCTTTCTCCATGTGCTGCCCTCCCAAGCTACACACTGATCGGACAGGTAAGCCAAACCTCCCTGGTAAAACAGGACTACTCCTGAGTCCAGGGTATATCCCTAAGCCCAGAAATCTAGTCAACAAATTGTCTAGAGCATTATTTATCCTACTGACTCACAAGGAAACACCTGCCCCTCTTCTTTTTAGATAGTGTGAGTGTATACAAGTTCAATCCTGGTGGTCACTATGATCCTGGAAATCACATTCTATAAATGACTGTGCTTAAGCCAAGGCTGCATCTCACAGATTACAAGGCTAACTTGCATTTTTCTTTCCTTCTAGCAGGCTCTTTTCGAAGATTTTTGCACTGATATCTTTTTTCCATTCCTTCTTTCACTGTCCTCATTCAGACCATTCAATCTACTTTTGCAAACTCTTGTGATAGCCTCCAAACTGATCTCTCTGTAGCCACTGAACACACTTCTGCTTCCATGGCAATCACACTGCTTTGTTCTAGTCACTGTTACAAAACTCAGTCCCTGAAATTTATTTGTCAGTCTGCCATTTCAGCTACTCCAAGGTCAGGCCAGAGTGTATCCTTCCAGCCCCACGAGTAACCAGTCTCTGGTAATCCAAGGTTTTCAATGTCTGGCCTTTAGGCTAGCAGTATCAGTATCACCTAGGAACTGGGCAGAGATGAAAATTCTTGGGTCACTCCAGAGCTAGTGGATCAGAAGCTATGGGGGAGGGGCTTGCCATGGGATTTTGAGTCCTCTCAAGTTTGAAAATCTCTCACTATTCTACATGATGCCTCTACCCTCATCTAATTGTTCAGGCCAGTGCCTAACCATGCTACATTTCTCATGGCTCAACCCTGCCCTTTGCTTATCTGAAGTTGATCCAGGATTCTTACATGACTAAAACCCAGCTACTGTTCTTCCTATTCTCTGACAGTACATTTGTATCATTCCTGATAAATGCTAGTCTACATACTTTACCTCACTGAGGAACATACTTGAGGATAGAGGCATCCTTCATCTTTGTGTCTCCAGCACAAATTCTTTGGTTAGTGATGAAAAGCAAAGGTCAGAAAGAAAAAAAAAATCATCGGAGTGTGGGTATTTTTAGGTCCAAAGACCTCTAAGAAAAAGTCATTATCAGTGAGGTCCTCAACTCTTAAACTTAGCAATGTGGCTATTAACATAGGCTTGTGTTTCCTGTGTTCCTTAAGATGTTCAAGGCAGGTAGATCTCTGTGAGTTCAAGGCCAGCCTGGTCTACATAGTGAGCTCCAGGCCAGCTAAAGTCACTCACTTCTTTACTGTGGGACGTCTAAGAACTTTTAATATGCCAATGTAAGCATGAACTCCAGAGAGAACACAGCATTTGCCCAACTCCTATTAATATGTCCTTGGAACTAGTATGGCTGGCATGAATCTTGGCTCTTAATTCTATCAGAGTCTGGGATACAAATGCGAATCAGACTTCTGAGGTTGAGTCTTGACATCAGGGTTGTTGGTCAAATTCAAAACCTGTTGTGAGCCGGGTGTGATGGGGCATCTTTAATACTAGCACTCTGGAGGCAGAAGCAGGTGGATCTCTGTGAGATCGAGGCCAGCCTGGTCTACATAGTGGGTTCTAGGCCAGCTGTGCCTACAGGGATACCTAGTCTTTAAAAAAAAAAAAAACCAGCACTCTGGAGGCAGAGGCAGGCAGATCTCTGTGAGTTCAAGGCCAGCCTGGTCTACATAGTTAGCTCTAGGACAGCTGGGGCTACAGGGAGACCCTGTCTCAAAAAGACATCTTTAAAAAAAAAAAAAAAAAAAACTGGCTGTGAAGGCCACTGTAAGAGATAAGTTACAGTCTAGCCCAGTTATTTTAAGCTGACATGCTATTACATCAAAGCTTACCCAGAAGCCTGTGGGAAGCCAGCCTGGAATCAGCTGATAATGTGCCCTTCAGGAGCAACCTTTTCCAAAGTAACTTCCACAGGCTTCTCAAGGGGGACAAGGGAGGAGTTAAGAAGGGTGACTTGAAAGCTTAAGACAGTCATTAAGTGCTGCTTAGCTAGAATGCTGAAATGGAAATTCTCCTGGGGAACCTGAGGGCCAAGAAAGAAAGGAAACTGCCCAACTGAAGGAAGAAGGGGGTGGCTGTTTTCAGTGTCCTTTTTTAGGTTATCTACATTTTGTGTGTATTTAAGATGGGAGAGAAAATGTGAAGGTTCAGAGTCTGCCGGGCTTCACCTAACTGGAGACTCTGCAATCTCTACCTGGCCCCGATTCTCTCAAGTGCCTGTGCCTGCTGGGCCTCCTCTAGGGCCTCACTCCTGGGCTTGGAAAAGTAGCAGCCAGAGCCTCCCCTGAACATCTCACTGCATTTCTCAGGGGTTCATTATGCACATGTACCCCTATGCTCCTCTCTGCCTCCCTCCCTCCCAGGAGCATAGAGAAAACACTGAGGGCACACAGAGCTAGGGAACCCACTGCCTGCTCATCTGGGCCTGGGAGTCACAAGTATAATCTCTCTAGCCATGGTTCTTCCAAATCCTTCATTTGTCATACTTTCAGATTTGGAGAAAAGTTACAAGACTAGTACAAAGACTCTCTAAGAACCTGTTCCCCAGATCCCCAATGTTTGCATTTAACCACTTGCCTTTCCTCCTCTCTCCCTGAACTGAAAATGAGTTAACAGAAGATCCCCCTTTGTCCCCAAATGCTTCAATGCATGTTTTCTTAAAATAAGGTCATTCTTGTACACAGCCACGACATGGTGAGCAAAACCAGAACTTCAGCATGACACAATTCAGATGTGTCACCAATTATCCCAATGTCCTTCACAGAAAAGATCAGGTTGTTCATGATCTTTATGAGGACAAGAAAGCTCTGTTATTGAATGTCCCTCAACTTGGGTTTGCCAGATATTTCTTCATGCTTGGATTTGCGGTGTATACTTTGTGTAGAAATAGCCCCTCCTTCCATGATACATTTTCTCAGAGGCACACAGGATGGATTGATTCTTTTTTAGTGATTAGCTTGAATCCTCTGGTTAAGGTGATGCCTGTTACTGGAATTATGTTCTAACCTACCAGCTTAAAGGGCATGCTCGTTGAGCCTGGGTGTTTTAAAATCCAAGTACAATTTTGCCTTGCCTAACCTTGGGCACATGTTTGACAAATTAACTATAAATGATGTTTGAGCATAATTCCTATGTGAAATACTCAATTCTATTCATGAGACAGTTTCGTGATCACAAATGTGAGAGGAGGGTAATTTTCTACCCCACTGAAGACAGATTGAAAATGTATAATAAAAGTTGTGACTATGCTAAAAGCCAGAACTAGAGTTTTAAAAATTAATTATTTTTAATGAGCTTATAAAATAATGGGTTTCATGATGATATCTTCACATGTGCATGTCATGCACTTTGCTCACTCACCCTCCATTACCTGCCCTTGCTCCGCTCCTCCCCAGAACTAGATTCTGCTACAACACTGCAAGTATGCTTCAGCATTGGACTCATAGTTGGGTTTTTAGCATTTGGGGCATACAGAATGTATCAAATTGAAGTTTCCCTGTGAGATACACATTCCTAAGTGGGAATTCTGAAAGACAGTCTGAAAGCTCAGGTTTACTCAAACCATAAACCTCTTTTGACTTGAAACTGTCATTGAAAATGGTGTTGGAACTTTTGAGGGAAGCATACAACTCTGGTGGCTCTGTTAAATACTTATGCTACTAATAAATATGGAAAGACTCTCACGATGAGTGCTGGCTGCTCTTCAGTCTTAAACTGAACAGGCCACAAGCTGAACAATGGAAGTGGGATTTGAAGACACTGGTATTTAGTGAGATGTTCTGTCTCACAGGTCTAGTTTAAGTGTTCAAGGCAGGAGAGATGGCAAGGAAGTGTAAGAAAACCTCAGCGGCTCAAGCACTGGCTTTGAGTGTAGGCAACATTGAGTTAGTTACCTAACTGCTCTGGCAAATAAGCCTTGGCCACAGGAAGAGTAGAGCTTAGATTAGGAAGATGCCACAAGACTCTGGGCAAGGCCACTTCCCAATTATAATTAGGACCACAAACTATCCTTAGCAAGCATCCACTGTCCCTGTGGCAGGTGATACATGCTGACACCTTGTTTGTAGCCAAGAGCTACAAACTCTGAGATTTACTAGTAGTATTTGAACATTTCCTAATCAAGAAAACATCCAAGGTACCCAATGAGTGTCTAGGGCTCAGAGGACTTATTTACCTAGGGCAAAGATCGAAGCTCAGCTGTCTTCAGGGATTAATAGGTGAGAAAAACAAGAGAAACTAGACACTGGAAGGCAGAAGTATGGGCTGTGGCATAATGGAGGCAGAAAGTCTGCTAAAGACATCCGTATTCATACATTTTAAAAAAGGATTCCAAAACTCTGCTGTCAATTACCAAATACCATGGACCTCATGCCTGCATCTTTGCTGCTTCTACCCAATGGTGGCAAAGCATCTCGTCCCTTACTACAGTGGGAATCCCCAGCATAAAGGCAGAGAGCTGGGCAGAGTGATTCCAGTACCAAAGAGAACCCTGCAGAGGCCATCACAGCTAGACCACTTCCACAGGAACACCCCTTTTCCAGAAGCTAAGGGCCCATGATGCCTAGATCTGCGTGATGTGGTGGCTCATCTATAAGTTGAATGCTAGGTCCTTTAGGTAACTTTTTTTTGTCTTTTTGAGACAGGGTCTCCTTGTAGCCCCAGCTGTCCTGGAACTCACTATGTAGACCACAAAGTGGCCTCGAACTCACAAAGATCCGCCTACCTCTGCCTCCCAAGAGCTGGGATTAAAGGTGTGCGCCACCACACCTGGCCCTCCTTAGGTAACTTTTATGTTTGGAGATGATGAGTTATTATTCATTCATTCAACAACTGCTTATTGAGTGCTTTCTATGTGCCAGGTACAATTCCTATAAGTGCTCTAGCAGTGTCGTAGACGAAATCTCTGATATTTGCAAGCTGATATTCTAGTTAGGATGGGGGTCAGAGTGGAATTAGAAATAAACAAATCAATGAATCAGAAAATTTTTGAATCCTGTTGAATAGAACCTAGAGAATTAAAGTGGTTAATGAGCTGAAGAGGGCTTGAATGATTTCTTAAACATGAGTAGTGGGTGACAGTGTCTCTGAGAAGTGATATTTAACCCGAAGACAGGATGGAACTAGCTTTGTGAAGATAAGGATGAGGCTTCCTGTCAGGGGTCCAGGCTATACAAAGATCCTGAGGCACAATAAGTTTGGGAGGTTCGAGCCCTCTGAAGGAAGTCCTTGGGGCTAGTGCACAGTTACTCATGAAGGGACAATAAAATTAGATCGAGTCAGGGACCAACCCAGAGCTCTGAAGGCCATGATGGGGACTTTTATTCAAGTGCACCAAAAAGCCATTTGAGTGAATTAAATGTGGTTAGTATTGACACAGGCAATGACATAATTTGCTTTAATTGATAATCTTTAATTTTTGATAGTTCTATCTTGTGTAGCCAGATAAATTTCTCCTGAATTTGATCACCAAGTTTATAACAAGAATCACCTTTTCTTCTAGCAAAGAATAAAGGATATAGGAAGAAACATCTTACTAAATATGGATGAATAAGAATGACCAGGATATTAAAATCTGGTGCCTGGACAGAAGACACTATATTTACCGTCCCCTCTTATTCTATCCAAGTAGCTCACGTGTTTGACATCTACGTGCCTGTCACCTGGTGTCTCTGTCTTCCTGCTATGATACAAGCCATGTTGATAGTGTTAAGATGCATTACCAATGAGCTACGTGTCCACCTCTGATCTTGCCTATCCCTCTGCTTAAAGAGTTCTTTCTCAGAGCCACAGAGCTCATCCTTTTCTTCCTTTGACTAGTTACTGAAATGCAGCCTTCTCGGCACAGCCCTCCCTGAATGCCCTATTTAAAATGACATCACCACATCCTCCATGCCACTACTCCCCAGTCACTTTCTCTGTAGCACTGACTGCTGTCTCACCAACTACATTAAGCATGTCTTTTTATTTTTCAAATATTTGTTCTTCCCTTTGATATCCTGAGCCTTGCTGATCATTCAGAGATGGCTGCTCTCAGAGCTAGCTAATTCCTCAAAATAGATGGTGCAAACCCACCAATCCAGACCTTAAGTTCAAACCACCTTCTTAATCAGACTCTTACTTTCCAGCCAACTGCTCACCTACCTTAATCACCCCAGGGCCAGGTACCAGATAGATACCAAGTAGATAAGGACAGCCTCTTATGATCTAGTGCCCTCTGAAATTATTCAAACTAATCAATCCTAAACCTGCTTTCCCTGCCTGGTCCCTTATAGATACCAGCTCTCTCATTCCTTCTCCCTCTCTGCCTGCACTAACCTCAGTCTTTTCTCCCATGGCTCGGCATGACCACTCCTCTTGGGACCTGTGAACAATAAACTGTCTTTTTGATAGTGATCATTTGATCAGTTAACACCAACAATCCATAGGTTGTGTGCCATGGAACCACAACACTCTGACATGGGTTGGGGGGAAAAAGATTTCATAGAAAGTGCTCAGCATATATGTTCTAAATATTCAAAGAATGAAAAGGAAGCTCAAGTGCCTGTTTATGTGCACATGGATGAACACAGAAGCCAAGTGGTAGGATGAGATGATCTGGGAACTTAAGCTCTGGCTTTTTCTCTTAACCTTTGTGGACCTGGTTTCCTAATCTCTAACATGAGAATCACCACCCACTTCTGAGAAGACAATACTTAAAGCAATAGAGAAAGGTTGATGTCTGACAATAAACAGCAATCGTAATGACTACTGTGCCTAACAAGACAGCCAGCTTGCGTCCTCAGCACAAGCTGCTGTGCTCTTAACATTCCCATGTGTTTCTTACTTCAAAGTTAGAAAGTACTTCATGAACTCAATAAATAAGAATATTTAAATACTTGAACAGGAGAACTTGAAAAAAAAAAAAAAGACCACAGAAGTAACACATAGTCATAACAGAAGAAAATTTAGTTTCTGTAACTCAACCACCTTTTCTTTAGCATTCCCCAACCCCACCCAGTATTTTGTGTGCGTGTGTGCATGTGCGTGCATGCGTGCGTGTGTGTGTGTGTGTGTGTGTGTGTGTGTGTGTGTGTGTGGCTAAGAGGATTTCATCAGTGCATAAGGAAGAGGAGAAGAGGAGGCGTTGTAGGTAGATTCATCTGCCACAACTGCCACTTTGTTTTAAGTATTCTAACAAATTGCCTTATGGGTGAAGTGCAGGGACTTACAAAGAACCCTGGGGGGTGAAGGATGGCTCAGTGGGTAAGAGCACTTGCTGATCTTGTAGAGGATTCCAGTTCAGTTCCCAGCACTCATGTCAAATGGCTTACAACCACCTATACCTGCAGCTCCAGAGGATGTGATGCTCTCTTCTGGCCTCTGTGGGTACCTGCACACACACACACACACACACACACACACACACACACACAAATAAAAATAAAATAAATTTGGTGTTGGAGAGATGGCTCAGTGGTTAAGAGCACTGACTACTCTTGCAGAGGACCCGAGTTCGATTCCCAGCACCCACATGGTGGCCACGAACCATCCTTAACTCCAGATCCAGGGGAATCCGAAGCCCTCTTCTGACCTCCGTGGCATTGCACATCATGGGTGCACTCACATACATGCAGGCAATACACTCATACACATAAAATAAAAATAAATTTAAAAAATAAATCTAAAAAAACACTAAGGTGCCTAACAAACACATGACATGTAAAAATGCTAGGTGCTGGAACTCTATAATCAGGCACTTTCAATCACTATGGACCAGACAGATGGGGCCACAAGGAAGCACCTGCATTGCCCCACAGAATTTCCCCAGTATAGTAGCTATGGGCAGGGCTACACTTAGGAAATGCATCTCTCAACGCTGGGAGACAGCATAGCAAGTAGAGGAGGACAGGGAATCTTGAGGCCTGCCTAACAGTGTGTGTGTTCTGTTCTTGTTTTATGCTCTCTTACCCTCTCAAGCTTTTATTGTAACATATTTTTTTCTAGTTATAAAGGCAATCTTTACTATAGGAATTTAGGAAAAATCAGAAAAGTTTAAAGAGGACTGGGTATGCTGTCACATGCCTTTAATCCTAGCACTTGGAGGCAGAAGCAGGTGGATCTCAGTGAGTTCGAGGCCATCCCTCAAACTACATACTAAATTCTAGGCCAGCTAGGGCAACATAATGAGACCTTGTCTCAAAAAATTAAAAAAAAAAAAAAAAGCACCCAGAAGCTGACGGGGTCGCTCAGTGTGTAAAGCACTTGGTATGCAAACATGAGGACCTGAGTTCAGATTCCCAGAACAACCTGGAAGTTCAGGCCAACTAGCCTGGTGTATGCAGTGGTGCACAAGAGACCTTGTCTCAAAGAAGGTGGAAGGTGAGGATCGACACCTGAGGTTGTCCTCGGACTTCCACACACATGCCATGGCGCGCGTGCACACACACACACACACACACACACACACACACACACACACAGATTTTTTTTAAAAAAGCATTCAGAATGCATTGACTTGTATTGAGCCAAGTTCCTTCTAATTTCTTTATATGTTAACTGACTGTTTTAATGAACTGCCTTTTTGAAATCTTGCTTCTTCATAGCTTTCATATATTCACTTACTCTTGGGGGGTTATAATTTAAATTTTTTTTTAAATTGTGGCAAATATTCACCATTTTAACCATGCTTAGAACAGTGCCCAGGTGAGTGGCATTAAGGACCCTCACGATGGTGTACAAGCATCCCTACTATCTATACCAACTCCTACCTGCTACTCTTTGCTGAGAACAAACAACGTGCAGGCATGCTCAGCACTCTACTGCCATCCTTGTCTCACAGTTACAACACTCTAGTAAAGGGGTGAGTTTTATGCCCATTTTATCAGTGAGACTGTGACACGAATGGCTAAGTTCCTCATGGTGGACCACAGAGTCAGTAAATGACAGGGCCAGTATTTAAGGTAGGTTTCAAAGCCTACACTCTAAAACAGTTTTGGGTCCCATTCAGATCAAGGACCACAGAAGGATGAAGATATCTTAATATACCTGTTATCTCTATGCACAAAAGGAACTTAAAATAAATATCTTGTTCAAATTTTGAATTAGGAAAAGGCCTGAAATATTTCTAACCCAATAGAATGGAAATTGTACAGTACTTTTTCTCTTTATTTAATGGACTAATTTATTTTAAGAATCATAAAAATATTTATACGGCTTTCATGAGCTCATCTGAAACTTGCATCTCCTAAGCCTATTTTCTACCATTAAGCACCTCAACTTTATCACAAGGTTATGCAGAAATGACCTGTGTGGTTTGGGAAAAGAAATACATTAACAAATGGCACCAAGAAAAGCTCCTACCAGGGTTCAAAAGGCCAGTGACTTCCATACTCCACTTTAGAACCTATTGCTTGCTCCAGCCACAGGGCAAGTGTGACACACATAAAGACAATCCTGGCTCCTCTTCATTTAGGGCTCTTAAATGGGGGCTTTAGTCTGCCACCCATGTCGCCTTGATTTCAGAAAAGGGATCTTAGTGATGGAATCCAAGTACCAGGCACACAACACAGAACCACATATGTGGGTTGACATTCATTTCCTTTCTCCTGCTGAAGGCTGGAAGAAAGATCCTCTCACATAAGACCTGTGAGCTACTGTTCTTCACTTTGTATGATGTACTGTTGGTGTAAGGGAGAGGCATAGCTAGAAACTGCAGGATAAAATCACTTTATTTCCTTCCTTTTACCTCTATTCAAAGTCAAAATGTAGCAACTTGGGATGGAGAGATGGAATAGGTAAAGCACTTACTGTGTAAGCATGAGGACCTGAGTTCAAAACCCCAGAACCCACATAAAGTCAGGCAAGATAGCATGTGTCTGCAATCCCAGTGTTTCTACAGCATGATGGGAAGTGGAAACAGAAGAATCTCTGGAAGCTCCTGGGCCAGCTAGCCTGGTGTGGGCAGCGGTGAACAAAAAAATCCCATCTCCTATCTGTCTCAACAAGGTGGAACATGAGAATCAACACTCAAGGTTGTCCTCTGACTTCCACATCTGAGCTGTACACACACAACACACACACACACACACACACACACACACACACACACTTACATCATATATGCACAGGCAAAGACTGAAAGAAATGTGGCAATTTTAACTTTAAAACAAAGGAACTCAATAAATTACCATATGGGAATATTTTTCTCTGAGGCAGAATCCCAGTGCTGGGGATTGAACCCAGGGCCTGGCACGTGGTAGGCAAGTGCTCTACTACTCTACAACTGAGCTACATCCTCAGTCACACAAATTTTTTATATCCATACTGGTAGGGGCTGGGAAGAGAGATAGGCCATGTTTTAAAACACTGCATGTTTTGCCTACCGGCAAACATAGCTCAGTGGTAGAGTGCCTGTGTGGCATTTGCAAAGCCTTGGGTTCTATGCCCAGTACACACACACACACACACACACACACAAACACACATGCACACTCAGGTACAAATTGGTTGGGTCCACCCCCACATTGGTTAGAATAGAAACAGCTTGACCTTCAGGTCATTTCCCTCAGGAGGAAATAGATTCCTGGTTACCAATGCTTCAGGAGAAACGCAGGTAGAACACACAGGATTCTGGAAGGCTGTGACAGCTTGAAGCCGCCTCCTCAAGAAAGTCAATACTATTTTAAGAGATAAACAAGTGTGACTGTGGTTAAAGATAATCACAGTCAGATGTTGGCAAAAGTAGACAAACATTTCCAGGCCTCTGCTATTTAGAGTATAAAAGTGTGTGTGTGTGTATATGCCGGGTAATGCTTGTGTTAAGAGCTTTGACAGCACAGCATTTACATATACAAATAAAACTAATATACCGCAGAAAAAGCTGCTTCTGGAACTGCTACCACATCCTATGGTTAAAAGAATACAGTATAGAACATTACTCAATGCTGCTGGAGTAATAAAAACAAAAAGAACTTCCCACAGGGTTAGAATTCAGTTGTGTAGCAGGGTAAATGGGAGAGGGGGTAGACTAGCAGCAGCCAGGACTCAACTCATTAGCCATAGGCTCTGGGGAGAATCATTTAATTTGTCTGATCCGCGATCTTTTCACTTGTAAAATGTGTACACTGAACCTCAAAAGCTGAAGAGCAACAGTGCTGTAGTCACACACCATAAATTATTTGTCTTTGCTATGGAAGCTCCACCCTCACCCAGGCCTCCATGACCTTCCTTTGCTATGTCTTTTGCCTGACTCCTTAGATGAAGAACATCCTTCTTGACTCTTCAAGACCCAGGTCCCTCTTTACAAAGCCTCATTGAACAGAAAGTCCCCCTCCTCTAGAAGAGCCTGTCCTGTCCTCTGCAAGAGAGATGGGTGGGTTTCAGTAGTTCTTAAACCATTGCTGTTTCCCATCAGACATCCCTAAGTGAACATTCACCTGAGAGGGCATGTGCTGGCTGTCCCCCAGCACTCCTGATCTTCTTCCTCCTTCCTACTGAACATGATGATCTGTAAATGAACTTCAAAATGCCTAATGTAAACTGTGTTTAATCAATAGTACATTTATTCAAATTATCAAGTTAATTTTTTTTCTAAAAGTGAGAAACAAGGTTACTGAGTATAAGAAGCTTCGTTTGGTTACTGATAACAGAAATTTCTGAGATGTAAATGGCAGTTCAGATACAGCATAGCAGTAATTCCAGTAATGAAATACATCTAGAAGGATCAACTTTGAACATTAATACAGAGTAATGGCACACAATAAACAATTATTAAGATCCTTAGTAGCTCTGAAGAACTGCTTAAAGAATCCAACACAGACCTGGAGTGCTAGCTCAGAGGTTAGAAGGCTTGCCTTGCAAGCATGAGGCCTGGAGGCTGGAGCTCCAGAATTCACATAAATGCTATGTGGCCATGGCAGCCCACCTGTAACTCCAGCCTCAGAAGGTAGAGACAGAGGACCCCCAGAGCAAGCTGGTTAGTTAGACTATAGCTCTAGATTTGATTGAGAGATACTGCTTTTAAAGAATAGAGAGCTATCCAGGAAGATTCTCAACATCAACTTCAGATCACATGCATACAGACACACACACACACACACACACACACACACGCACCCATACACATGTGAACACACATAAACACAGGCACTCATACCACAAACACATGAAAAGAAGAAAAAAGCATTAAAAAAGAATCTAATACATTGGCCTCCAAGTCTAGGAAGACCTTTCTTAATAAAAATCACATTGAATCAACCCTGGGATCTACCAGATCAGCAATGGGGATGCTCCTATGATCATAAAATTAGACAAAAGGCCAACAGCAGAAGGCCTATATTACATATCTGTTTTCCTTGAAAACTTTGAGGAATATTCACTTATCTATCCCTATCCCACTTAAGAGCTTATCTGGAACTATGGCCCTGTAAGACAGAGAAATGTCTAGCAGTGGGAAAAATGTTACTGCCCCCAAGTTAGCAGTTGCTGAGTGCATCCTGTGGAGTTCACTGGCCAGAACTCGAGCGGAGAGCTTCCTCTGCTACTAGAGCATCCTATGTGCCAGGAAGCCAGGAACTATGCTGAGTGGCACACAGGCATGCACACACACAGACCCAGATACACGCACACACCCCCCCCACACACACACAACTTCACTTGAATCCTCACAACCACCTTAGGGAATGGGCACCTATATTCTCTAGAATATAGCAGCCATTAAAAAGTCAGGTAACTAGATAAAGTCTAATGCTAGGGAAGAAACTCAGTTTCACCCTGCTGGATCCAGGTTTTCTGACTTAGAGACCTAAAGAGAGAATTGCTCAGGAACAGCTTTTACTTACAAAAAATCAGAGGTGCACCCTAGAGAGCTGGCTGACCCATATTCCCTTCTCAGTCAAGTCCACTTCCCCACTAAAACCCCAGTGCCAAGAGCTTTGTGGTCTGCTTTCCCTCTGAACTTCCAGTGAGGGCATTTTGGAAAGACACATGAACTCAAGGCAGCCTCTCCAACTTGCCTTTAGACTGCTTCCTAAAAATCTTCTAGAGATCAAATGGAAAAACAAAGATTATCTCATTTGAGCTATAATCTGATGCATTCTAAAAGCAACACAGACATGAATTTTATGGCAGAGAATACTAAACATGACTATGCATATGAACTGGAAGTACAGCTAAATCATAAAAATCATAAAGGGTTAAATTTACAAACTGAATCTGTTTCAATGTTTTGCAGTTACATATATTTTAGTGCTTGACTTAGCAAAGCCATTCTATAAACAGGCCTTCAGACACTATCCCTGCCCTGTCTCTGCCATATGTACCCACTGATCCAGAAAAGGGTGCCGACTGAAGAAAGAGGCAAGCCAGCAGCCCAACAAGAGCACAAAGCACAGGTTGTATCTCATTAACCTGGAATCAGTTGTCTTTGGATTAAGAGGCAAAGATGAACACATAATTGTGGTATAATGTTTGGCAAGTAGCCATGGTGATGATGAATCCAGGTAAGTTATGTCATCAACACTTTACAATGGGAGGAATTTGAGAAGGTGGAGAATTTGAGGACTTTCTCTAAGGGACTCAGCCAAGCCAGGATAAAGCCTAACAGTCCCTTGGGATAACTACACTCCTCCCTACCCTTACCTCCTCCTCGTATTCCCACACGGCTACTTAGGATTTTGGGAAGGCTCTCCCACCTTCTCCTCTACCTCTTACACATACACACACCCTGGGAACAGTCCAGCTCTGGTTTTGCTCTCACAGCTCTGGCTTGTCTAGTTGGCAGAAGGGTCAGAGTTAAATTTAGATCTGACCACCTCCCTGGGGCTGAGCTGGGACACTGGCTATGTGAAGAGAGCTGTAGTTACTCTGATTGAGTTGGTTGCTGACACTCTCAAATGGAAGCACTACTTGGTGCTGAAAGTTTCAGTCAGACTGAAAGTTAAATGGGGAAGGGGATGAGATTTCTAAACTAAAAGTACAAAGAAACAGGAGCTTAAAAATTAGAAACAAATCTTACAAGGTTGCTGAAGTCTTCTGCTTCTAGCAGAACCCACGTGAATAAGCAGGTTCATCTCTGGCTCCTAAAGTCCTTTGTGGAATGAAAATTGGGTACTATGTAAGAACTTACTTAGAACAATATTCTACATGTCCCAGGATCGATCAGGTCTACAATCTGCCTAGAGAGATGTGTTCAGAGTGAGCTATGACCTGTCACTGGGTCATGACTAGTGGGGGTGGTATAATGGCAGGCGGCAGCAGCTATGGAAGGTGAGACCTCAGGAGTGAGACCCCGCTGAGTGGAAAGGGACAAGGTGGGAGACAGTGAACAGTAATCTGCTGTTTTATTCTGGGTCCTAGTGGTAAGATATCTAGGAAGAGGATCAGATCCACAAGTCAATGGCTCCACAGGGACTGAGCCCATGAAATGGGATGTAAGGGCTCCAGTAACGACCGTTGGTGGCCAAAGCACAGATGCTCATTTTCTTGAGATGGGATCTCCCTATGTTGCCCACACTGGCCTTGAACTCCTGGGCTCAGGAGATGTCTCAGTGCTGGGACTGCTGGTGCAACACCATTCTGCCTATTTGAGCTACCGAAGCAAACAAGTTTCAAACAAGGTGCTAAAATTCTAAATGCACACAGCCATCCAGCTCTATGCTTATTCCTTTATCTCCCTCATGTTCTCTCATAATATTTAGCAAGACCTTTTGGAAAGACACTTCAAATTTGGTCCAGAATGCAAATAGTGCCCACTTAGGAGCTCAAATGAATGACAGCAACAAGATTCTTGGTATTCATGCCACTCCTTCAGACAGGGTCCCATCACCCAATTAAAATCCCCACTTGGAGGAGGATTCATTGGAGGAATCACTAATGACAAGGAAGCAAGTGCACTCTGGTAGCCACAGAGCTTGCTAGGCGAATACCAGGTATAAGTGGTTACCATGGGAAAGATTTCTAAAAGGTCAAATATGGAGTGGTGGCTAGCATAGTTCCAGGAACCTGAGGGTAATTTCCAGTTTACAGGGATCTCTGTCATTCTAGAGTCCTTCCAAAGAGCATGGTGCCCCCTCAGCCAGATTTAGTTATACTCACCTATCTCCTCAAACAAAAAGGGGAGGGACAATTCTGCCCTTTAGCATCTTCCTTAAGAAAGCCAAGCAATTCGCTATGGATAGCATGATGTTGTTTTCTCAGTTTCCACTAAAAGCTAGAAACAGTTTTTTGAAATCTGGTATGTTCAGCAAAAGCAAATCTCAGTTTGGACTAGCTTCATTTCAGATCCTTAGAACCACAGGTGGTTAATGGCTACTGGACTGGACAGCACTGCTCTAGAAGGCAGCTCTCTAACCTGCTTCCTTTGTGATCCTCTGAATGTCTCTGCTGATTTGCTCATGGGAAATCCTCAGTCCTTTAAAAGCCCCTCCCTGTGTTCCATCCCCTGAGAAGTCTCCCAGATGACCCCATTAGCACCCATTGTTTCTGCTTAATTATTTTAACCAGGAGTCAGGTAGGAACTTGGAATGTCAGTCTTTTGGTGGTTCTTAGGAACTAATTGTTTGTTTGCTATAACTGTTTTATACTTATTGATCAGCTCCCAAGTCAGATTGTAAGATCTTTGGGGAGCATGGAACCATCTTAAATTTTCTATAAGCACTAGTCCAATACCTGTATTCCCAAATATTTTCCCAAATGACATGAAAAGTGTGTATCTTAATTTTCCATATGAATAATGAGTTACTGAGTCATTTAAACACAACAGTTGGCACAGTCTACAGAGACTGCCAGGTGCTCAATAATAATGTAATACTCCCCTAGCACTGATGATGTGCAAGGTCTGAGTGGTTTTTATATGTCAACTTGTCTAAGCCTTTCAAAGAACCCCATGAATATATCCTATGATTATTTCTATTTTCCAGACAAGGAAACCAAGGCAAAGAATTTATGTAAGTCGTACAAGGTCATACAAATGAGTAGCCCATCAGGGGTTCACATTCACTGTGACTTCTAAATCCAACCTCTCAACTACTACAATGTATTAGAACACAGAACAACCACAAAATAGACTTCTATTTTTACACTCTGTATATCAGTACACAGCCGAAGAATCAAAGGTATTAGTTTGTTGTACTCTCTACCAGGGTATTTCCTCATATGAAAGAATTAAGTCAGAAAACATAAGCAGAAGTAAACAGAGAGCCATGAAATTCCAAGTCCCAGAGGATGTTCTTCATAATCTTAAAAACAGTACATTCTGGCCGGGTGTGGTGGCCCACGCCTTTAATCCCAGCACTTGGGAGGCAGAGGCAGGTGGATCTCTGTGAGTTCAAGGCCAACCTGGTCTACATAGTGAGTTCTAGGACAGCTGGGGCTACAGGGAGACCCTGTCTCAAAAAGACCAAAAAAACAAAAACAACAACAACAACAAAAAACCCAGTACATTCTTCCTTTCAGAGGGTGACATTAGGGGTTACTGGCCACAAATGAGTCTTTAGCGCCCCTGATTCAGAAACATTCTTTCTAGGAATATGGCCTAAGGAAGCAATTTTAAGACAATTATAAGAATGGTCACTGAAATACCATTTACAGCAAAAATTAAAAATGACTTGAAATAAGAACACTGAATAAGTAAAAAATCATATTTATACATGATAAAATATGCATCTAGTGATATGCAAATGAAACAGCCAGCGGTGATGTGGTGATGTGCAGTGTCTGGTGCCTTCTATGGTGGTACCACCTTGGTTCAATCTATCAATGGTTTAGTAATCTGTTTTCAAAATCCAGAATATTTCAAAATCCCTATGAACGTATCCACAAAAGACAGTGTAGAAGCTGTTATATCTACTTGATGGAACTTTATCTTCACTTGCCTATATTTTTAAAAATTTCCTATTTACATTTTTTTTTTTCTAGTCAGAAAAAATTAAGTTCTTGGGGCTGGAGAGATGGCTCAGTGGTTAAGAGCACTGGCTGCTCTTGCAGGGGACCTGGGTTTGATTCCCAGCACACATATGGCAGCTATCAACCATCTGTAATTCCAGTTCAGGGGATCCGATGCACTCTTCTGACCTCAGTGGGCACTGCATGACACAGGTGCACTTACATGTGTGGACGCAATGCACTCATACACATAAAATAACAATATAAATAAAATGTAAAGAAATAATGAAAAATCAAAACTAAATTTCTCTCCCAGATATACAAATTTAATGATGACTATTTCAAAGAATGTTTCAAAGAAAAGAAAGAGAAAAATCCTGAACCTACTCAATTAGATGAGTCACATGGCATGACAAAAAAAGGAAGGGTGAACCCTTCAGCAGCAGCCTCAAGTGTTTACAGATCTCCTGAGGAAGAGGTCAACCTGGTGGAAATTACACTCTGCAGAAAGGAAAGGGAAGAATGGGGACATAGAAACCCCAGGCTAAGAATGAGTGTGCCTGCATAGTCGGATCCTGGAAAGATCAACATCCTAACCCAGGACTCTTCCTCATAACCTTCTTCCCACCAAATTTTTAATGACCACACAAAGCTCATACCAACAGTTTTCAAGTTCAAGTCTTTTATGCAGGGAAGCACTTAGGCCATACAAAATACCCTGGAGGGCTGGGGATATAGCTCAGAGGTAATGTGCTTGCCTAACATGTGAAAGGCTCTGTGTTCCCTCCCCAGCACTGGGGAAAAAAAAGTGTATCTGAATGGGAAGATATTCATAAGGTAAAGTAAAAGCAAGTTCTAAAGCAGTATGTAGAATATGAATCTCTTTACCTAAAAGAGGTGAACACAGAAGAGGAGCAGGTAGTTAAGTAGAGGTTACATCTAGGTGATTAGGATTATGTTGCTTTGATATTTTTGTTTGCCTAATTATTTCTGATTTTTTTTTTAGTAAACACAGTGAGGAAAAGAAATAGAAGGAACGTTGTAATAAGTAAGAAAACTGCTCTCATCTCCCTTATTGGAATCCTGTCCCATGAGCTCCTGAAGGAAGTCAGATGGGTCCTGCTCCCACCCTGCCCCCAGTCCTGTGGCAATGAGTGGCGAGGAGGCCTCCACAGTCTCAAAACAAGAATTCCCCAGGGAGAGGGGGCCTTCCCATACAGAATGCCTTTTCTTGCTGGAGCTAGGGGAAAGGAGAGGGAGGAGACAGAGAACGAAGAGCAGAGACAGAAAAGTACAAGCCAAAAAAAGAAAAGAAAAGCCAGAGAGGGAATCAGTGGTTTCCTCCAGGTCAGTAGTACTAAGCCTGTGGTTCTCATAACTGACAGAGCGGTTAGAGCACCTGGGGAACTTGTGAAGTCATGGGCTATTAGGATCTGCGCCCCCTACATGCCCATCTTAGTCCCTAGTGGCCACAGGTGTAGATTGGGATGTGGATGTGGAAACTGTGGCAGATTATGTCTGTTTACAACTGTTTTTTTGTCTTTTTGAGACAGGGTTTCCCTGTAGCCCCAGCTGTCCTGAAACTCACTATGTAGACCAGGCTGGCCTCAAACTCACAATGACCTGCCTGCCTCTGCCTCCCAAGTGCTGGGATTAAAGGCATGCACCACCATGCCCCGCTACAACTGTTTTTAACAGTGAAGCTTGGTTGCCCTTTGGATAGGAAAGCTAGCACCCCTTTATCTACAGGAGCAATATGAAGATTCTAATGTAGTGGAGAAACTGAGGATGCCTTGAGTTATTTACTAAGTGCTCTGAGACAGGAAACACTTGCAACAATGGGGGGGCGCTAACTGGAAACAGGTACTAACCAAACAGAAAGGTTGTCTTTCCTTTCACTTTGACAGTTTCCTCACTGTGGTCACCAAGTGCACAAGAAAAATGTAGAGTAACCTGTTCAGAAACTCTGAGCTTTCCTCTTTTACATGGCAAAAGCCATCTAGTGGCCTGGCCTCTCAGCCTCAGGGGTATAATCAGGGCTCTCCTTCCAGGAAGTATAACACAGAAAGTTGTGCCAACCTCAAAAAGTGGACACACCTCATTAGTCACTGAATAGACCAGGCAGGGAGCCAAGCCACTTTTGTCCTTTACCTATGAGGGATAGAGAAGACCCTAGCCAAAACTCAGAGGTTGGGCTAACAGCCTGTGGCGGGTAGGCTGTAGTTTTCTTCTTCTTCTTCTTGTTTAATCTAGGCAAAAGTAGCCTGAAGTGCCAGCAAAGAATGTTGTGGTGGTTTGAATGAGCAATGTCTCCCATAGGATTGTGTATGTGAACACTTGGTCTCCTACTGGTGATGCTGCTTGTAGAGGTTATGGAACCTTTAAGAGGTGCAGCCTTGCTGGAGAAAGCATGCCATGGTGGGGTGGATGAGCATTTATAGCCTTGCCCCACTTCCAGTTCACTCTCTATTCTGTGGGTACTGAAGATACGATATCTCAAATGCCTGCTGCTTCCTGCCATGATAGACTCTTATCCCTTTGGAACCATAAGCCCAAATAAACGTGTCCTTCTGTAAGTTGCCTGGTCATGGTGCTCTATCATGAAACAAAAAAGCAACTAAAGAATGCAAACACGCTAGCTACCCAGGAATAGCTAAGTGGATTGCTAGCTGAAGTCAATTAGACAAAGAACAGTGGTTGGCTTTTTTTTTTTTTTTTTTTCCAGGATCTAAACTACAAAAATGATGTAGCTGACAGGAGGTGGTGGTGGGGAGAGTACTTGTCTAGCATGTTTGAGGCCCTGGCTTCCATTCCAGCAACAGAAGTTTAAAAAAAACCAAATTGATATGTCTATTCTCCAAATTTTTGTGCCCTATGTTCCCCCAAAAAAGGACAGCTTGGGGATACTTAGGCTTTGCCAGTCTTTGTCGAATCTTCTTTCTCTCATTTATTTATTTATTTATATTTATTTATTTATTTATTCATTCATTCATTCATTCATTCAGTTAGTTAGTTAGTTTTGAGACAGGGTCTCACTATATAGTTCTGGCTGGCCTGGAATGTGCTACATAGACCAGGCTGGCCTTGAACTCAGAGATCCTCTTGACCCACCACATTTGGCTCTGTTGAATCTTCTTTTATGAAATGAAATGATTATGATACTAGCAGTGTTCTGTAGGTTTCAAATTGGTTTATTTAAAAAAAGAAAAAAAAAAGGCTTTCATCGCCTACCCTGACAACTCCACAACACTGAAGCACAGTGAGTCTGTCTAGTATTGCTGCTCTCATTAATAGCAACCCTTTAAAAGCACATTCCATGCCTGGTACTATGCTAAGCCCTTTACAGACATTATCTTAACTAATCCTCACAGCAGCCCAATGGAGTAAGCACCATCATGAGTTCCACCCTCTCCCAGGTACCTAGTGCAGGCCTGGCATGCAGTCAGCACATAAACATTTGTCAAGTGAATTAAAACACCCAGTATTACATAAAAACCAGGGGCAGTCAAAGCTGGAATGAGGGGAATGCATTTCATTGATTCATTTCCTTCTGAAGGATACACATCAAGGGTGTGTGCCTGTGGGCCCAGCAACCTGAGAAGCTGAGGTGGAGGATGAGGCAGGAGGATGGTTTGAGCCCAGGGGTTTGAGGCCAATATGGGTAACATAATACGTCTCTTATATGTAAATAATGCAATTATTAAATAAGTAAACGGGCAAGAAAAGGGTATTTTTTTCAATAAAACTGAACCAGTGGTTGATTAAGAAAACCCAACAACTATGAATATTTACTAATAATGATAAAGAGCCACACTATAGCAAACTGTCATATGTGATCTTTGGACAGAAGAGCCCTTAAGCAGATGAAGTAAGTCCAATTCCTATGATCAGGCAGGCAATACAGTCACCTCAAGCAAATCATTCCACAGTCAGCACCTGATCTTCTGTTGGGGAATAGGCTCAGCAGCACCTCTGACAAATGCTACATGCCAAGGGTGGAGGAGAGAGTCCAGGGAAGGGGTTCTAATTGTGTTACTGACGGCTGGTCTGGTCTCTTTCCTCCTCTAGAAAAGCTGAGATGGGGGGCTGGAGAGATGGCTCAGTGGTTAAGAACACTGGTTTTTCTTGCAGAAGACCCAAGTTCAAATCCCAGCACCCACATGGCAGCTAACAATTGTCCATAACTCCAGTCCTAGGAGATCCGACAGCCTCTTCTGACATCCTCGGGAAATGCATGACATGGGTGCACTTACCTACATGCAAGCAATATACGCATACACATAAAATAAAAATAATAAATAAAATTTTAAAAAAAGAAAGAAAAGCTGAGATGAAGTGATTCTTGGCCTTCCTTCTGGTTCTAACTTTCCCTTCAGCCCTTCTGCTTGGGAAGCTTCCTACCCTGCAGTTTTCAGACCCCTGTCTTTTCAAAAAAGAGAGAGAAATGGGACACATTTTCCAGGCAAAAGAGAGCAGTGTTAAGGTTCTCAAAACAACCATCATGAAATGGACCGCCAACAGAGTCAAGTGTGCCCACGGTGCCATTGTATGGGCTCAGGGTGACCCCCAAATGTTCACCTGCTTGTTTTGTTTGTTTGCTTTTTGTTTTTTGAGACAGGGCTTCCCTGTAACCTCCGCTAGCCTGGAACTCTCTAGGTATACCAGGCTGGCCTTGATCTCACAGAAATCCGCCTGCCTCTGTCTGTTGAGTGCTGGGATTAAAGGCATGCACAACCGTGCCTGGATTCTGCTTACTCACCTTCAAATTATTTTGCATTAAAAAAACAAGCAACAACAAAAAAAACAAAAAAAAAAACCCAGAACATAGCTGGGTGTGGTGCGTGGGTCTTTAATCCTCCCACTTGGGAGGCAGAGGTGGGTGGATCTCTGTGGAGGCCAAGCTGGTCTCCACAGCTAGTTCTGGGTCAGGTGTGCCTACAGGGACACCCTGTGTATGAAAGTACACTCATGTGCAAATCCCGAGGAAGTCAGAAGAAGGCATCAGATCCCCTGGAACTGAAGTTATAGATGGGTATTAGCCACCATGTGGGTGCTGGGAACTGAACCTGGGTCTTCTGGAAGAGCAGCCAGTCCTCTTAACTGTTGAGCCATCTCTCCAGCCCCAGGGACTGCATTTTAAACTTTTCATCCCAAAGTACGATTTATGCCCAGGAACCGTTTCAACAACACAAATGCAGGAGTCTTACTGATTGTTGGAAACACAGTTGTACCAAAGGAAGACTATTTGGCTTTAGTTTCTAGTGTCTATCACATCCACCAAAAATCATAACTCCCGTTTCCACAAGGCTGTGTAATGACGAGTAGTCACTACTGCTAATCAAGGTAATAGCTGATATCCTTGTTACTTCTCACTATTTAAGAAAGATATAGGAAGTCAGATGAGAAGAGAAGCTGGGGTTTGGGTTGGGGACAGTATGTATACTGTGGTACCTCTCCCCAGATTGGGGTATATCCTTGGAGGAAACAAAAGCTGAGATATATTGGAAAAACAAATACGTGCCAAATGCTCAATTGAATTTTCATGGTTAAGGTTCCTCCTAGATAAAGAAATAAAAGGTATGCATGAAAGTTTCAAAGATTTTGTCTCTTGTTAGTGAGTTATCAACTACTCCTTTCTGAAGGAACTTGGTATCGGGGTTTCACACATTAAATTCAGTTTATAAAATGAGCTGTATCATATCAAGTCATAAGGTTTCTGGTAGGGACTCTGAGAAAAGATAGAAAGAAAAAATAAGTCAATTACAGCTGTGGATGATTTGTGATGCCCTATGAACCTCTGCAAACATGTTCATACTTCCTGATGTCACAGCCAAGCAGGACTACTATTGTGGAAGGACCATGGGCAGCACCTCACTAGAGAATTGATTCACCTGGACTAAGTCATCAGTACCTTCCTCTCCCAGATGCTCAGAACGGTCTCAGAGTGAGTGGGAAGATGTGATGGGATGTGGCTTGGGATATGGGGACATGGATACAGCAATAAACAATTGTAAATAAGTCCTGCGCACATGGTGAGAAGTGGAGGAGAACGGATGGGTGGTCAGGAAAGCTTGCCAGAAGGGATTCTTGTCCACATAGCCAAAGTTAATTACAAGTTGACTAGAAAATTGAGGGCTCTAAAATTGGCTTTCCCCTAGAAAGATCTGGGCTCCATGATCTAAGAAGTCACAAATTTCTGTGGGGCATATTACTTTCAAGTGATTTGAGATGTTTTTTGTCACCCTGAAAGAAGTTTCTAAACATTTTTTATTACATTCATTTATTTGTAGGGGACGGGAACATAGCACAGCATGTGTGTGGAGATCAGTGAGCTACTTAACGGAGTTGGTTTTCTCCTTCCACCATGTAGGTCCTGCGGATCAAACTCAGGTCATCAGGCTTGGAAGCAAGCACCTCTACCCATTGAGCCATCTTGCCAGCCCAAAATTATTTTGTTTTGTTTTTTAAAACTTTAAGATAAATAAAGTTTCCTAAACTGACCCACTTCTGCAGCTTGAAGGGCAGTAGAGACTAGCCACAGCAGTTCTCAGTTTCCCACAGAGTGTGGCACCAGTGATTTATCACCCTCAGACACATGCATACCATTTTTTCACTTCTGGTTGTTTTTCACTTTTAAAAAAGCAGTTGTAAATGTATGTGTCTTGTTTCTCCTCTCACCTCATCTCTATTTCCTTTCTACCCTTGCATCATACCCCTTTAATCCCAGTTTCAAGGTGGTGAAGAAAGGTTATCTTCCTGAAATCTCTTTACTATTCCCATATGCAACAGAACCAAAATATAAACCAAGAAAGAAAGAAAGAAAGAAAGAAAGGAGGGAAGGAAGGAGGGAAGGAAGGAAGGAAAGAAAAAAGAGAAAGAAATCTCACTTTTCCAAGTCAACAAACAAGCTCAAGTAAGTACACGAATATTTTCCTCAAATGTGATATTTAAAGGCCACACGGATGTCTATTTACTGATTCTTCAATTCTTATCCTAGTGATAACAATTGCAATCACAGAGGATTGTCCAGAGAAATTCCAGTATTCCCCTTGACTTCAAGTAAAAAAAATAACTAGAACCTTCCACTTCTTCATTCCTTTTACTTTTGTGCCTCTCCTCAGATTTTAGGAGTATTTTACATCCTGAATGACTGGTGGCTGGTTTGCAAAGACCCCTTGATTTAGGAACCTCTGTGGGCACTGACCTCTGAGCTTCACTGTGAAGCTTGAAGTGGAGAGAGGCCAAGTTCTCTGGGGAGCAGGGAAAGAGAAAAATAAGCAGCTGTCTTTATTTAAAGCGGGAAGTGGGGAGACAGCCTTTGAATGGTAGTAGGTCTGTAAGACCTGAGAAACTGGTTTCGCTGAGTAAGCAGGCAAAAGGCTCCTAGTGAACTCCCTCCAGCTGGGTCTCTTCTCTCTCCACTGCCTAGCAGTCAGGCCTCTTCCCAGAGCTCTGAGCTCCAGGCAATGGGATACTCAGCCTCAAAACAGACCTTATCGTCTCTCTCTGCCTCAGAATTGATACCCTAGGGCTGAGTGGAGACTCCCATCTCTCTTTTCAGAGGGAGTGAAGGGATGCCCAAGCACCTGAGATGCTATCACTGCCCAGGCCAACACCTCTGTCGGGTCTGAGCCGGTTTTCCAACCCCAGTTGGAATCTAGGAAAAAAGAGGAAGGAGCAAAGCTAGAGGAGGGAAAGCAGCTACTTGGAACCTTCCTTTCCCTTTTAGGCTGCTTTCTTCTCAGATCTGCTTCTCCCCAACTTAAGTGTGTGTGGGGGTGTCTATGGTCTCCAGTACACCCCCTTCCCACACCCCATCTCCTACAAAGCCTACAGCCACCGCATTCCTAGTTCCTAGCCTACAGCCATTCCTAGTCAAAGCCTACATCCATCGCATTCCTAGTTCCTAGGCCCAAGGCACCAGCTCCCCACCACTTTGCTCAGCAACTGGCCAGAGAGCTAGGGCAATTCACAACCCGCCCCCTCCCCCCACTGCCACATGTGTATTCTAAGAGGCCAGTTGCAGGGGCTGTGAAAAAGTGACGCCTAAGCCCCCACATTCCTCCTTGACAGGAAACCGACTCCCAAGAAATCTTGCCTGGAAATTTCACCCCAGGAGAGTGCAGCCAGGAGCAAACCCACCCACCCAGATCCCTCTGGCTGCTTCCTGCTTCTTCCCCTCCTTAATGTCCCCTCCCTTCAGTTCCCAGCCTTGGTTTCCTTGGTTCCTGGACTAGTTTCAGGGTTCCCTGGTCACTCTAGACCCCTTCTCCATTTGAAAGAGGGCTTTTGGAGCAGGATACCAGGCTGTCCTAATTAATGCAGACATTGAGAGACTACTGCTGGGATTATGAACTTTAATGACATGGGAGAATATCCTTGAGCTTTCATCCGTTTCTGTAACCATATATCTATTCTGGACTGGGAATTTGTCAGGCTTATGTGCTGTGTGTGGCATTGAGGGTGGAGGGTCCTTGGATGAAGCTGATTCACTAGTAACTCTGCCTGAAAGTGAAATGGGCATTTTTGCAAAGGATGGTGCTGAGACTGAGTCTCTGTAAAAGCGGGTGGAGGGGAAAGTCCAGTAGGTGAAAACAATTTTTAGGGCAAAGGCCAAATAAGAGGTGATGCTGTCGCTTCCAATCACATAAACATTCTTCTATGCTCTCCCAGCTGAAGTGACAAGAATGGCATTAGGGTGTCACTTTTTTCAGGACAAGCCTCACAACTGATACCTCTTTCTGAGATCCCCCTCACCCTGCTTTGCAAGCTGCTTTGGGGAAACTGGTTGCTTCCTGCCAGTCTCCTAAATGACATTAAAATTAGCAGAATAATTAAATACAGTACTAACTGGGTACAAAGAGTTCTTGGTTAATTAATGAGCCAAGCTCCGGCCCAGAGCTGCAAATACACTCTGGTCTCTGAACACCCAGGCAGAGAAAAGCGAGCTCCAGTCCCATAAGAAAACTGTCACTTGGGAAAAACAGTTCCCGGTATAGACAGTGTCAAACACATTCTTTTAGCCAGGAGTCATTCGTTAATCCATATGTTAATGAGCACTGACATACGTATCCTTCACCAAGCGGACACTCTCCTCACCCTCCACATTCACATCCCCCGCATTCAAAGTCGCTGGGAAGTAACTGCGTCCCCAAACTGCAACTCCGCATCCAAGTCAAAATCTCACCCAGAGCGCGCGCGTTCTGCAGCCTGGGAAACTGAACCCAGCGCGGTTCACAGCACCAGGTCCCCCAGCGCCCGGCGTCCTTCACGCTGCTGCCCTACTTCTGCGCTCTCAGCCCCACCGGCCGGGCCAAAATGCCACTCACCTCTGCAAGGGAAGCCACAGCAGCACTTAGCGTAGAGCCACCCCAAAGAGGGACCCCGGGTGTACGTCGGATCGTTGCCCTTCATGATGCCGGCCCGAGCGCTCCTGCATGGCACGAGCGCCGGCCGGGGGAGACTCGGCGCAGCGGGAGGAAACTTCAGCGCCGCTCCGGAGCCAGCCGGCTCCCGCCTCCCGCCCAGTGGTGCTCTTCCCGCACCCAGGCGGTGCTTGGGCTCCCAGGGAGCCCGGGCCACCTTGGGGAGGAGGGGAGGGGCCGGCGACAGGGGAGGGCCTAAGGGGGCGGAGTTCCAAGGTCCAGCTGTTTGCTGGGGACCCGGCCAGCCAAGGCCCTGAGCCTTAGGCAACCCAGAGTGTGGCTGCCGGCATCCAGTTAGCATTGGGAACACTGTCTCTTAGAGCCCTGACGTAAAACACGTACTTATGCGAGACTTCCAAAGGCCACCATAATCACTTTTGGCTTAAAATATAGAGCTAGATGAGGTCAAAGAGACAGGAGGCGAGCAGGTTAAAAGTCTCAAAACTCAGTAATACCTTTCTCCCTGACTGGTTGTCCTTTTCCTTCCCCTCATCTCTCCATTAAAAAATACCTCATCCAAACCTTTCCTTCCTTTCAGTGCTTACAACTCACAGTGGCAGCTGTACCTCACTCCTTTATCAGCGATGCTAACAAAACGATGAGCAAAAGCATTTGGCACTATAAAACCAAAGTTCAAAGCTCACTGTCTCCACTGACTAGCTCTGTATGACCTTAGGCCTGACACTTCACTTTTTTGATATTTAATTTTCACATTAAACAACAACAGCAACAAGAAAAACCCCAGTTGGTTATGGTAGCACATACTTGTAATACCATTACTAGGGAGGCTGAGGCTGGAGGGTCAAAGTTCAAGGCCAGCCTGGGCTGCATAGTAAGACCCTGTCTAGGATTTAAAAAGATGTCCACTGAGGTTATGTTTAATAGTTCCCCGGGTGAGTGAATGCCTACAGAGAAAGTCCAAATACCACTAGTGTCTGCCAGCACCCTGAAGCTGACCTGGTCCATATCAGTTGGACTTTCCCATGAATCACTGTACAAGTCATCCACAGGGTCTCTCTCCTACTGGTTAATGCCTAGCTTTATGTAAAAGAACCTGCAGGAAGCAGGAAACACTCATAAAGCAGGTGACTCATTAAAAAAATAAAAAAGGCTAGCCAGATGTGATAGTGCATGCCTTTAATCCCAGTACTTGGGAAGTAGTATAGGCAGGTTGCTGTGAGTTCAAGGCCAGCCTGGTCTACATAGCCAGGCAGGCAGGCCAAGGCTACATAGGTTCAAGGCTACATATTTAAAAAAAAAGGAAGGAAGAAAAAGAAAAAAGAAGGAAAGAAAGAAAGAAAGGAGGGAAAAGAAAGGCCATAGGCTAGGGAATGTGGTATGTAACTCAGTAGTACAGGGCATGTAAGGCAGAAAGAACGCCCCCACACACACAAACAAAACAAAAAAAAATTCCAGAAAAAGTGTTGATGGAGGGGCTGTTTACGAAAGGATTAAAAACTAGAAGTCTGATCATCCAGATAACCACTTGAAAAAGAGGGGCAAGGGACAAGGCTCTTTTCCCAGTGTGAACCATGCTCAGATTTGGGCCTTACTTATGTACATGTGAAAGAATCTGCCATGTGCTAAGTAGAGAGGAACAGCATGATTTAGTGAGCAATCATAGTGGACCCTTTACATAGGCCAAGCAGTTTCCTTAGTATTCTCCATATATAAGCCCATTTATCCTAACCAAAACAACAACAAGCCTTTAAAGTGACTTTTTTTTCACACTTGAGAAAGAAAATAAAATATAATGACACTTTAATGGATTAGCTCTAAAGAGAAGCTCTAAGAAGTTTCACCCCCTAGAACCTGTAGATTCTAATATGAAAAACCATGCCTCTAGTTCTCCTCCTGCAGCCTTGGATGGCTTCCCAGCAAAACAGACAAGATCATCTTACTGTCAAGCAAGACACATGCCTCTGGTGATCCTCCTGACATAGGGAGACAGAGTAATGGAAGTTCACTCATGGCCTATGTCTGGGAGCCCCCTTCCTTGATCATCCTGGCTGTTGGCCAGTTTCATCTTGTCAGCTTGAATTATTGCAGGATCCCCATCCTCACATCCTTATCCTGTTCTTATCTTATGATAACCAGTACCAAAATGTTCTATTCCCTTAGCCCTTCCAGAAGTTAATCTTGCTTGTGGTCCACAGCATGGATGCTGTGATGATCAATATTGATTGCCATCTTGATAGGATCATCAGCTAGGAGACAGATCTCTGGGTGAGTTGATGAAGGGTTTTCTAAACTGGGTTAATTGAGGTGGGAAGACCCACTGTAACTGTGGGCAGCACCATTCCATATGCCAGTGTCCTGAACTGAATAAAAAGGAAAACGCAAACTGAGCAGCTTCCTCTCTCTCTACTTTCTGACTGGACAAGCAATGTGACCAACTGGCAAACACTCCTTCTCCGCTGGATGGACTGTACTTTTGAACTGTGAGCCAAAGCAAACCCTTCCATTGGTCAGTTGCTTTTGTTAGGTATTTCACTGTAGCAACAGATAAGTAACTGATATAGGTGGCAAATACTCAACCTTCTTTTTTTTTTTTTTTTTTGAGACAGGGTCTCTCTGTGGCCCCAGCTGGTGTGGAACCCACTATGTAGACCAGGCCAGCCTGGAACTCACAGATATCCACCTGCCTATGCCTCCTGAGTGCTGGGATTAAAGGTGTGTACCACCAAGCCAGGCTGAAAATAATTTTTTTAACTGGCACGGAAATGATCCCAATAATACCTATCTATGGTGTACCATGTATATTTTGATATGCAGTATTCTGATAGAAATTAAAAGATGTTTCAAAATTTTCTTAGTAAAGGACTGGGGGTGTCATGTAATAGTATCACTTGCTTAGCATGTCTAAGACCCTGGATTCCATCCCCAGCAAAGTGAAAAAATATTTTTTATTAAATTTTTTTCTTGCTGGGCATGGTAGCACATGCCTTAATCCCAATGCTAGGGAGGTAGAAGCAGGCCAATCTCTGCGAGTTCCAGGCCAGTCTGGTCTACACAGTGAGTGCTGGGCTAGCCAGAGTTACATAGTGAGAGTCTGTCTCAAAATAATTTTTTTTTTTTTGTGAGTACCAGTTCCTTTTTAACTGAAATGTTCCTCTGGGCCTCTGTGTTCAGGTGACATAGGATCACTTTTCTGTTATAGTCTTTTGTCAAAGGCTGATGACATCATCTTACAGAAACTCGTTTGAGTTAGATTAAGGAAGACACAGCTCTTACATCAGAAATCAGAGTGCCATGGGTCCTAGAAAAGTTCTGTGGATGTGAAATGAGTCTATCATATGTTTCCACTGGCCCTTATAACACAGAAATCCACCCTACTCTCAACATAAGGCATTAGGAACTTTTTCCTGTCTTCAGTTGACCTTATGAAGCAAGCACCAGGAGAGACTCATCAAGAACTTATTAAGACATCAACCTAGTTGTAGGATTTAAGAAAATAGGGGCCCAGGTTGAGGCGAGAAAGCATAAAGAATAGCTTAGCAACTTGGGACTTCACTTGGTTTGGGCTATGCACACATTCCTTTCCCAGCAATTCACTTGACAGCCTAGGACACTTACCTGCACACACTATGCACACAAATCCTTATTGAACAGAATACCTACCAGAACAGCAAGCTTTTAGCAACCTAGGATCTCCACCTGCAGGCAGCTGCACATACATCCTACTCCAAACAATGGGATAAGCTTCTCCTCCCCTGACAGGTAGATCCTATTCAATCTTACTCTGGTTATGTACAGATATAAAGGTAGGAGGGGTTTGATCCAGACTAGCTTGGTTTGGGGTGTATGTATGATAAGGCAACTGTGTCTTATAAGTGAATTTTTTAGGGGCCATCCCTATCAACCATCTCGTGCCTATACATAATTGGTTATGCATATGATTAAAATCAGATGAATTATGGGAAAGGACATGTGCAGTAGAAAGAGGTTATATAATCCAAATCTGTCAATCAAAATAGAGAACCACCCAAACTATGCCTCTAGTAACCAAACTTCTTTCTTTAGACCCCATAACAAAGGCTCCCCAGGCAATGAACTGGGTATTTGAATGTCCTCACTCATGTAGCCCCTGTCACTCTTAAAACAACTTTTTAAACAATTATTTTATTTAAAAACATTTTTATTTATTTATTTTTATGTGTATGAGTGTATTGCCTACATTGTGTAAGTGTACCTATGTCATGCAATGCCTGCGGAGGTCAGAAGATGGCGTCAGTTCCCTTGGACCTGGAGTTAGGATAGTTGTTACCCACATTGTGAGTGCTGAGAATTGAACCCAGGTCCTCTGCAAGAGCAGTCAGTGCTCTTAACTGCTGAATAATCTCTCTAGTCCCAAAACAACTTTTTTCTTTTTAATGATAGGGTCTCACTATGTAGCCCTGTCTGGCCTGGAACTGGCTATGAAAACCAGGCTGGCCTCTGTCTCAGAGAAGTTTGCCCATCTCTGCCTCCCAAGCACTGGGATTAAAGGTGTGCACCACCACACCCACCACTGTCACTCTTGACATCGTACTTCTTTCTGATCTATACTATTTATTTGCTTTTGACTAAAATTTCCTTGCTGCTTTGCAAACCTCTATGAGCCTTTATTTCAATTCCTTGAATAAAAGGCCAAGAACCTGGAAACACCCAGCCTAGACCCCAACAGCTACAAGATCATCCAGCCTGAATCCAGATATTCAAGTATTTAAGTACATATCCAGTATTCAAGATATCTTAGAAGGGATGATGAAGGGCAATCAATGTTCTTTTTAGCAGAGCTGCTGAAAGGAAATCACCAGAGGGATTTACAAATTTCAGGCATTAGTACTTCTGAAAGTTCCCCAGGAAGTTCTAGATGTTGGACAAAGTTTAAGAACTGCTGATGGCCAAGTCTCTCCTGCCCTTCAGATTCACTGACTTTGAGTGCATCTGGGTATCAGTAGGTTTAAAAGTTCTCTAGGTGTTTGCAATGTGTTGCATAGTTGGAGATTCACTAATGTGCCATGGTGGGTCTCAAATTTGAGGACACGCTAAAACACAGACTACTGCTCATGTCTAATTTCTGATTTAGTACATGTAGAGCGAACCTCAGAATTTTCATTGCTGCTAGTTCCCAGGGGATGCTCATGTTGGTACAGACATCACACTCTGAAAACCAATCACAGTAAATTTTTCCCCATCTATTTGCCAGCCATGCCTTCTTTTTGCATTAGCACATTGCTTTTTCTTCGAGGAGGCAACCCTCCTTCACAAGGTCAGGAATTGGTTTTGTTTACTAAGGACCCAGTGCCTAGAAGAGAACCTGGCGCTTACCGAGACCATGTTTCTGGGTTAGTGACCTCTTCTTCTTGTCCATTCCCCACTCCAAAGATGAGCCCAAGCAAGACGGGCTCACCTGCCAGTCACAGGGTTTAGAGGAGACTTAACACCTGATCCAATTTCATGTGGTGAGCATAAACTATGAGAGCTGAGCAAGAACTGATGAGAAAGCAGTAACGTCTTTGTAGGCAATTTTAAAGTTGGTGCAACTTTAGCTTAAAGCATCTGCAGGCAGTCTTACTCTAATGAGGGAAGAAGTTACATTGGAATGTAGCCAACAGGGTGGGAGGGGAGGGAAGGAAGGGGGGGAGAGAGAGAGAGAGAGAGAGAGAGAGAGAGAGAGAGAGAGAGAGAGAGAGGGAATATTCTTATTTCAGAGTCTTTGAGAAATCTAGCCACCTACTTCCAAAGTTCAGGCTAAAAACACCCCTATGCTATAGCAGTATCTTTAACTTGTTCTTAATTCCACAGATGGCCGAGTCCTACTTTTAGTTTTGGCATCTGTCTTCAGTAATACCTGCAATCTAAATCCATTTTACATCAGTTAGACTTTCTACCTACCTACCAGTCCATTTTGTGTTTCAACCCCTTATCTCCCAATTGGGAACCCTAAAAGATGCCTGGGTCTTGGCCTGCATATGTACTGGGCCGGCTAGGGACACACCAATGCTAGGCCTGGCATGGGCACTAATGTGACTGCCCCTCCCTTCAGGCAAGCCACTGCTGGGCACCTACTTATCCTTTCCATCAATACACAGATATCCCACTTCTTGCTGTAGGTATACTATTTTCAGATTCACAGCAGAGTTTTCTAGATCACAGTATTTCTCTACATTTATTAGTGACAGCCCAGGCCAGAGGCAGGAACAAGAGCTTTGCCCCAGCTCAGGCCTAGAGTTCTCCTGAGAACCTTTATTCTATGCCAAGTATAGTTCAGAACACCCACTCCCCTAGCTTCCCAGTGATGTTCACAAACTCCATGGAGGTAGGGAGTGTGGCTCCTGTGATCAGGGAGGACTGGTCTTGTGTGCCCCATCCCCACTCCAGCCACTGTAGTTTTAATAAAAAAAAAAAAAAAATCTCAGCAGGGATTTCCATGTAAGTCAGGGCTGAGAACCTCGGGGCTCTAGATTTTCCACTCTCTAGGAAGAGTCTGGCTCTCCGTATGGAGTTTAGGAGGCATCTGGCCACAAGCATCGTTGCTTTCTCCAACTCTGATAACTAGTTCCTCCACCTGTTCTTTTACTTCTGTTGATGATGATGATTTGGAGATGGGTGTCTCATTGTCTCGCCCAGGTTGATCTTGAAACCCCTGGACTCAAATGATCCTCCCATTCAGCCTCATAAGTAGCTGGGATGACAATGTGTGCCACCACCATGATGGGCCTTCACCCCTGTTCTGCTCTAAGGTTGCTGCCTGCTCCTTCATTCTCATCTTTCCTATGTTGATTTCTGACCTCCATCTACCTAATTGCTGACACCAGGATGGTTAATAACTTTCCCCAAGTAACCCAGTCCTGGCCTCCCTTGGTGGTTATGGCTTAATATCAGATAATTCTTGTCAAGTACTGATCATTTATTCTACAAGTCATTTAGTGTTTGAACATTTCCTGTCTTCCTCAGTCAAAATTTCTAGCACTAGGCATGATCCCCTGTCTTTGTCCCTCTTGCCAAGGCTTAAGCCAGTTTCTTTGATAGGTTTTAGAGCAGGATGTAAACTGGAATCTATATGGGAAGCAAAGATTGAATCATACATGTTTCCTGATCAGCAACTAAGAAGAACATGGTAAATTCCAGAAGAAGCAGCTGGCTCCATTTTCCACGAGGGACAAAAGAAAATGGAGACAGATCCAAGCCTGGACATAGGTACAGGTTTCTCCTTTATGTGGAAAGAGGAACAGAGGCAACAGTCATCACTGAGCAAAAACAACTATGATTTGACAAAGGTGATTCAATGTGCACATTACTTCTATATTTACTTTTTAGAATTCCAAATATGTCTTTTTAAAAATTGTATAATATTCATGTGTGTAACTGTTTCCATATGATATGTTATTTTAATGGTAATATCTACACAGGCAGCAGAGCTGCCAACATTGTGCACAGGCGTCTCTTCTAATTATCTCTGATTGGTGTGGTTTAAGCATTGTACTGATGCTGACCTTGTGGGGACCATCATCTATCTAGTGATGGATCCTGAATTCTACAGACCATAGCTGAGCTTGTCTCACAGGACCCAGCCACTGCTCTTGAAAAGTGCTCTTCTGAGCTCACCTGACACTTGCCTCCTTCTTTCTGGATTGCTCACTTATCCCCCTAAGAGTTAAGCCCCAGCTCGCCCTGTCCAACATCTTCATATATATATATATTTAATTTTATGTGTGTATTGCTTGCATGTAGGTAAGTGCACCCATATCGTGCAATGCCCACAGAGGACTGAAGAGGCTGTTGGATCCCCTGGAACTGGAGTAGTTACAGACGGTTGTTAGCTACCATGTGGGTGCTGGGATTCGAACCCAGATCTTTTGCAAGAACAGCCAGTGTTCTTAACCGCTGAGCCATCTCTCCAGCCCCTCCAACATCTTCTTTGACCACTGATCTCCCTCTGGTTTGGGCCAGGAAGATGGGGGTGGCCCAGTTAATATTGGTGAGGATGCAGGATCGCATGGAGGACCTGGTGTCTCCCCAGAATGGTCAGTGTTTATGTACTTCTGTGAGGACAGAGAGGTAGAACTGCTGGCAGTAAGGACTGGAGATCTGTGCTGGGCAGCCCTGGAGGAGCTCGCCTGAGCTCACGGGAGAGAGCTATTTATCAAAGTGAAAGGTGGCTACAGCTAGAGCTGTTAAAAACAACCCACTCTAGGTTCTATCCACTTCCAAAAATGCTTACTGGTAAGTAGGTCAAAGTGTTCCCAAAGGAGAGCAGGAAGAAGTGCTAGTCTATCACTTTGCCTGAGTTTCAATTTAGGTAGGCATACAACTGCTAAGTGTCCACTGCAGGGTGGGCATTTAATTCTGACTGTCATGGTCACCTCCTTTTCCACAGGCAGAAGAAGCAGCAGCAGCACATGGTTTCCTGGGGTCCAATGAAGATCCTCTGATGCATCAAATGGAAAGTGGGTTTTTCACTGAGGTAACTCCAGTCAGTTTACTAAAGATATCCAATAATAGGTGGGTGGAAGACACTGCCTAGCCTCATATTTTTGAATTTTCAACCATTCTAAATAAGTGAGAGGCTCTTAGTCTCATGTCCAAGAGAAGTTTTCCTCAGTCCTTAGGCCTTCCTGCTGAAGCTTATGCTAGTCTCCACAGGTCTTAGGAAAGGACAAACATGCTGACAAGCCTGGTCCTTTACACAATCACTCCACGGGGGTCCTCAATGCATGGTTCCTCCTCCTTCCTGTAAATATTTACTGAGAACGTATACAGCCACTGTTCTAGAGGCTAGGGATAGAGTAATGATTAAAATGGACAAAATGCCTGTACATACTGGAGGAGTTTATTGGGAGGGCAATGGGAAGAAAAGAAGATAAACATTAACTGGTAAGTCTGCTATAGATAAAGGTGAGGAAGGAAAATAAGGCAGGGAATGAAGTGAGATGATGAGGGTGGAAGTAGGGAAGTCTGCAATCAGGTGAAGGATGAAAAAAAAAATGATGGGGATTTGGAGAATTTGGATGCATGGCTTTTTGGTGAATAGCTCAATCAGGCTTGTAAGGAGAGTAGTAGGATGAGGTCAGTGAAATAACAACTCCCCAAAGTGATGTTTTTATATATCATGGTGTTAATATGCCACCTTACAAGGCTAAAGACTTTGCAGAGGTGACTCAGTTAAGGAACTTGCTATGGAAAGGTTGTCCTGTGTTCTCTGGGTGGTTACGGTGCAGTCACATGCATCCTATGGGCAGAAGACCTTCCTTGCTGTGGTTCAGGGAGATGTGATTAGGAAGAAGAATCACAGATATGTGACACTGTGGGCTTTGGAGACAGATGGAGAGAACACAAGCCAAGGAATGCCAGTGGCCTATAGAAGCTAGAAACAGCTTCCTTAGAGCCTCCAAAAAGAACATGGCCTTTCCAGTACGTTGAGTTTAGCTCAGTGAGACTCATGTTGGACTTCTAACCTACAGAACTGCAAACTAGTAAACTTGTGTTGTTTGAAGTGCCAAAGTTCATGATCTGTTATAGCAGCATCAGGGATTTTTTTTTTTTTTTTTTGTCTTTTTTGAGACAGGGGTCTCTCTGCAGTCCTAGCTGGCCTGGAACTTGGTCACTAGGTAGACCAAGCTGGACTTGAACTCACAGAGATCTACCTACCTCTGCCTCCCGAGTGCTAGGATTAAAGGCATGTGCCATCACAACCTGCTTAGCATCAGGACTCTTAACACATAGGAAGTAAAGCCAGGACAGGCTCTGGGACAGGTTCTTTTGAGCCTCGATAGCCACAAAAGGACTCTCAGTTTCTATTCAAAGTGAGACAGGAGATTCTGGAACATTTTGAGCTGAGAAGGGTCTTCGGCCCTGACTCTGGGACCAGCAGTATAGTTACCTGTTTGTTCACTTGTATTCAAGGTCAGCAGGGCCATGTAGAAACTAAGGTGAATGTACACAGTATCAGAATCAGGGTTTCTTACTGTGGCTTGTGGACCAAGTTGAAAAAACTAGATAATCCATTTCTACTGCAACGGCAAGGTCAGAGAAGGGCAGCTGTTCAAGGATGGCCTAATAGGCAGAGGGCTGATATTTAAAATGGCCACAGTTGTCAACACAAAGACTTCTTATGCACATTTTCAGGGCTGGGATAAGGCTGTAGTTCCAGTCCTACACAGACCTCAATGAGGAGCTATTTTCAAAGGCAGGTGACACAGAGCAGGAATGAGGAGGGTCATGGCCACCGTGTCCTCCTGGTGGTAGCCAAAAGTGGGATGCTTCACCCAGGACACACAGTAATGTAGGCCTGGGACATTCTTCCTTGCTGTTCACTTATTCCAGGAGGTGAGGTGAGGGAGAGACAAAGAATGTGGACTTATATCCCTTCTGAAATTGCATCCCAGAGTACCAACCTGTTGGTCAGTAATTAACTACAAAGCCCCTTTGACAAGCAAGTCAGTTAAAAAAGGACACCAGAAAGGCAGTTTCCACAAACTCCCCTTTGTTGTATTTGTCTTTGAATTCTGCACTCACAGTCTCAGCACAGCTTTTGATAACACAGGTCAACCATCACCCTGGTGCATGGTCAAAAGTTACTGTCAGTGATCAAAATTAACCAATGAGAGAATAGGTCATACAGAGGAGCAGGTGGGTAAGCCAAGGGACAAATGAATTTTCAGCTCAAATATATTAGGTATGGTCTCAGTTCTATGGAAGGCAAATGAGAGAAGAGGAGAATAAGCCATTACTTTCTTGGGAACTTATGGAGCCAGATGGGCCTGCTGTTGGTCACTAGGGAAAGGGTCTATGTAGACCAGGAATAGAAACAGAGGCAGGGGTGTATGCAGACTGAGACAGTACTGAAACACCTATGTGTGAAACTAGAAACAGAACCCTGGCCCCTCAGACAGCCCTGGAGAGGGTCAGGCTGGAAGCACCCTAGACTCAGCCTGATGAAGGTCTCAGAAAAGGCACCAGGGGCAGAAGAGAAATCAGTGTTAATAGTCTGCTTTAGTCTGTTGATAGACTTGAAATATCTCGCTCAAGGTCACCAGCTGGTCAGAGATGGAGGCAGAGCCCAGACTTAGATCGTTGGGCTGTTAGTTTTTGTCAACTTGACACAAACTAGAGTCACCTGGGAATAAGGAACCTCAACTGAGGAATTTCTTCCCTCTGACTAACTGGTGGGCATGTCTGTGAGGCATTGTCTTAATTATTAATTGATGTAGGAGGGCTGAACTTACTGTGGATGATGCCATCCCTGAGCAGGTCAGCCTGAGCTGTGTAAGAAAAGTAGCTGAGCAAGCCAGTAAGCAGTGTTCCTTCCATGGTCTCTGCTCCAGGCTCCTGCCCTGGCGTCCTCCAAAGATGGACTATGATGTGGAAATAAACCCTTTCCTTCTCCAAGTTGCTTTTGGTCAGTGTTTTATCACAGCAACATAGAAGCAAACTAAAACAATTATTTGACCCAAGATTCTTAGCTACTCCAACAATCTCTCACCATCTCTTCTTATTGCCTATTACATACCATGGTAAAGCCTCAGGTCACTTTGTTTTATTTGAAAGAATGAGCCTGTGCAAAAGCCAGTAAGAACATTCTCATAGATGAATAAGCACTTTTCCTTAATACCACCACCATCAAGTTTCCTAGGAGCATTTTTACAGCTACATGGACGTGGAAACAGCCCAAGAAGATTAAGTGACTTTCCACTCAAAATAAGTGCCTTCTCACTCCACAGCCTGTCCTTTTGGAGCCCATCTGACTTCTTGAGAACCAGACCCTCCCTTGTGTCCACGGAGATTTATAAACACCCTTCTAAGAAAGACAGGCTGATTGTAACATATTAGGTTGAATGAATCATTTGAAATGGCTTATCTTCAAGGGGTGCATGCCTATAATCCTGGTATTTGGGAAGCAGGAGGGACACACAGGAGCAGGAGGATCAGGAGTTCAAGGCCAGCTTCTGCTACATAATATAGTAAGTCTGAGGCCAGCTTGGGCTACAGAAACCTTGTCTCAAACTACAAAAACAAAAAATAAAGATACAAAAAAAAAAAAAGCAGATCTTCAATCATTTTTAACTATAAAAATGAAAATTTTGTGTCATCTAATCTGATAAATTGAACCTTAAAATGAAGATATTTATGCTACACTTGGTACACTGAACAGGGGAATTATTTTAAAAATATCTTTTATTATTTTTATTTTATGTATGAGTGTATTGCCTGTATGTAGATAGGTGCATTTGTGTCATGCAGTGCTTGCGGAGGTCAGAGGAGGACGTCAGATCCCCTGAAACTGGAGTTATGGGCGGTTGTTAGCTGCCATGTGGATATTGGGACTTGAACCCAGGTCCTCTGCAAGAGCAGTCAGTACTCTTAACCACTCAGTCATCTCCCCAGCTCCCTAAACAGGAAATTTACGCTAACTACTTTAGCTTACCTGGTTTGGAGAAAGAAAAATAAATATATTTAGAAGTGGAAGGGAGTTCAGAAAGACATTGATGAAAAATGAGAAAAATACTATTTTAGCCCAAAGAGAAATGTGAAGTACTGTTGGAAGTAAGCAGAGAAATCTGAGCAGCGGTGGAGACTTGGAGTGGCAGTTCCTTGTCTCAAAACCCTGCGTCTAAAGGATACCAGGCCAGAGGTCTGTGAATGAGAGTCTAGCCCATATCCCGGTCAAGGCTGAGTTTCCACACCAAGGGTATCTAACAGGACCATCAATTCACAAAAATGAATAATTACTTTGAAGAAGTTTGGACTTCTGAAAGTAACACGCTTTGTTCTACTCTAAGCATTTAATAAAAGGACTTGGGGAGAAATTGCTAGGTTCTTATGCCTTATGAGAGTAGTAGCCAACATTTTGTATGTAAAACATATGACTTCCTTCCAGAAAAGAGATTAGAAGCAGAGGGAGAATGAGATGGTAGGATAGGGGATGGGGACAGGAGAACATGAGGGGTGGGCAAGATGCAATGATCTGGATGCCAGGACTAAGTATGAGCAATTTTCTAGTATTGAAATTGAACTAAAATCCAACAGGCTTCTGAAGCCCTGTGCCCCAGTCCCTGGGGGTGTTCTAGCCATGCTGGGCTCAACTCCTATCAGAGATACTGTAGAAGGGGTTACTAGGGGAAAGGTGAACCAAACACCTTCCAGGTGCTTGCAATTCTAGGACTCCAACAACCCCAAGGAATTCAATTTTCCCATACAACTTCCTGACAGTCCCTCCTTGGTCCTCAGAGGATGGGGGGTAATGATGGCTAAACTAGGGCTGGAGGCTTGCAGGTGTGTAGGGAAAATCAGGGAGAGGGTTTTAGTTTTTATTTTTCTCTTGATGGAAAACACTCCTGATACAGGATGAAGAGCTGGGCAGCGCAAATATCACAGCCTACTATAGCCATCTAGTGGTCGGAAGCAGGAAGACATACATGGCAGAGCCCCTGGATGGAATTCCCAAACCGGCATGTTCCCAAGCATTTAATCAGTTTTTAACTAACAGGCAGCCTGCCATGGATCTCATGCATAGATTGTGTCCCTGTACTATAATCTGACCACTTATAAAGCTCAGCTACAAACCAAGACTTGGTTATCTGTTGGTCTTGGGCCTCAGTTTCCTGAATGTAAAATGCATGAATTCAAGGCCCTGACCTTGGAAGCTCATGTTCTCAGATGTGTGCGTATCGGTCACTTGGAGGGCAGGCTGGTTTAACCCCAGAAGATGTGAAGAGGTGTAGTGGGGCCTGAGCATCTGCACTGCCAACCTGTTTCTCGGGCACACAGAAGCTGCTAAGCTAGGAGCCACCTTCAGGGAGCCACTGTCATGTGCAGTTTAGTCTCCATGGAGGAAATGAATAAACGGGCAACATAGAGGGAACACAGAGCAAAAATAAAACAGAAGCCAAAGCTTGAATAACAGATGTGTCAAAAAAGTAAGAGGTAGGCTTCCAACTACAGCAGGGCAGAGGGGATGCTGAAGCTCTACTCCATGTGGCTGGTTGCTGGGGCTGCTCAACCCTGAAGTCCAGCACAGGTAGAGGACTTTTCTATATGTGCTATGAGGCAGTGGGAAAGCTGGGAAAGAGCTTCGAGGTCATCCATTCAACCTTTATTTTTGAGAAGAGATGGACTCAGAAAGGTTAAATGACTTTCCCTAAGTCACACAGACACTGGTAGCCCTTTCTCTTCCAAGTTCCCAATGCACTTTCCACTTCCAGGTCCCAGAGCAATCCAGATTGGTCAGAGCGGGCTCTCAGGTCAGTTCTGCTCGGCGCTGCCCATGCCACCCTCCTCTCCACTCTTCCTACCTTTCACCAAGGGGAAGAAGCAGTCCATCTCCACGCTGCTGCGTGAGTGTGAGATGCACAGGGTGCTGCTGGGGACCAGGCCCTCCTGGGGGGGACTCCGTTCAGTGGTGCGGACCAGACACCAGCCAGGCCTCTCACTGGGTCGTTCCAGCAGCTCCACTGTCTGTCCCACCTGGATGCTCAGTTCGTTGCTGTGGCCTGCGCTGAAGTCCTGGAGGACCACTGTTAATTCACATCCACCTGAGAGCTTTGATTGGTGGTGGTAGAGGGGTAGAACATGGAGGAAAGCAGGAGGGGGGAGTGTGGGAGAAGGTGAGGAAGAGGGAAGGAGACAATGGTTGAGAACAGAGGGGAGGGGGAAGAAAAGGGGAAAAGAGGAGTGATGTGGAGAGAAGGTGGGAAAATGTTGACAACAGGAAGGGAAACAAGAAAAGAAAGAACAAAAGTAATTAGCACAGTCACTCAGACATCCAGCTGTAGCCGCTGCCCAGAACTTTCATTCGAATTCCTTTTTGCTTCCTTAGAGTTCATTCTATCACTCTCTTGCCAGTCTTCCTGCCAACTGTGCCTTCTAACCCCTTCATTGGATGTGCTGTTCTTTTCTTCCTTCCAAGGGGCTCTGTCTCATACCCCATCCTGCCCATGGCCACTCCTCAGACTCCAACCGTGTTGGCATCTGCTTCTAACTCACTCTCGCTGGGTTCTAGCTGATGTCTGGGAATAATGTAGGACACCATCTCTCTTCTTTCTAAGCCCCACAGACATCCCTCATCCCCACTTCTCCCTGGACACATAAGCCTAAAACAGAAGTTGTGAGAACTCAAGAAAGAATGAAACTTCAATTCAAAGGCACTGCCCTGACCATTGGGGGCCAGGAAGTCGGATGGGAAGGGAAGAGAGGGGGCTATGTCATATTTGGGAGCCTACCATTACCCTCAGTGCTGTACTCTGCCTCAAACAGCCTGCATTTCCCTACTGCAGGGATCCCGGGGCAGAGCAAATAGAACTGGAGGAGAGGCCCTGGAGGCAGGAACAGGCCTACTAACTGCACCTTGAGGCTGTTCACTTTTCACCTAGGGTTTGCCTCCCTTTCCTACTTCCCTCTGGCCTTGTTTCCTTAAGAACCTCTTAGGTTCTATGTCACATAGAACTAAGCTCAGAGTCCCCAGCTTGGAGCAGCAGTTCCACTTAGGGTCAGAGTGAGAAAGAGGGAAGGGAAGGGAAGGTATGAGAAGAACAGTTTGCCCACCCGCCGGTTGTCCTCCAAGGTTCACCCCAATCATCAGTTCAGAGGAAATTCCCATACTGCCTCTGGGAAATCTGACTTCTGTCTGTATATTTGACTAAAGGGCCTGAACTGTCTACAGAAGCAGCTTTTTGTATAGCCAATTGGCAAGCAGCTCCAGGTTCAGTGAGAGACCCTGTCTCAGAAAGTAAGGTGGAGAGTGATACAGTAAGATAACTGATGTTGACATCTGTCTTTACATGTGTATGCACAGGTGAGCTCACACATACACACACACACACACTCACATACAGACACACGTTCATCAGACTGAGGCTGGCTGGCAATTGGCATCATTTCTAGCCACAGACCAGGGAGTCTGTGCTAAACACATCCCATGGTTGGGCAAGGTATTACCACCTGCATAGACCAGGGAGAGAAGTCTGCAGAAGTGGACAGAAGAAATCACACTTGTTGACTCATTTTCTCACTTAACTTCCCTGGTCCTGTTAAATAAACACACAACTGTTTTCCCCCATTCTCCTGGTACCATCTTTCCAGAAACATTGCTTAATAAAAGTTGTGTGGGGCTGTTAATAGCTCACATTGGGGAATGCTTTCCAGTTAGCACAGTACCTACATGAACCATCACAAGTTCACAAGCCAGAAAATGTAAGCTCAGAGACATCTAGATCAGGGGTTGCACATGGAGTGCACATGAAAGTGACCCTAGGAACTTATCAAAAGCAGAGCTCTGGGCTGCTCCTCCCTTGCTCAAGCCTACAACACAGACTGTGACTCAGTAGTTTGGAAACAGAGTCCAGGGATATGTATTTTTAATAGGGACATTTCCCTCCTGTGATTCTGAAATGTGGGTCTCTGAAATACTGAGAAATACTGGCCAGAGGGTTTCCACAGACACCCTGCTGAACTTTAATCCAGACCACAACTATGAACACCACACTCCTTAAAGCCATGCAACACCACGCATACTTAATCTTGAGAATATGTCTGTGATTAGAGGTAGTGAGAGGCAGTAGCCTAGGTTTCTGGTTCTTGGAGTGGCCCATCTGAGGCCCATCTAGCTTTATGGATTATAATCCTCTATAAGAAGGATTTGACCAGTATATTCCACATGTAAGCAAATATTTCACTGAAATATAAATGGTATTCTGATATTCTATTTCAGTTTTTTTTTCAGTCCCTCATCTCTTCCTAATGGACTCTTTGAAGAATGCTGACCTAGACCATGGAAGTTCCTTCTATTCTGAAGAGTTTTTATGGCTGGGCTTCTGTGCCTCAGTGGAACAACTCCTCTGTGCCAATGCCAGGCAATGTGGTTCTTTCCTGGCACCAAATATACATATGGTCAGAGGTGTACCTTGCAGCCCTTAGGCTACACAGCTGAGCCAAGGGATGGCTGTAAGTTGTTTTGCAGGCTGCTGAGGCAGAGCAGAAGGTCCTGAGGCCCTGGTTGCAAACAGATAGGCCATAGGATACAAGGCCTACTGTTTCCTAGAGCAAATTACAACCAGCCCCAACCAGCAGGGTATGGGGAAAGAGGCAGGATTTCAGAGGAGGGACCATAAGGACTAGGCTGTGTTTCTATAGTTCAACAGGGTTGTGGATGTAGATCAGTGGTAGAGTGCTTGCCCAGCATGCAAGAAATACTGAGATTCTTTCCCATCACAGCAACCAACCAACCACAACAAAAAATTGAAATTCCTAAACCAAGATTGAGAGTCTTGAGAGAAGTGACATTAGATGGCAGACCATGTTGCCTCCTAAAAGCTGCCCAATCCACAAAGACACAGGGGAGCGCACCCTTTCAGAGCACACACCTAAAAGCCACACTCAGACACAGATGAATGTCCCTGCACACCTCACCTCAGCGGTTTGATAGAAAAGATCTACCATACCAGGTCTCACCCTATACCAAGAAGGGAAACCCAGTGTGGCTGCCATGAGAGAGGGGTTGGGACAAATGCATAAGCTGTGTTGGAAATAGCTATCTCCAAACAATCCCTCCTCTTGTTTTCCCAGAGCATCAGGGAGGTGTTAGGATGCTCAGGGGATTCAGGCTCACAATTGTACTGCTCAGGAACCCAGGCTAAGGGCAAAGAGGTCAAAAGATCTTGGCAGACATCTAGTCCTTACATGTGATTCATTCATAATTTCAGTTTTGATTCCTTTGACTCATGATTCCTTGATATAATGACTCACACTTAAAGTTAGTTGGACAGGACACACCTCTCATTAACCAATAAAACCCAACTGCCTCATAAATGCTAAGTCATCATTTCTTAGACACAATTTAAAAATATTACTCTGTGTGTGCGCACAGTCAGGCACGTATGGAGGTCAGGGGACAACTTTGTGGAGTTGGCTCTCCCTTTCCATATATAGGTTCTGGGGACTGAACTCAAGTTGCCAGACTTGAGTGGCAAGCGCTTTTATCTTCTGGGTTATCTTTATGTTTTGTTTTTTTCTCTCTGACTGGCTTGGTCAGAGGCTTCCCTCTCACAGGCCAGGAGAGCCACTGTTTCTTTTGCTTTTATTTCCATGTCACAGGACTGGTGCCTGCCTCTCCATTCCACACACTCCTTGCTGCCTCTCATCACTGTCATTTACAATGGCACATCTGGAAAGCTTCCACTCTCTCCAGAGGTTAACTAAATCTTTGGTCTCAGGAGGGTGAAAAGTGTGGATGTCTTTATGTTTGTGTTGGAGAAATTGCTACAAGTGGCATCTCTGCTTTGTCTTAATTCTTTTCTTCCCCACAGCCTCTTAAGAACCATTTCAATGCCCTCCTTAGCAAATCATTTGATTTTTATTCTGTATTTCTTGGTATATTTGTTTTCTCATTTTCCCTCTTATGTCTTCAGATGCTCCTTAGATTTGACTTCATTTTCAATGTTTCTTTTTAGAGACAACCCTTTTGTGTTTTCTGATTTTTCTTTTGGGGGCAGCTTTCCCTCCTGTGGAGTATATGATGCACCACACAGCTTGTCTCTCACTTGTTTTCTTCTCTTGATTCATTAACCACTGAGATACAGGCGACAAGCTGTGAAAGCCTCCTACTCTTGCCTGCCCACTAGGTCTGCCTTTTGCTCACTCCGTCCCTCTCTGGGTAGAGACAATCTGAGCCCAGGTTGCAAACAGCCACCCACACCCCCCCCTTGCACCAATGTCCCCCTCCCTCCAATAGATATCTTTTTAAAAAATATTTTATTTTTTTTTAATTTTATGTGTATGAGTGTATTGCCTGCATATATATAAAAAGTGCACCCATGGAGTGTCATGTAATGCTCATGGAGGTCAGAAGGTGGCATTGAGTTCCCCTGGAATGTAGTTACAGATGATTGTTAGTTACCATGTGGGTGCTGAGAAGTGAATCCTGGTCCTCTGCAAGAGCAGCCAGTGTTCTTAATCACTGAGCCATTGCTCCAGCCCCCAGATGTATTTTGACAGTTACTTTTGCTTGTATACTCCTTGAGCATGCACTCACTCCTAAGTATAGAGAACCTTCACTAGCTTCTATGCTCACCCTCTCCTCTCCATTTGGGCTCTGCACTCATTTCCTCTGGCTCTGAGTATGCTTTCCCTGCCTGTTCTCCTGCTGTAGCTGGAGCTCATGGGGCACAGCTTCTCCCTTCTGACCCACAGATGGAAAAATTGGTCATCAAGCCCCTCTCTTCCTTCAAATACTCTCAAGAGAACAATGGCCCTGCTAAGCCAACCCTCTCTGTCCACTTAAATGTAAAAATGTAAGCTCCTTACTTCTTTCCTTTAGCAGGGTTCCTGCTTTGTCTAAGATGCCCACTGGTTGCTTTTATTCTTCTTTTCTTTCCTTTTTTTTTTTTTTTTTTGTCTTTTCATGAACATGGGTTCATTCTCTCCATGTACAATGTTTCCATTGGTTGGGCATTTTCTATTGATACCAGGTGTGTGCAGGGAGGGGGCCTGTCCTTCCCCCAGCTTCCCATAGGGGTCTCCCTACTCCCTAGGCTCCAGGAAGCCCTATCACCCTAATCAAAATATTGATCATGTTGTAATAGGGCACCTTTTTGACCATAGCTATGCCAAGTTAAAGTTTGGGCTAACTCTAGTCTCTGAAATTATCAGGCAGTTGGCCCAGGGTATGGGAACACACATCAGCTGAAACCAGTTGTCTTGGGAACAGTAATTGTTACTTAATAGAATAGAAATTATTGAGGGGGCTCTCCACCTGTAAGCTTGGGAACTTAGACTTTTCACCCCTGGTTATGGTTTCTCTGTATAAAAGCTTACCCTAGAGATGGCTTGGGGCTACACATTTGGGTCCCGACACCCTTGTGTAGTAACCACTGGCCAGCAAAGACTTTCATTCGGCAAAACTTTGTCTGAGTGGTCTTCTCTGGTGAGTTACCTCATAATAATATCATATTTTCATGGTACATTGAATCTAAGGTCAAATTTCTTCCTACCTAGGGAAATGTTGGGAGCTGAGCTGTTAATACAGAATCTCAGCATGAAGTCAGGTGTGTTTCTGATTCTTTTCTAATTTCAAATTCTCATTTCTAGAATCTTCTCTTCTCATTCCCTTCATTGTGAATCTTGATTGACCTTCCATGCCTTAGTCTTTTACCCCTTTTCTGGAGCTTCTGAGGTAGTTCTCTGCCTTCTATAGAATCCTGACTAAGGTTGGCTAAACCTTTTGATGGTATCTATGCATTTCCTTGTGCTGTGAACCCAGTTTCTGTCTAACTCCTGGCCCTGAATTTTCCCACTCTCTCTTTTCCAGTCATTTCCTGTGAGGCTTGTTCTGCTGTTGACCACTCCCTGGGTAGTTATGACCTTTTCTACCTTCTGCAGCCCTCCCATTAGGTCCCTACTTTCCAGCTACCAGTTTGGCCTTCCTGCTTTCCAGGACTGTTCCCCACACAGGGCACTTCCAAGCCACCTTTGGCAGTCTATCTACATTTTCAAAATTCTTATTCAGATTCTCCAGACATGACTGCTCTCATTTAGATCGGTCACTGCTTGCTTAGCATTTAGAAATTAATTGAACCCTCATATAAACATTATGCACTAGAGAACATGATTATTTCCTGGTTTCCAGTGGCATTAGGAAACAGAGCACAGTGCTCCACCTAGCTTCCACTGTTGTCATTTCAGGGCCACGGCTTGTGTGCCTCTGTCTTCCCTCAGCTCTCAAACAGCATCATAGGCTTGTGGTTAAGGGCTTTCACCACCTGTATGGCCAGGGACAAGTAACTTCACCTCTTCATCTCAGTTTTCTCATCTGCAGAATGGGGATAATAACAGTACCAATTTCATAGGCTGTTTGAAAATTAAATGTGACAATAATTATAAAGCACCCCGGACATTGCTGTTAGCACCACCAGCTCTTAAATACTTGTCCGAAAAATAAATTAAATTTGAGAGGAAAGGAACAGAGAAGAAATGAAAAAAAGAATCAGGGGCTGGAGAGATAGCTCAGCAGTTAAGAAAACTGGCTGCTCTTGCAGAGGACCTGAGTTTGATTCCCACCACCCACATGGCGGCTACAAACTGTCCTTAACTCTGGTTCTAGCAGATCTGACACCCTCTTCTGACCTCTGAGGGCACTGCATGACACAGGTGCACCTACATGCATACAGGCAGCACACTCATACACACGAAATAAAAATTAAGGCCAGGCGTGGTGGCACACATGCCCAGCACTTGGGAGGCAGAGGCTCCCCTGAGGTAAGCTCAAGGTCAGCCTGATCTACATAGTGAGTTCCAGGTCAGCTTGGGCTACAGGGAGACCCTGTCTCAAAAAAGATTATAAATAAATAAATACATAAATATTTTTCTCTCTTCTTCCTTCCTTCCTTCCTTCCTTCCTTCCTTCCTTCCTTCCTCCCTCCCTCCCCTCTCTCTCTCTCTCTCTCTCTCTTTCTCTCTCTTTCCCTCTCTCTCTCTTTCTCTCTCTCTCTCTTTTTCTCTTTCTTTCTCAGACCGGAGCTCAAAGTGTCCTTGATCTGAATTTATGGTGAGTTTCCTGCCTCATGGGATGACATGTGTATTACTGCTCCTGACATTAAAATGCACATTTTAATTTATATAATTTTGTATGTTTTGATCAAAGACTATGTCATTGAATTTAAGGCCAAAATCTAAAACATAAAATAAATCTCATACAAATTTGTCTAACATTCTCCCCTCTGAAGAGGTAACCCTAAAATCTTTTAGGGATTAGAGTAAGAGCTCCCAAATACTTTTGACATTTTGGCCTTTGGAACAAGGTATGTTGCTAAGAGACCCAGTAACATTGTGAGTTTTAGCCAAGAAACTGGCTACTTTTCTTTGGGATCTTTTTACCTTAACTGCCTAGCCAATTTCTACCTCCTATCATTATCACACTATCCTCTGAAGAAGAAATTGCCAGCAGGGAACTGGAACTCAGACCACTCTGGCTTCTTCCATGCTGAACAGGGACACAGGGTGAGGCAACTGGAGTACCCTTTTAGTGGGTTTATCTAAACGACACCCAAATTGTATAACTCTTATCTCTAGGGGGAAAAGAAAGTCCTTGAATCATGAATAGGAAATGTTAAGGAGAACTAACAGCAAGAGTAATTAGTATTACCAGTTCTAGATGGAACTATAAAAAAATCAGAACATTAAAAAAAAATTTTTAAAAAGAAAAAAAAGAGCCAGGTGTGGTGGCACACGCCTTTAATCCCAGCACTCGGGAGGCAGAGGCAGAGGCAGGTGGATTTCTATGAGTTCAAGACCAGCCTGGGCTACATAGTGAGTTCCAGGACAGCTGGGGCTACAGGGAGACCCTGTCTCAAAAAGACCAAAAAAAAAAAAAAAAAAAAAAAAAAAAAAAAGAAAAAAAGAAAAAGAAAAGAAGAGAAATCAATTTTCATGGCATGTTGTTTGAGGACAGACTGTATCAACTGAATACATGCATATAAATTATTGTGAAAAAAATGTTTTTTCTTTTTAATAATCTTAATGGCATCTTGTCTCAGGCCAATTAGAAGATCTGGTTGTAATGCTGTTTAGAGATGTCTTGGATGGGTTTAAAGGTCTCCAAGTGAGCACATACTTTCCTGCTAAAAACAAGGAGCCAGGAGTCCTCTAGGGAAAGCAAAGATTTTCTTATGTCGCTTCATTTGCTCTGCTATCCAGGAAGTCTCCAAGTGAAGAAGACACCAGGAGTCTGGTACTTGTCATCTGAACTCACTGATTACAGTGAACAGCCTTTTTGTGATACTGTTCCACCAAGGACAGAGGGGCCTTGTGCTCCGGTGCATCTATCACATAAGACAGGTCCCCCCACCTCCTCTAGTTGTCTGCCTGCTAACTCCTTTATCTAATGTTTTCATAGTCCTAGGCTGGCATGGAGCACAGAGCTCCTGTGGGTAGTCAGAGATGGCCCTAGAAAAGTGTGAAGTTGGAGCATGTCTACCAGCCAAGATTTCAAGGGCACTGAGACATTCCACTAACACCTGTACAAAGACTCTCCTTTCTTCCTTCCTTTCAGATCCTGTGTCTCCTGCTAATGCATGGATTCTAAAATCAGAAGTCATTATCATTTAATTAGGTAATGCGCCTCACCATAAAATGCCTCAATGCGGAGTATTAAAACACATTCTGCTCTCTCCGACCCACAGGTCTCTCTCTCTGGGGTAAGTCAATCAGGCCCTCCGTGCCTTGACTCCCCCAGCCTCATTCACCCTCCCAACTCCCCCACCCGCTCTCTCCTCCTAGCCTTGGTCCTGTCCGATTCCTTGTCTTGGCGCCCCAGGCACCTGGGGGAACCACCACTGCTTCCTGATCCTTTGCATCCAGACAAACTCAGTTCCTTCTTGGGTCCCCAGGAGCACTCTGGGCCCCGCCCTGACCTCCCTCTGCTTCGGTGGGCCTGCACAACCCCAACCAGCAGGTCTCTCACCGGGGTAAGTCAATTGCGCTCTCCATGACTTGACTCCCCCAGCCTCATTCACCCTTCCATCTCCCCTGCTGGTCTCCTAGCCTGGGTCCTGTCCTATTTCTTCTCTTGGAGCCCCAGAAACCTGGGGAACCACCACTGCTTCCTGATCCTTTGCATCCAGGCCAACTCAGTTCCTTCTGGGGTCCCCAGGAGCACTCTGGGCCTGGCCCTGCCCTCATCTCCCTCTACTTCCCTGGGCCTGCATGAACCATCAGCCTCTTTCCTGGAAGCCTGGGCTGACCTTTCCTCTTCCTGATCCTTTGCATCCAGACCAACCCAGCTCCTCAGTGCAGTCCCTAGGAGCCCTTGGGGCCACTTCCCACCCCTATCTTCCTTTGCATCTCTGAGTGGAATGGCCACCAGCTGCCCTAGACCAGAATCTTTCCTGGGTCCGACTCCCAGGCCAGTCCAACCCCAAATTCCTGAGGCCAAAATCTTTCCTGGAGGGATCCAGACCTTAGGAGAAAGCCCGAGAGCATCTGATCCTCATCTGACTTGGACCTCTGTGGGAACTCCTGAAGACAAAAGCAATCTGGCCACTCCAATATAAAATCAAAAGAGAGAACCAGAAGCTTAGATGAACCAGCTTTTCATGCCCCAAAAGTAAACCACAAAGACACATAAAGTTCACAAAAAGAAGCAGACCTAAACTTGAAGGCTTGAGTCTCACACAAGAATCAGAAGCTACAAAAGAAATTCACATGTCAAAATCATAGAGAAAAAATAATAACATGAAAAATCAAAATAACATATCCCCACCAAATACCAATAGTCCTCTAGAGGAGTACAATGAGAACCCCCTAGAGATAATGCAGGACATGGAACTCAAAAGAACAATTATAAACATCATAAAAGAATTCAGTGAATTTAAAGAACACACAAACAAAGAAATCAAAGAACTGAAGGAAGATAGGGATAAACTTCTGAATGAATTCAGAAAAGAGCTAGAAATATTGAAGAATACTCAGGCTGAAATGAAGAAGGAAGTGAAACACTCAGTAAGCCAATTAGAAACGACAGGAGAAAGCCTCACTAGCAGGATGAATGAAATGGAAAACAGAGTATCAAGACTGGAAGATAAAGTGGA